>NC_061091.1:34933866-34970794 GCF_015104395.2 Macrobrachium nipponense
CTTTTAATTCAATTTACAGAAATCTTCACAGACTCTGATGGAACCATCTTTCTTAGGCACTGCCAACAAGGGGAAGTTGTATGGGGGCGCACTGGGCCTAACAGTTCCTTCCTCCTCCCATTTTACTAACCTCTTTCTTTCTCTGTTCCCTGATTTTAAATGGTATACAGTACACGGAACAAACATGGGTTTGTTTGATCCCGTCATCCAAGTTTACCTTGTGTTCCAACACCTTAGTCAGCCCTAACTTATCCCCTTTTAAAGCCACCATACCCCAAATTCAACCAGAACTTCGCTTAAAACCTCTATATACGCTTTGTAATCTGCATTATCTAAGTGATCCCTAAAGATTTTCATCCTCATTTGCATTTCTGTCTCTGAAAACTCAATTTTCCACTCTACAATAGCCACTGAACCGCAATCCTCACTCCAATCTCGGAGGTCTACCACATAAGTATTCTTCTGATATCCCCAACTGTAGCATTACAATTCAATAAATCCACCATGTGACACCTGTATATGATACCCTGCTTACCGACACTGTGCTAATTGTACACACCTCTTTGGGCAATTTCACTTCCCTCAACCTACCTTTCACCATAGTCATTGTATCTGGATTTAAAATAACATCCTCTGATAAAACACCTTTATATACCTTATCCCCATGGCCATTATACACAGCACCCTCCTATGAATGGTTATTCACCTATGTTCCACATCCGCACAAAATTACTCATATTTATGTAAGTATCCCCCATACCATCGACCATAACCCAATGTTAGCATCAGTAATCCATTATTATCAATATCACCGTTATTAACAACACCACCATTATTATCACCAATTTTATCACCAATATCACCATTATTAATACCACCCTGTTAACCTCAGTATCACGCTTCGTATCCTTATTTACCCTAGTTCCATGGCTTAACCACATATGAAATAAAACCTGACGTTATATCACTTTGGGACCGATATCCTGTTTCTCCTGCATGCAGGGATGGCCAACAAAAGACTGTTGCCCAATGCAACCCCCGTTATCACCAAAAATGGTTCTATCAACATCGGCCACCCAGTGCAAATCACACCCTTATAAAGCCAAAGATATTTAATCTATGGTCCTGCATATCACACAACGTCTCTGTGGGGATTTCGGAGGGTATTGGAGAACATGGTCTCATATAGACCACAGTCCTTTAAATTAACTGAAGTTCCTGTATCTATAAAAATTGGCCTTCTCTAAATAATAATAAGAAAGGAAGCTTGGTAACATGAGCCCAATGGGCGACTGGAAACCTACCCTAGAAAGAAAACTGCAATCGACATCTCTGATATTATTCTCAAGGCCATTAAATCTGGCACTAGACCAAACTCGAAGATACAAAAAAATAAACTTTATTTCCCCAAAAGCTAACATGATAAAAAAATATGAAACGAATTGAAAAACCGAACAATAAAGCATAATCATTCCTATCAAAGCAAAGTCATCTCAAATGATTATCATACTAATTCCCATTAAGTCACAATAGTTCACATAGATATCACTCCCCAAACCCCTCAGAAATGTAAACATGTCATTAAAAAAAAAGTCAGATTTTCCCATTTTGGCGACATTGAATCCACCTGAGGGAAAAGAAAATTATAACCTTCAGAAATCAAAATGAAACTGGATGAGCACAAAAATAGCGAATAAAACTAAAAAAAAAAAATGTTGCTCTATACATGGGAAGAAAAGAAACACATCAGAAATTCTATGCTTTTCACTGCACTGGCTTCGCAGGGCACCTGTAAATGAGTCAAAGTTCAACAAAAGTCTTTCCATAGTTTTACCTTGTGTGGATCTCCCAGTGCGCCTTCCTATGGCTCCCCTTACTGAAAAGACACTTAAAATGGTCTGCTGTGTATTAATGTTTTCTCACCGGTTTATCTCATATTTCCCTCTCACGGGTCCTGTGTTTTCGTTCATACGAACGCACCAAATACTTCAAGAAGGTTCTTTGGCCACACGCCCTAAAGGGCGTATGCACACACACATGCGAGTGTTCCCAAGAGCTCTGCATTTTTTCAATGATGTTACCCACTGGGTCGATTTGCGCACTGCGCGCTCACATCTCCACGATTCGATATGTTTTACTACGTCGGTATCTGCGGACATCCACCAAAATTATTCACGGATCTACAATTTGACATCTCGAACTTTTTCGATAACACACGGCTGATAGATAAAAATTCCAACGAGTTCGTTGCTCTTTGTATTCAAAATTCTTAACAGTCTTTTAAATGCATCCTGGACTATCAATCAGATGCCGCACAATCCAGTATGAACACCCCCAGAGGTACCACGTGTTCCTGCTCTTCTAAATGCACTGGATATTTTCATTGTGCTATCTGCCTTATGGGCCCTACAAGGTCTCCACCTACTCTTCCCTCCCCTGACAGTTAGTTGTTTACGAATCTGCTATTGTCTCATAGGGAAGTCTTTGTCCAATTATGCATAAGTCGGTTAACGAAGAGAGAGAGAGAGAGAGGGAGAGAGAGAAAGAGAGAGAGAGAGAGAGAGAGACAGACAGACAGACAGAGAGAGAGCATGATCTCTCGTTGAAACCAAATTCCCGAAAACTTGAAGATAAAAATAAAAATGGTATTTTCGAGTGGAAAACGCTTCGTCTAAGCCCAGCGTTCTTCTCGGCTTAAACGAACTTTAAATTTTATTTCCGGAGGAGTGCCTGTCTACCGAACTTGGAGCAGAATCCAGCAGAATCCCTCGAAAGTTATTGTGTTAGAGAAGGAACTCGCGATAAAGAGATCTCTCATTTACGGAAAAATGCTTCAGTTCAGCGTTTCATAGTTATTACGGTATGAAGAGTGACACGAATAGAATGTCTGTGTGAATGTGAAAAACGCAAGAAAACATCTCAGCTGAGAGAGACGTTCAAAGTCTTAAATGGAAATAATGACGGCGATATTTTCATTTTATGGCCGAGAGAACAAAGACGTAAAGCAGTATATACCTCAATACAGCACATTTGTTCTTTCGTTGTTCCAGAGTATGGAGGCATCGCGAATGAACCAAATGTCTTGATTGATTGATTTTTAGTTTCCTGTACTATTGTGTCGGCTTTGTCTGCCCGTCCGCCCTCAGATCTTAAAATTACTGCACTTAGGTATGTTTGATCATCCACTCTCCAATCATCAAATATACCAAACTGCAGCCCTCTAGCCTCAGTAGTTTTTTTTATTTTATTTATTTATTTATTTTTTATTTTTTTACTTGTTTTTTTGTTTCATGGAAGCTGTTTCTTGTTATGACAAAATGATCATAATAATGGATAATTTTTCCCAATGTATTCTGTTTATAATATCCCTGGCTTCTCAGGTAATACCGTATGCTAAGCCTAAGGGGTTGTCTGTCGGCTACAACACTGCACTATAAGTGTTCCACTGCGTAATTGATGAAGACGGATTTTCATCGCTGTCATGGCCGCCTTGTTACACTGTCCGCGTCGTTGCAGAAATGTATTTGCAGTACGACACCAAAACCATATAAAAAAAGGAGAAAGCTAACAAGAGATTAAGGCTCCATCTCAATAGATAAGTGAGACGGTCCAGAGCCTTCGATGATGAATAGGTACTGGTCCACGGATAACATCCACAAAGCTGTAGATCCCGTGATTATCACTCGACAGTGATAACGAAGATGATTCGTTCCTTGATAATGACGAAGACTGTGAATAAAGTTCCTGTGATATTCTCAGATGTGTTCATTCTCTTTTCAATCTATGTTAATACTTAATACACAAAAGAGAGAGAGAGAGAGAGAGAGAGAGAGAGAGAGAGAGAGAGAGAGAGAGAGCGATTTCATAATTCCTGTACCGTAACTCTAAATAGAAGTGTTAATTATATACTGAGTTGTCGGTTAAATTGTGTGATTTAATTTGGTACCGGATTGTCATGGGTAATAATAAAGTAAAACATCTTCGTTTCTTTAAGACGCGCTTGTGAACTAAGGTAGGCTTGAGAATTCCTCAATAGTTATTGAGATATATAGCAATTCATAATGCCATTATGTGCTGCGTTGATGGCTAAAAATATAATTATAAATAAAGTCTATATATGAAACAAAATATCACTTGGGAAAGTGTTTAGATCATACGACATATTCATTCTAATTTGCATAAAACTCATTCAAAAATTATTCAAATTCATAAGCAACTAGTATATTTAGATTATATGAGTGATGAAAGCTATTGATAAAAAATAGATATCACCAGCATTTTGGGGTCTGTTGCCGTCAAAGAATAAAAGTTGAACGAAATAGATACAAACCTGTGAAAGACATAAGAAAATTTATTTTTTAACTGCTTATGAATGAGGTGAAAACTGGATTCCTTCTTTATAACATAAAACCCCTGTATGTTAAATGCCGTGAAAAATAGGGTAATAGTTAACACTTACATTAATAAGTAATATAATTCAAGATGCATGAAACTCGACTCATTCACTAAACTCAGTAGGGTACAAGAATTACACCCTTATTACTGATATTATATTAGTAGAAACGAAATTGTAGTGTAATATGAATAGAGAAACACACATATACAATGATATTATGGCAGTAGTTTCCCCACATTGTACCCAATTTCTTTTTTTATTCTTTAAGTAATTCACTGTTCATCATTAAGGAAGTAGACAAAGCTCTTCCTACTTGGGGGTTTTAGGGGAAGTAAGGTCATGCCCTCTTTAGCCTCCTCCCATTTATATGATTTTAGAAAATTCAATAACAATAATTTTAATGAACACAGATTACAAACACCAACATATTTATTACATGTAAGTTTGCTTGATATAATATGATAGGCAGGAAAGGGGTGGGGGAGAGGACGGACGGAAAGGCCAGGAAAGTGGGTTGAAAGAGGGATGAGGAGGGAAAGGGAGAGGGAAGGAGGGAAGTAGGGAGGAATGGGATGGGGATAAAGGGCGTTCGAAAAAACAGGTTGGCAATACTTGGCAACACCTTGTAAGTCAAGAGTAAACGCCATAACTAACACCATTTTAGAATGCACTTATATTATCAAAAAATCAGGGTTACGCGTTTCGTACATTGTGTCAAAGTAACCAGTTCGATCAAATGATTAGTTTGAAAGATATTTGAGAAAAACGATGACTCGATGTCCCTGAAATGCATAGTAGTTAAAATTCTGTAGAAAACAATTTCGAAATAATCTCAAGAACACTTTATACCTGCCGCTTATGATGTAATATGATGTTAATATATGATGAAATATATGTACATCATAGTTCTTGGTGACCTCTTGCTAGTAGTATATATTTCACCTTGAAATTATGCAAATTTCAATTTCAAGCGATGATATCTATTATATTCATGGCTATACCTAGTATGTCATTAATAACACTACTTAGATGTTTTTATTAAAACGTTTTGGATGATATATACTCTGTTGTATATATATCAAAAACACAAATGAATCAGCAAGGTACTGTAGATAGATTTAGAAATTCGATTTTGTTGTTCAAAAACATGTTTAGCTTATGTCTCACCAAAGGCGAAAATAATAGTAGAAAAAACACACGGGAAATATTATTATATAAAGCCTACATCCACTAGTAATTGTATCATTACAATAGAAGGGAGTGCTTTTACTTGAACCTAAGTACATTTTGTGTTTTACTGGAGCGAAAAGCAATATTACTGCCACTTACTGAAGCCCGACCACTTTTCGAAAACCGACGATTCTTCCACAATTTCGAATTTGCCCCCGTGAACTTTTCTAGCTCTGAATATTGGTAATTAAAATTGTTTCGAGTCCACTTTTGTTGCGGAAAATCGAACAATTTATATTTTCCTTATGTTAAGCCCTTGCATTTTTTCGTGGTTTTCTTTTATAAGACTATCCAGAAATGTTTTTTATTCTTTCTTTGCTTGATAGTTAATAGACCTATTTATCACAAGAGAGAGAGAGAGAGAGAGAGAGAGAGAGAGAGAGAGAGAGAGAGAGAGAGAGAGAGAGAGAGAATCATGAAATTCGACAAGAGCATAGTCGTTATTTTAATTCAAATGACTGTGAAGAAATTGCTTTATAGAAAGCAGTGTTTTCCACCTTTACACAATACGAACATCAAGGAACGAGAGAAAATCCAATACAATTCCCTTAAACAAGATCAATATGTGTTTGGCTCACTATGTTTGTTTATTATTAACTGCGATGAGAGAAAAGTTGTGCCCGTATTTTTACGGAAAATTGTACATTACTCTATCTTGTGGGACAAGAACCCTTTTCGGAGATGGGGTGAGGAAGTGACGGGTCGGGAGGGGGATATAGTTTTCTCAGCCTTATAGACTTTAAGGCAAAAGAGTACAAAAGAGACAACACACCACTTCCGTTAATTCATATTCTAGTTGCCAAATATATAATAATCACCTTTGCATGGGAGGCAATCGCTGTTTTTGGTTGGTCTTATTCTTTTCAGTATATATAGAAATTAAATGTAAAATTTTTTGGCACATCCAGAAGGAATAAAATTTACACGTTGACAATAAATTGGACAATGATTGCAGTTAAGCTGAAATTGAGTGTTACGACCATCTGTTATATAATAGGTAGTCAAGACAAAACTGCAGATACAAACAACAATACATCACATAAAAATTATCAATAGTACACGCGTGCAGAATATGCATGGGTATATGAATGGCTAATTCATTTGGATATTTAGGAATTTATACACAACACACAGCAGATCAAACTTTTTCTTCTTCATTTCCACCCCAAGAATGTAATGGAAATTCTCATCCAAAAATCAGGAATTGTAAATGAAGGCGGAAGCTTCATAAAGCAAAATCAAGTGCTTTAAAGATATAACGTATGTTAAACATTAATCATTCATGCGTACGCTGCCTCCTTCCTCCTCGCTAAATGTCTCTCACTTGATTCTACGTATGGAAATTTCGTTTGAGAGAGAGAGAGAGAGAGAGAGAGAGAGAGAGAGAGAGAGAGAGAGAGAGAGAGAGAGAGAGAGAGAGAGAGAATTCTATATGACTATCAAAGTCGTGAGTTACGTTGGTAATATAGTTATGAACTTCATGATAGACTCTACACCACAAGACGCTTAAAGTAAGAAAACACAGAAATAAAGAGGCATCTTCCCTCCTTGATAAATACACTAAAAAAGGCCCAGTGTCAATAATCAAAAATACCAACAGCTCGAGTCAGGTATTTATTATGGAATAATTGATACCTCTTGAATTCAAGGTGCGGACCAAAGCGAGTCCCTCTGTGCTGAACCCATCGATTTGCACTTCTCCCAGGTTCTCCCGTCAGCTTTCGCGCAAAACAGGAATAAATGGACTATTACATTCTGCCGTAATTGGATCCGATCTCAACACACAATTTATATATAGATATATATATATATATATATATATATATATATATATATATATATATATATATATATATATATATATATATATTATACTAAAGCAGACAGTTTGGTTTATGGTTTTATGGTTTATTCATTACGGCCTATGTTTCGAGAGCCTTGTCTCATTCTCAAGGCTATAAATAAAAGTAAAATATACAAATGCAGCAAGAAATGTCAGTATGTGCGTACAAATAAAGTATGATAGAGTAAAGCATCAATAGGTACATCTAAAATAGAATTTTTAAAAAATAGAAAGAAATAGAATACGTCAACTAACCGACCTTATCCCTCAAAGCTCAGTTGCTGTATGAAAACAAAAGTTAGGTATTGTGTAGTTTAGGCCATATACAGGATCATGGTTGACAAATAATTGTGTTACGTGTAAAAAAATTACCCTGTTAACTAAAAGGAGAGAATTCCTAACTGGTAACGTGACCTACCTCGATGCTCCCATTGCCTACCCGCTCTGCATAGCTGAAATCAGTCACTGAATCTAGGCTCTAATTCAAACTCTTGAGTTACAAAATAAAGCCTTTACTTCCCCAAAATAGCTAACATGAAAATTAAACAAGATGAATTCAAAATCCCCCAAAAAATCATTAAGACACCATTATCAAGATTGTTACGTACTATCCTCACTGTCAAAGAAACCCATCAGTCTTTCTCAAATAAATGTTAAAAGAGAATTTATTTTTGGTAGTGACAAACTGAATCCATCTGTAATATAAACCACATTTATCAGAATATATCAAAGTTCATCAATAATATTAAGTGTCGCACCACACTTCCCCTCTCAGAGTATCTGAAAATAATTGTCACTGTTTTTTTCTCATCACTCTACCTTAATCGATGGATCTTCTGCCTCCTTTTGGCCTTCCACGTCTCTTGTGATCACCACTAGAGTTCTTGTCCAATAATCCTATTGATTACTACCTAGAGATTATAAGCTGCACGTCAATGGATGTACAAATGTATGCATTCTTTTATACTCTGATGTACGTACATTCCCATGTCTCATGTATATGCCCTATTTGATGCACTGATGTATGTATGCGATGTTCTGGAATTTTCCACAAACCTACCCTGTTTGATGCATAAACCGATTCAAACACACACTTGCATTTTTCTAACCTCACAATCATGTGATTTTTGGCTAATCAGGTCATCTGCCCGAGGCTGTGTTGTTGTACATTCCAATCTTGTTCAACATCACCCACCGCCTACCTAATTCTAACCAGTGCCTGTTACATGGCTCGGACGCCACCTGTATGCACTCTTGGCACATACTATAGACCAGCTACTGGTATTCAGTTCATAAGTTTTTTAACTGCCACATGATTTAGGGTCACTTCTGCCGCTGGTGTCCCAATTTGACGGCCCCTGCAACGCACATTGTGACCATCATCATCGCTACCATAATGGCAATCACTAGAACTGTGTAGAAACAAATTGTCCTTTCCATTATCCTCTGGCTGAGGAACCGTAATTGTTTCCAATGTCCAATGCAGGCGGAACTTTAACACCTCATGGTACCCCTGTAGGTGCATCCTTTTAGTTAAACAGGGTAATTTTTTACACTGTAGCACACCTTGTTGATAAACAGTAGATCCGTCGTCATCTTATGGAGGAACAATAACCGCCTCCTATGTTGCTGAATTTGAAATATTCTGTGACTCCAATGCAAGTGCTTCCTGCACCCGCCTCATAGAAGTATCGTAGAACCTTGGTTTGCCCCAGAAATCATCCTGAGACGACTCCACAGAAGCCATTGAAGATTTTCGGTTCTTGTAATAGCAATCTGTGACCTCGTGGCCCATGATGAAAACCAAGCATCTGGCGCAGTAGATCGTAAGTTGTTTTTGTCGTGTCCCTACGGTTCGAGTTTGGGAATCTCTAAAGTCATTGTGTGTCCGTGTTTCGTCAGGAACAGGTTCTAACCGACCCCTAACAAGTTTATGTATTACTAGAAAGAAATTCCTACTTTAACACACAAATCTGTCATGAACTAATATGCCGAACCTCATAGACAATTAGTAAAGACTGAAATTCCTCACTAAAATAAGCATGGTCTTTATCCATTGGCCCCTTTTTAACAATATTGGAAAAATCTTTCATCACTAACTGATAAGACACCAAAAAAAAACCATAATGTTTATACTACTAATTCTCCATCAAAATATAATGTTCTACCCCTCTCTTACAATAACATGTCACCCAGAAAAAAAAACTTATGTAAAAAAAAACCACACACACACACACAAACACAACTTGATTCCACTTACGGATTTCTCTCAATAGAAATTAATAATTCAATTCTTACTTCACATTACCAAAATGTAGTTTGCATCACACACACAAATTACTTCTACAACAAATAAGTAGCATTTCACGAATGACCCCCTTAAAATTCCTCAGATTATCCAACTCCAAAAGAAAATATCAGCAATGGCCTATCCCAGACATCACAACATTGTCAGCACCAAACAACCTGTTTATTCCAAACATCCCCAAACAGCGACAATCCCCTGTCTAGTTAGCTTCATAAACCACGAAGTCACCATTAACCTCAAATTAACCCCAAATCTTCGTTAATCCTCACTGAAACCACAGAACCACATTAATCCTCAAAAATCCTCAAGAAATCCTTATGTCAGTACCTCTTCATTATATAACCACCATTATGAAAATACACCAGCTCAGGCTAAACCCTAAGCCATAAAACACTGCCAAAATATATTACACGAAAGAAAAACCACCTCGGAGTAATATAATCCTCAGAGAACCACATTCCACGAAATATTCAACACTGGTGAATATAACTTGTAAAATACAATGCCTCACCAGATAATATCAACCATAAACCGCCAAAATAACACTGGTGAATAAAACTTGTAAAATACACAACCTCGCCAGAAAACCGCAAAACCACAATGAACCGGTGCCACCCTAAGAGCCATAATGCCACAAAGAACCACAGTCATCACCCCGTTGACTCATAAAACCACAGATCACCACCAAAAAATCGACAGCACAAAAATCATCACCAAAAATCATAAGCACCAGAAATCATAATAACACCTATCAAATCCACGGTATTTTCCCACATATTTCACCCAAATTATTCCATTGTTACAACAATTATCCCAGATATTTACGCCGAATCGCTGCGGTTGCGCATAATAAATAGTAAAATGATAGAACAAGGAAAAGAAAAAAAATATTGTTAAATAAGACTGATTAAATAAAATATAAAACTTCGACATTTTATCATTCATTTGTAAAACCTGGAGAGAAAAAAATATGCAACGAATCAATGTCACCTTTTAATCTTTTTCCAGTCTTCTTGATCTTTGATATATGCGTCAGTCTAGACCGACCTGTCATTTCATCTGAGACTACAAACCTGTTTCTTCTATTTTCTCTTCAATAATTCAAAAAAAGATCCTCAAACTTTGGATCTAACTTGTAATTTAATTCATTTCTCACATTAATTTTCAAGAATACATCATTTCCAATAGCAACTTTAACATCTAATGATTTCCATTGCTAATTTCCACCATTTCTCGAGTCTTAGCCTCGAGATTACGGCTGAGACAAGCATGCCTCTCCTTTGCTGGAGAGATTAATGTCTTGATTGTATGCTCTCCACAGGAAGGTATAGGCAACAAATCAAATGTGCCTCACGCCTGGCACCCAAATAATGCTTCAAATGGAGACATTGTAATAGGATCACTGACCATAGCATTAATGTTATGCGTAACTTTATCTATATACCTATCCAGTTCCTATCATTTCCTCTATAGTCTTCCTGAGAGCTTCAAGCACTTTCCTGTTTACTCGTTCGCATAACCCTTTATCTTCAGGTCTGTATGGAATAATTGCTACTTTCTGTATCCCCATAACTTCTTGTCAGAAACTAAGGTCTTATAGGAAATTCTTACCATTATCAGTCTACACTTCGGGCAGATGTTTCTGCAGATGACGAACAAAAATGCCATCAGCAAGATGTATCTGCAGATGACCCGAACCAAAATGCCACAGCCACTTCAAATGCTGTTTTGTGTCAAAGTGGAAAGATTTCCACTACCCACGGTCAGCTCAATCTATTACTACCAATAAATACTTTGTAACATACCGTGATTCACAAAAATTCCCAAGATTCATGTATACCCTCTGAAAAGCCTACTTGGTATCGAATATTAACATAATTTGCAAGAAGTTACCTTTGCGAGTTTGCAAGCGTTGCACACTTTACACTTTTTCACAAAAATTTTCCCATTTGTCCACATATTCTTCCAAATATACTTATTACACATCTCATTATACGTCTTCTCTACCCCTAAATGTGGGACTACTAAACTGGTAAATGTAGTACTAAACCAATGGAATTAGGACTTTCGGGATCATGATCTGTGTCGTGTCCCCTTACTTTCACTTGTCCTTCATTTATATTTAATTTTCCTGACCAACAGATTACCTTCTAATTTCTAAACCTGAAAAAGGCAACTTATAACCTTTGCTGGCTAATTCACCTCTGAGGAATGCCTTTGCATCTGCCAAAAATTTCATCCTCATCTTGTCTTTGCTCTCTGAGCCTGATATCCCACTGTATAGAATGACTAGTAACCCCCACAACTTGAAATCCTTCAAGTTGGGGGGTTACTCCTTGAAATTTTACCTTTGCATCAAAATCTCTGATAGTTAGGAACCATTGAGCTCTTTTGAATGACAGATCTGGCTTTTTAAAAAGATCTAATAATGGCTTGTGGCCTGTAAGAACTTCCACTTTTTCCCCCATAGCAACATTTTAAAATGAATTAAGCTTGATACTACTGCAAAAGGTTCCTTCTCTACAGTAGCCATTAACCTTTCATTGCTTCCCTTAGTCATAAATTGCCTGCTATAATAGCCTGTTGAATGGAGTTTTCCTTCAAATTTTTGCATAATGGTAGGCACTCATGCCCTCCTCACTGGCATCAGTCCACTAGTGTAAAAAATTCGCTGAAATATGGAAATTTCAAAACTCGGGGTATCATTAATGCATCCTTAACTTTCTGAAAAGCTATCTGCTGTGATTCTCAAATAAAGAAATTGAATATCCTCTCATAACACATATGTTTGAAAGGAGCTGCTATGATAGGAAACCCTTTCACATACCTCCTAAGAATCCCGCTATACCTAAGAATGACCCTAATTTGCTTTTTTGCCCTAGGGACAGCCGGACAGGAAAATCTGCAATTGCTTTGACTTTATCGTTATTTCTTTTAACTCTCTCTTTTAGATATGACATGACCTAAATATACAATCTGTCCTTCAAGAAGTCAATTTTCAACCCCGCTAGTCTGTCTCTCCTAAGAAACTTCCTTGAGCACTTCCATGTGATGCTCGATCGAGTCTGTTTGTAATCAATATCTCATCCATGTCCACAAAGACATTGTTCCCCAGTAGCCTGTGAAAAAAAATGTGTTTTCAACAACCTCGTAAAAGTCATAGGAATACCTGATAAGCCAAAAGGCATCTGTGTAAACTCCGAAATGCCCCTTGGGCAACGGGAACACCGTGAATTTGAGGAACCTGAAAAAATCCTTGCCTTAGGCCTACTGACAAATATATTCTACGTCCCCCAATTTCTACAAATAGTTCTGGTATGCAAGCGACTGGATAACAGTCAGGAATGGTTTTTTATTTCATTCAATTCGAGGAAATCTATGCTACCCGGACAGACCCAACCTTCTTAGGTACTGCAAACAAGGGAAAGTTGTACGGGACACACTAGGTCTAACTGATTCCTTCCTCTTCCCATTTATTAACTTTTTCTCTACCTGTTCTCGATTTTGTAGGGTATGTGGTATGCAGGAATGAAGATGGATTTGGTCCCCTCTTCTTGATTCAACCTTAGTGTTCTATCACTAGTCAGCCCTTATTTATACCCCTTTTAAAGCCACAATATCCCAAATTCAGACAAAATTTTGCTTATAGCCTTTATATGCTCCTTGTAGTCTGCATTAGCTAAGTGGTCCCTAAAGATTGTCTTCCTTATTTGCATTTCTGCCTCTGAAAAACTCAGCTTTTGTCCCTTACAAAAGCCACTGAACCATTGTCACTACTCCAATCCTGGAGGTCTACCACAACGTAATTTTCTGATATTTCCTAATTGTATCATTACAATTCAACAATTCTATCCAACAATCCCTTGTACTTGATACCATGTTCACTGATACGGTGCTAATGACATCTCTTAATTTCTCTCTACTTTCAATTATACATACCTCTTTTGGCATTTTCACTTCCCTCAACTTGACTCTTACCATATTCATTTGTACCTGGATTTAAAATAACATCCTCTGATAAACTGCTTTAGATTTGTGGCCATTATTCATGGTACCCTCATGTTCCAATTCTAACTTAAATATCACCCTTATTTATATAAAATATTCTATATTCCATGCACCATAATCTCAATGTTAGTATCAGTATGACCCCTATTATTATATCACTGTTATTGCCCATACCACTATTATTATAGCACCAATATTACCACCAGTATCACCATTATAATCACCATTATCACTGCCGTAATCAAAATTACCCCCATTAACAATGCTGTAATCACAAATATCCCATTAACACCGCCATGATCACAAATATCTCCATTAAACACCGCCGTTGATCGCAAATATCCCCTTTAACACTGCCATGATCACAATTATCCCCATTAACATCTACTGTGATTACAAATATCACCATTACATTGCCGTGATCACAAACATTATTACCACAAGTGTCCCCCCATATTAACTCAGTATCTTCATTTACCTCAGTTCCACATATATCTACGTATGAATAAAAACACCCGGTATCCCAACCGTGATGCCACCAACACCTGTATGGACTGATATCCTGCATCTCCTACATGCAGGGGGCGGGGGGGGGGGGGGGGGGGGGGGGCAACAAAAGTCTGATGCCCAATGCAACCCCTTTTATCACCAAAAATGGTTCTATCAACACTGATCACCAGAGCGAACCGTACTCTTCTAAAACCTAAGGGATTTAATCTACGGGCTTGCACATCACACACCGTCTCCGTTGAGGATTTCAAAAGGGTATTGGGAGAACACGGATTGATATAAATTATCATCCATCAAATTTACTGAAGCTCCCGTATCAATAAAAATTCGGATCTTCATGTTTCCCACTAATCCATGTACAATCGTCCTGGGATCTGGGGGTGTTCCCCCAACAAGAACACAATGGCACGTACAATCATCTGTACCATTTTGTTGTTGATCGGCTATCCAAAGAATTCGCGATCTCTTTGCCCCTTGTGTAACCTGTTTGGGGTTAAGTTCGATATTAAAACTCCCAGATTTCTAAGGTGTGGGTCTTGCATCCTTCGTTTCTGAGATGGACAAGACTGCCAAAAGTGATCTGCATTTTTGCATATTCCACAATATTTGACTCTACATATTTTCTTTGTGCGCCCTCCCCTGCTTTATTACAATTGAAAAACATGCAACTGTTGCCATTGATCCATAGATCCTCTCTTATATTCAACATTTGGACACAAATGGGAGGAAGAAGGGAATCTAAATCCCTTTGTGTTGTATTTCTTGGACCGGAGTCCCATTAAAAAAATGTACTACCATCGTGGGACATTTGGACATGTGTTTTTTAATTTGGGAATAAATTAGTTCTCATCTGATGTAGGTTCAATCTTTCATTAAAGCTATCTACAATGGCGTCTGGAACGTCGTGTAGAACCTTGAAAAATGAATGAGTTTCTGTAGGTTGTAAGTGAGATATCATTACAATTTACCCATGAAGAATTTTTCCATTTCTGTCCATCCTTTCTCCCCGCTGAGTCAAAAAAGCTGAGAGCTATGCTCAACCTTGATCTTCTAACCTCTTATCTTGTAGAAACCTCTAGCTCTTAACTATATCCCCTTGCTCCTTTGTTCCATAGGTTGTCCTCAGAAATGCTTGTAATTCAGTCCATGACCGGCATTTTGTATATGACTGAAAACTACGGCAGCGATGTGTAATCACCACTGTCGAAATCCAAGGGTTTTGCCTCAGTGAAAGCCTCTGCATCACTTTTAATTGCCCTTGGCATTTATTTTAAAAAGTTATTCAGTACCCTCAATAGAAATCCGCACAAGCTGGGAAAAAATGCTGTCAACATTGGCCCAAAAAGGACGTACCCCTGCTGTCACATCATAACTTTATGTAACAAAATTTGACTGCCATTATTTTTGCCCGCCATTTTCTCTTCTTAGAGGAGCCCTTAATATTTAGGATTCACCCTGTCCTCCACTAATCACCAAAACACAGAAGGAATAAAGTATCAATCACCACCAAAAAGATATAAATTCATATGCCAGTCCCCAACACTTAAATCTTTCAAAGTAAATGTTTCTCGAGTCTGCGGGAAAGGATACCCATGATCATGTCATGGTCAAGGGCATCAACTATTCAAAACTGTTACAAGGTAGCTGATCAAATCTGTCTTATTACGCTGCAACAAAAAACAGAAAGGAGAGAGAAGGAGAATGAGAGACGACCCTTCGCTCTTGTGCTTCTTGTATTTGCTGAATCTGCACAGTCAACCCGACAAGTGTTCTGCATGCTAACACACACATTCACAAAAAAAAGGAAACGCTCAGTCTACATATTCCCTGCGAGAGAGTAAAACAAAAATGAAATCACTTAGTTAAAAGAAAACGGGATAGATTGCACAAACCTCTTGAGGTGAAAGAGAGAAAACTGACTTAGAAGGAATTCTAACACTCGCCAAAATTCCCATTAGTATATCTGCTTGATAATGTCTCCATGACCTTATGGTACCCAATACATCGATCAAGGCCGTAATTATTACACTTTAATAGGCACCGTATTTGGATATCTATACTGCATTTACAACACGTCACATTAACACACTCTTTGCAACGTCATTGCCTTGGAAGTTCTCCAATGAACGGATTCGTTGACCCCAACCTAAAATACTTCATCAGCGATAGTAGACACCAGTCGCCATAAGTCCTAAATATAATCCTTTTCCCTGACATCCTGATGATATCCAAACTCCTTATAACCCCCCCCCCCCCCCCCCCCCCCCCGCCCCCACCTTCAGTCTCTCCAGAAGAGTAACTCATAGGCCTGATTGCCATTCCCAACTGCCACCAAATAGTGTAAAAAATTACCCTGATTAACTAAAAGGAGAGAATTCCTAACTGGTAATGTGACCTACCTTCGATGCTCCCATTGCCTGCCCTCCCTGCACAGCTGAGATAGTCATTGAATCTAGGTTCTAATTCAAACTCTTGAGATAAAAAAATATAGCCTTTATTTCCCCGAAATAGCTAACATGAAAGTTAAATAAGATGAATTCAAAATCCTGAAAAAAATCATTAAGATACCATTATTAAAATTGTCACGCACTATCCTCACTGTCAAAGAAACCCATCAGTCCTCTCTCAAATAAATGTCAATAGAGAATTTATTTTTCGGTAGTGATAAACCGAATCCATCTGTAAAAAAAACCACATTTATCAGAATATATTAAAGTTCATCAATAATATTAAGTGTCGCACCACACTTTCCCTCTCAGAGTATCACTCTACCTTAATCGATGGATCTTCTACCTCCTTTGGCCTTCCATGTCTCTTGTGACCACCACTAGAGTTCTCATACAGTAATTTCATTGATTCTACCTAAAGATTATATGCTGCATTCTATTCAACTGATGTACGTGCATAGTTTTATATGATTTCTTATATGATGTTTTTGGGATTGAATAACTTGCACCCAGTATGGATGCTAACACCAATATGTGTCAAATCTAACTTTAAGCAGTTGGCACATATTTACCACGTATGTCTAACAATGGTATGGGTAGGAAGTAAATAAATAAACAACAGCAAACTGCATTAAAGGGGGAATCTTTTATTTGTGATGAAAACATACCACCTTCGTGAGGAGGGAGGACTCGACCTCGATTTGCTCAGAGAGTACCCTTCCATTAACCGTTCAAGGTGGCTGTGCTCTAGTTATGTGATGCTACAGTCAATGCCTCCTTTGTGGAAGTATCCAGCCAACACAGGTGAATTGGAGGAGGACACCACCCGAGGCAGTCTCATCCCAACAGAAACTCTACCCCATGTCTGCTTTTGGTCACCAAACCATGCAGTAAGGTTGAGTCCCCCAAGAAGGTTTTGACCTGGAGGTCGACTGTGGGAATGAACTTGGTATAGTACTCTACCCAAGTCATCATCCAGTGAGTCTTCTCATCTACAGAAGCTATGGCTGCCACTCAGGCCTGGTCATTCAGGCAGATATCTAATGCAGTGTCTTCCATAACCAGCAGGTCCACTGGCAGGCTAGAGATGGGGTGAGTTCCCACCCTCTCAGGGTGAGATATATAAGGCAGCCACGCTGCAGAGGATGTGACACTAATCAAGTTGATTTGCTTGGTAGAGGTACTATGCTTTACGCAGGCAGGATATCCATTACATTAGTGTCCAGGAGCACCACTGTCTCTGCAAGGGCCCTCTGGATAGGAATGTGCCTTGTTAGCTCCCCCTTTAAAGCAGCACTTGGATTTAGAGTGTCTAATTTTCTTGCAGTAGTTTTATCTTGGATGGGTTGAAGAGAGTCCATTCTTCAGGCAAGCTGACTCTGAGAGATGCCAGGGGGCTACTATGCACCAGTTAGATATGCTGGCAGATGGGGTCTAGGTCTCCCAATCATTTTAACCATACGACAGGCCTCATTGAGTGTTTTTGGGGCTGCCTGTCGCTGAAGTGCACAGCAAGGGGCCCAGGAGTACACTAGAAGAAATCCTCTGAATGGCCCTGTTAAACAAGTCCTCACTGTGCATGACATGGACTCGAGCCAGTGTGAACCAGTTTGGTTCTTGTGATAGGCCCATCTGCCCAAAACCGACTGATTTCTTTGAAGAGGCCCCTAAAATGCTGTCACCATTTCTCCAGGGTTATCTCACAAGCTTTAGTTATGATTCTCCGAACATCCTCCATGTTTTCCTTCTTACCCTTATCCAACGAGCAGAAGGTGGCCTTGGCTTTGCCTTGCTTATGCTTAGAAAAGAAACAAGAAGGCCTTCTCTTTCTTGGTGGTGTAGTTGTCAAAGAGCATCTATACTTCCTCCTAAAATACCTCTGGCTCTTCCTTAGTCCAATTGGGAATCACAGAATTGATTCTTGATATGGAGGATTAGGTGCACTGGGCTTGGAATTAGAGGTTTGTTGGTAAGAAAGAGCTTTGGCACTGTCGTTTCAAGCCTTTTCCAGTTTGGTCTTTTCTTTAAGAGCTAGCTCGAACAGCTGTTGTTCTACTCTTCCTCTCTTGCCTTTCTTGCCCTTTCTGCCCTTTCTCATTCGATTTGGCTTCTTCGTACTTTCTTTGTTCTTCTCTTTCTGCTTCTCCCTCTCAAGTAAGTCATCCAACTGTTCTTTTGCCCCCACTGGATATGGGAGAGGAGGTGGATCTCAAAAAGGAAGGGACCTCAGCCAGTGGGCAAAAGAACAGATGGATGACTTACATTACTTAGAAAGATAGAGAACAAGATCTGAGCCGGAGGGTGATGGGCCTACCTGTTGGGCAGAGCTTAGACCAGGTGATAGGAAGAAAGTGCATGCAAGACTGCTGTTGGCTAGTTTCCACAATGTATCCTTAAAACAAGTGTGAATTTTTTAAGTTTTACTCACTGCAAAATATAATTGTGCATTCTACTGATGTGATTGCTTGCGAATAACACACTACCTACTACTAACTTTCTGCTAACACATGCAACTGACTACCAAACATGTGTAGACTAGGCACACAAACAGCTCTCTCTACCCCAACGATAATTTGTAGCCACTCTCTTTAGTGCAAGCGAAGTTGAAGAATTTAGTGCTTGAGCATTTTTTATTATACTATCACAAATCACTCTTTGTAAATACTGCTTTTTCTCAACTTGTTTCTAATGTAGTTTTAATAGTATAAATTATAATAATCCCTTACCTGTTATCTTGCCTCAGTTGTGTCTAACCTGTATTTTATTATTAAATCTTGTGGAGTTAATTTGATCAATTTAATTGGCATAGGATTTATTTTCTAAGTTTGTTCCACCTCTGTAGGATAGCTACCAGAAGTTATTTTATTTTTTGCTATTTTACGAAGATCCTAGCAAGACGTCGCCACTGTTATGTACTGGGCCAGATTTTGGATGATTACGAATGAATTTTGATAGAGGTTTGCCTTAGGGGTTTTGGATTACATTTAAAACAAAAGAAAAGGAAGGTTGCCAGAAAACCGGTGATTATCTTCAGTTGCTTTATTCTTCACAATTCAAGCAAATAGACTTAAGCTTGGCTGCCAAGCCATCCAGTAATTAAATGCACAATGTGCCACAGCAATTACAGTTACAAAGGAGTAGGAGTTTAAATAAATCTCGCTGGAATGCTACCCAGCAAAGGAGAACAACAAGAATCTGGTAACAAATCCAGGTTTCTGGAAAAATAATTAGCACCAGCAGGAAGGGCTCACGGGAAAACAGGCCATTAGTTCAGGATAACTGAAGGGAAATTTAGTGTGTCTACTACCCCCCTGTGAGTAATTTGAACATCCCTTGTCCTTGCTTTCTCTTAAAAATATCTCCCACTCCTACTGCAAAGGTGGGTCTGGAGCCCCATGCTTTACCCTCCTCCACAGTTCGGC
The DNA here is from genome assembly GCF_015104395.2 of Macrobrachium nipponense. Taxonomy (NCBI): domain Eukaryota; kingdom Metazoa; phylum Arthropoda; class Malacostraca; order Decapoda; family Palaemonidae; genus Macrobrachium; species Macrobrachium nipponense. Next base: position 34,954,031 of record NC_061091.1, read on the forward strand.
TGCCTAGCTTCAAAGGAAATGTTGGCACTAAATTGACTTAGGGGAAGGGAGGGACGTTTTACATGCAATGATGCTAATCTGACTAAAATTGCTGGGCTGGCAGAACATAGAAGGAAAGAAATGAGATTGGGGGCCTTACTAGAAAGGGGAATTTGAGATAAACTCTTAGGTTAAACTAAATATCACATATTTACTAAAATAACACGAATCAAAAGTTTGGGGAATTTAAGGGCAGGTAAATGAGTACCTGCCAGAGCATAAAATATGATGGAAGATGATACTGAGGTGCCGAGGATTCTACCTCAAGGGCTCTTAATTAAATTGCAGTGGGTTGACCACAGCAATAAACCACAATTGAAGCAAAGGATCCACAGCAGAAACTGTCTGTATTGGAGAATACAGCAAAATTTGTGCAACTAAGGGTTTGATGACACACTGATGGTGCAAAGGGATCCTTGGATATAACACTACTGAATTGATTACAAACAGAAGTAATAACAAAGTCAGGTCTAAATGAGAAACTGAGTTTGGAAAATGGAAAAGGTATAGTAAAAGAAAAAAAAGAACTAGGTGACTGGAAAACTCAGATTCCTTGCACTTTACCTTACTTTGAGAGATGAACTCTCATAAATGTACAGTAAAGTTCATATGTCAGTCAACACTCACTGGTCATCAGTTTAACGATACATAGATGGAGCTAGTCTCACCACCACCATGGTAAACTTAGAGTGGCCATTCTTCACTCTTCCCTGCTGAAATAGGTAGAGTAAAGAAAGGAGGAAAAGCCTGGTTTAACATACAATGATGACATTTTGTCAACTCCGGTATGACGAATGTAATGATAATCATTCCACACATTTCTAGTGCTTGGATAGATTCACAGAGTTTACATAACCAGTAGACAGATGCAGCACTTCAAACAATATATTGTTATATATATAATACTAACATAATGAAAAAGGCTAATTTTGGATTAGGTAAACAAATGAAATGCAGCTTTTCTTGACGCAGGTTAAATACGGCATCGTCTAGTAAACTCTATTTCTACTTTAAACCTATTCATTTTTACTAAGATTTGTATTAGGAATGCAGTTTTGATCTCCATTCTTGTCATTTTTATCACTGAAATTTCTAACAATGTAGCAGGAGCAGCCATATTAGAAGCAGCAGTAGGATTATGAGGGGGGAGTAGTAGTAGTATCTACAGAGACCGAGGCATGAAGAGAGAGAGAGAGAGAGAGAGAGAGAGAGAGAGAGAGAGAGAGCGAGAGAGAGACAGAGAGAGAGACAGAGAGACAGAGGAGGGAGATTCTGTTTGCGTTGCATGCGTGTGTACGGTATTCTTGTCTGTGGAATGAGCACTGTGGCCAGACTTCAGCCAATTCCGCGTGAAATAAGCCAAAGTCTAGTCACCCCGGGTGAAATGGTTGAATCACGTATTAGACATGGTCAAGTTTATTAGAATTACGTTGCATAATTATATATATTTTCAGTTTCAGACATCTTAAAGGAAAACTAATTCATTTATAGAGAAAAATTTTATATTGGGTTATCTTTTCACGTTTTTCTATTTTGAACTATTTCAGCTTTGAGGTACTTCAAGTAATGACAATTATTGTTAAGCATCGTTCTTCAGCATTATCCAAGTTTTCTCCATTTTTTACATGGTAACTGTTTTGCCTACCGGGCAAACGCACGACTGAGTGGATAGACCAAGTAACCCATTCATTGAAACAATAGCATACTGATATGAAATGGAAAAAAATACATGATACAAATCACATCTCCATAAGATAAATTATTTTCATAATCAAGCGTTTAAAGGGATTTAGATACCATTTAAATACTGGATCATATCTTCACATTTGTGGGAGTGAAAAGATTTAAGTAATGAATAAGCGTTATCAGTGATGAATGCAGACCCACTATGATAGAATTCGCAAAGATCAACCTAAAAAAGCATTCAATTATTTAAACAAAATAACATAACAATCACTTTACAAATGGATGTGATCATATGTTCATAGCAACTATGATTATACATTGAATAGATTTATGATGTGCATAAGAGCAAACTGGCAAGTGTATTATGCATGACTGTTATAATTGGAACGATAAATGACACAGGATTACTTAATACACCTAATTGCACTCTCTCAGATAATCACAGTAAGTTATTTTATTCGTGTAAAATAATGAAAAATAATGAAGAAGATAAAAATCAAACTCGTAATAAAAAGGATGGTATGATAATGGTAAATTCATTTAAGTAGAACTGATTTTACTAGACGATGCTATATTTAACATGTAGGAAGTAAATCTGCATTTCACTTGCTTTACCTAATCCAAATTAGAATTTTATTATGTTAGTATTATGTATAATTAATTATATTGTTTGAAGCACCACTTGTATCTACTTCATATCACCCTCTGAATCTATCCAAACACTAGAAATATTGTGGAATGATTATCAATTTGTAATATAGGAGTAGTAAAACATATCAAAATTATCGCATGTTAAACCAGGCATCTCCTCCTTGTTTTACTTAATCTTTCCAGTTGGGAGGAGTGGAGAAAAGCCACTCTTAAGTTCACCCTGGCAGTGGCCAAGCTAGCCATCTATGTACCTTTAAGATGATGACCAGAGAGTGTCGACGGACTTGAGCTCGTTTGTACCAATGGTGGGGCTGGGTATTGGGAAATTGCCACTGGATAAGATCCTTGTTACGACCCTTGTGGGCCGCCGTGGTGCAGGTTTGTCTGCACTAAAGGATGTACACTCAGTGTTGTTACAGAGTATCCAGCAAAAGATGGTCAATGGAGACGAAAACACTCAGGAAAACTCGACAATATTTATTAACAAACAAAAATAATCAAAGTCAACCTTGTGACTGCCAAGGACAAACTCTAGTCCTTGAATAATCCCTTGGGATTCCTAACTACTAAAAACTAAGCCCTAAACAGAGATAATAGAGAAACACATGAATGCAAATACATCAAAAATATACAATATAACTGGACAGATCAAAATGAATAAAATAATACCTATAAACTAAATAGGATGGGAAGGAAGGCGAAGAGTAACAGGGAGAAAACACTTAACCTCCTACCTATGTTTATAATCTAAATTTATTATATAAATATAAAAGCCACGAGGCTGTTAATATCATAACAATTTATAATTATAATCAAACAAACAAAAGGGGCAACAAATCCCAACTGTCTCATAGTTCATTATAGAGATAACTATATATATAAATAATAATAACAACAAAAATATCTCCTCACACTCAGAAGGGAGTCCGTGATCCAGGACTAATAATAAAGGTCTTGCCCTACAGTAGGCCGTGATCCAAATAATTTCAGAACTGCTAACAGGGGAATACTGAAGCACCAGGAAGGAGGAGTCGAGAGGTCCTGCACGACCATACAAAAAGGAACGCTTCCCATGGGATCTGTCTCCCTACTTGACTTCTGACGGGCATCAAGGCCCCCACACAGCTGCAAAAGTTCCAAGGCGTCCCGGAAAAGCAAATGCTTCTAACACCTCAGGAAAAATCTTCCACTGAGGTGGCAACAAGATAAGGCCCGCAGGTGGCACAAATCACCTGCAATACGAGCAGGACGCAACACCGCAGGTGACCAGAAGCGTACCTGCGAAGGACAGTACTCAAATATGTCGAGTACAGCGTACACAACACCGCAGGTGGCCAGATGTGTACCTGCGAAGGACGGCTCACAATACTTCCAAAAGCGTTGATAAAAATATAGTAAGTACGGCAGCTGCAGAACAAAAAAGAGACAGCCTCTGTAGAAAGCCCGAACTGTCTGTCCAAACACTCGCTCTGTCTCTTCTCACCTCCCTCACCGAGGACTCCAGTCACGTACCCAAACGTAAACAAAAAAGATACGAGTGTTAAAAGGGTAATTCAAAAACTTTAACGAGGGGGGAGGAGGCGCAAAATCACCACACTACAACTTAACTTTCGTTAATATATATACAATACAAATTTCCTTAAAATAAATAAATACTTAAATACTAAATGCCTTAATATTAAAATGTTAACAAATCACAAGGTGACTAAAAACTGAAAAATTACGTTAACATCTGATACCTTCCTCCCCCTCCCCCAAGAAAAAAAAAATTTAAGCCAGAAAATTTTTTTTTTTGTAAATAAAGTAGTACTAACAGACCTGTAAGGAAAGAATAAAGACAATCTACAACAGGCAAACATTACAATAATAGAGCAACAAATCTGAAACCAAATTATATTACATCAACAGAAAATACATTGGGGAATGTAAACCAAAAACTTTATATAGCTTACCATTATTTAAAGATCAAGTGATAATACCATACTTTGAACCCAAAAACAAGGCATGGCAAAGGACAGACATGACATAACAATACCCATAGTTTAAACAGGATCATAAAAGTCACAAATCCCCAAGTCTAAGGAAACCAATCTACTTAACCTTACCTAAATAAGCTTACAGGCACACACAGGCTACTTACCTAACCTACAATACACCAACAATATAGTCCAAAAAGTCGTATATAAATATATATATATATAATCATCAATTCAAAGTCCAAAGTATATTGTGACAAATCAATAATTGGCTAGGAACCAAGGGCAATATCATAAAAATGTTAAGAGGGTATAAACCTTCATACAAACCTCAACAACTGGCAGTCGCCAAACCGTATAGGAACAGTGAAACCATAACTATATTCAAAAAATATTTTTTTTTTTTTTCATATAACCTATTGGGAGAAACGAGCAAGGGTGACGTACGAGAGAGAGGAAAACTAATCAATTTCGGGAAAGGGCATCAGGAAATCTTATTTTCGGAACCCTTACCAATGTGCTTTATCACCAATTTAAATTCTTGAAGAAAGAGAGCCCAGCGCAATATCCTCTGGTTGGCTCCTTTCATCCGTTCAATAAAAAACCAGTGGGTTATGATCAGTCCAGACCTCTATGGAAAAGAAAAATTAGTTACATAGGGTAAAGTGCATAAGGGTGCGGACCAAAGCAAGGGCTTCTTTTTCAATTGTTGAGTATCTTCTTTCTGCCGCCAATAACTTACGACTGAAATAAGATACCGGGTGAACTTCACCTTCCTCATTCCTTTGAAAGAGGACACCACCAATTCCTACATCACTAGCATCCCAGCAATGATAAATGGCCTTTGAAAATCTGGGGAAATTAAAATGGGGTTAGTCAACAACACAGATTTAAGCTTATTAAAAGCTTCCTCACACTGCTGCGACCCAAAAGAATTTCTGACCCTTTTCTAGGAGTTTTGTAAGAGGATGAGCAAGGTCTGAGAAATTTCTAACGTACTTTCTGTAGTAGCCAATCATACCTAGAACCCTTCTCACCTCTCTGACATTACTTGGGCTTTTCAAATTCATAATAGCTCGAGGTTAGCTTGTTTCGGCGCCACCTGACCCAAACCAACCTCGTGACCCAAAAACAAACCTTAGTCTTACAAAATTCACACTTGGCTAAATTATAACCAAACCAGCAGACCTAAGAGCCTCAAATACTTTACGCAACCTTACCAAAATGCGTTATGCCAGTCATTACTATATACTACCAAATTCATCAATATAAATCTCTGTTCCTTCTAAACCACAAAATAAACCCTATTCATCGGTCTCTGAAAAGTGCATGCTGCATTTTTCATCCGAATGGAATAACCTTGCATTCATACAAACCCAAAGGAGTGACAAATGCAGAGATTTCACTGGCTCGACAGACAACGGAACCTGCCAATAGCCTTTCAGTAATATTCAACTTTGTAATAAAACTGGCAGATCCTATCTGGTCGAGGCGAGTCATCAATACGAGGCAAAGGAAAAGAATCATTCTTTGTATGGACGTTTACTTTCCTATAGTCCACACACATGCGGAACTTACCGTCTGCCTTTTTAACAAGAACTATAGGAGAACTCCAGGGACTAACAGAAGGCTGAATGAGGTCGTGCTCCAACATATACTCAATCTCCATTATGACTATATCCCTTTTCACGGGATTCAACTGATAAGGACTTTGCTTAACAGGAGGAGCACTTCCCACATCAAACATCATGCTGAAGAAGATTAGTTCTACCTGGAGAATCCTGAAATAAATCTGTAAAGGAATAAATTAAATTAAGTACATCTTTTCTTTGATTAACATCCAAATGTTCCAAACCTTCCTGCAAGATTCCTAAATTTTGCAAATTTCAAACAAAGCATCGGAAGGAACTTGATACAATAAGTCATCAGATTCTTCAGGAGGAACATTCTACTACTACCGATATCGGTTCATACACAATTGCTAAAGGATCGACACTTTTACAATGATATGGCTTCAATCTGTTTATATGATAAGTTCTACACTTTCTACTTGAGCTGGAGCTTCAATTCATAATTGACCTTGGACAACTTTCCTCAATACCTTCCAGGGACCCTTATACCTTGGTTCAAGAAAATTGTCTGGGTCCATACTCAAAACCAAAAACCAATTCTCCAGGTTCAAAAGAACGAGCTTTAGCTTTTCTGTCAAAATTATCCTTCATCATAGCTTGCGAATAACTCAGATTTTCCCGTGCAAAATTCCAAGGACTGAACAACTCTTTTTCAAATCCTCTACAAATTCTCCAACTTTAACCTCTCCCCTTCGACCGGACTGTAGCACTTCGCTAAAAATTTCTAGAGGACCACGAACTTTTATGACCGAATACCAATTCGAAGGGAGCTACACCAGTGGAAGAATTTGGATGATTCCTAAGAGCAAAGAGGGCAAAGGGAAGTGCTTTATCCCACTCCATACCTTGTTCGTAAACAATGTTTTTCAAAATGGATTTAAGGGTCTGGTGAAACCTCTCCACCACACCTTGACTCTCCGGGTGATAAGGTACGCTGGTAATGTGCTGAATGGCCAGTTCAGCACATTTACCTCTAAATACCTTACTCGTGAAATTTGTACCACAATCTGTCTGAATAACACGAGGTGAGACCATACCTGGAAAAGAAAAAATCCATTAATTTTTCAAAAACAACTTTAGATGTAATACATCTCATAGGGAATGCTTCGGGAAATCTAGAGGCTCTATCCATAATAGTTAATAAATAAACATAACCAGACTTGGTTTTAGGTAAAGGACCAACGACATCTATCACCAATTCCGAGAATGGTTCACCAGTGGCAGGGATAGGATGTAAAGGAGCTTTGGGAATTATTTGATTTGGTTTTCCCATAACCTGACATACCTCACATTCCTTCACATAATGCTTCACAGAAGATTTCATCCCAGGCCACAAAAATACCTTGCTAATTTTTGGAAAGTTTTCCATACCCAAATGGCCTGAAAGAAAATTGTTGTGAGCAAGATTCATTACCGATTCACGGAACTGGGACGGAACCACAATTTTGTGCAATCTGAGAAGTCTTGCTCAGATCATCTGTCGAAGGACGACTAAACCTGTAAAGTAGACCTTTGGTTATACCAAACCGAGGTTTTAGTCAAATCATTAATGTCTCCCAATTCAAAGTCAAATTCTTTTTTCTGGGCTTCATAAAAGCCAATCTGTCCCAATCAGGTTTCAAATCATTAATAATAATACTACTTACTACCCACTATCTACTGACCCGGGCCTTTCTACATTCTAACCTTCTAAAACTACTAAGCATTAAATCATCATCGACATCAAGTAGATCAGCAGCTCTTGCTGCGGCACGGGTTGTTACAGCTATGGGACATGTATTAATGGACAATAATGGGAAATAATTCCTGACCCTCACTATTGACCATATCATTGCCCAAAATACCGTCAATCCCAGGAATGGGGAGACTATCAACAACGGCCAACTCAGTAACCTTATCACATCCAGGAAAAGACAACCTGACATCCACTAACGGAGCAGAAACAACAGTGTTCGGGAACCCTCCCAGAACAACATAATTCCCTGAATACTCTTTACAACCTTTTAAGGTATCCCTCAACACAGAGACCGAGCTGAAACCAGTGTCCCTCAAGAACTTTACTTTGATAATCTTGAGATTCAAGAACAATTTTACCTGGCCATACATATTTGTCAAAATTGAGACAACTGTTTTTATTAGAAGTGTCACTACTACTATATCTACCTTACTACTAACTACAGATTTTTCCACTTGATTATCACAAGAACTGGACCTGTCAGAAATTAATGAAACTGGATTTTGGCCTTTTCTCTCAAGATATCGTCTACGGGCATTGCACTGGTTCTGGAAATGAACTGGCTTGTCACACCAAAACAGGTTACTCTACGTCCAGTACCTCTGTTACCATTATTATTATTGTACCTTTGATTATTGCCGGAATTAGATGTACCTCTGTTAACAAAGACACGAGGGGGAGAAGACCCTCCTGAGACTCTACAACATTCCTACTATCTGAAAAAGAATTAGCATTATTAATCTTAGGAATATTAGGAGTCGACGAAGGGGGTTTGGTTTCCCCCTCCTTCCACTACTGTGGGCACGGGAAGAGGGGATCATTTAAAACCCTGTACCCTAAGTTACCATTGCCAGAGCGATGGGTCAACACATATTCATCTGGCCAACTGAGCGGCACTACTCAACTTCATAGCTTTGACCTCCTCAAGATGGACCCTCAACTCTTTGCTACATGCCTTTTTGAACTCTTCAAGGAGCAACAATTCCCGCAACGCTGCAAAAGACACCACTTGTCGGCTTTTCAGCCAGTCGTCAAATTGTTCCTCCTTGACCCGAGCGAATTCTACACAAGACTGTGAAGGATGTTTATTATAATTCCTAAATTTGATGCGAATAGGCCTCTGGAACCAAATCATAGGATATTAATACCAGCGCTTTGACCTTATGATAGTCCCTGGCAATTCCCTCCTCCAAGGCATTGTACACCCGGATAGCCTTGCCCACCAGCCTACATTGTATTAAAAAAAACAGTCCACATTTCAGAGGGCCAAGACAACGGGCGGCAAACACGCTCAAAGGCTTTGAAAATTCAGGGACATTGTTTTCGTCAAAGACTGGCACCAACTTTAGTGCTGCACCTAAATTAAACCGTTCCTGGAACATACCTTTAGGGGAACTGACCAAATTGGCCCCCTGTAACCTAGCCATCTCTATATTCAACTTCACCATCTCTAACTCGTGACGCCTTACCCGCTCGTTCTCCTCAAAATTCTATTTTCTTTAATTCAATTCGTTACAAATTAATTTATATTCTACCTCCTCCTTAGATTCACCCAAAGCATGTACAGAAGCCAGGGGTTCGACTGGCAAAGAATTAAGGGGGGGGAAAACAAAAATGGATTATTCGACATTAGCCTTAGGTATATTCGAGGGACCTTCATAAATAATACCTGTACGAGGGGATCCTCGAACAAAGTCAAACCAGCTCTCACGCTCAACCTATCCTCTTCCAAATCATCAGTATACTACTTCACTTTCACTCACCAAATGTTCGGCTCAGCTAAATCCTGGGCAATCTTACCCTTCACAGCCTCCAATATATCTCTCTTAGTGCCCGCCGACTTTCAGCAGAACACCCAACCACTGTGCACAAGCAAACTAAAATGTTTCCTATTTAAAACAGGCAAGTACTTTATGCAGTCAGCAGACCCCAAAAATTCAGCCGGGTCAAAGTTAAACTCTTCCATCTTTTCCAAAAATTAATAACTCAGGGAGAAAGGCAATACTACAAAATAAATATTGAAGAGATCACCCAAGTGTCGCTCCACAGACCAAAATACCAGATACCCCTGAGTACATCAATCCTGTCACGGTCGCCAATTGTTACGACCCTTGTTGGGCCGTGGTGCAGGTTTGTCTGCATTAAAGGATGTACACTCAGTGTTGTTACAGAGTATCCAGCAAAAGATGGTCAATGGAGACGAAAACACTCAGGAAAACTCGACAATATTATTAACAAACAAACAAAAATAATCAAAGTCAACCTTGTGACTGCCAAGGACAAACTCTAGTCCTTAAATAATCCCTTGGGATTCCTAACTACTAAAAACTAAGCCCTAAACAGAGATAATAGAGAAACATGAATGCAAATACATCAAAATATACAATATAAACTGGCCAGATCAAAATGAATAAAATAACCAATACCTATAAACTTAAATATATAGGGAAGGAAGGCGAAGAGTAACAGGGAGAAAACACTTAACCTCCTACTATGTTTATAATCTAAATTTATTATATAAATATAAAAGCCACGAGGCTGTTAATATCATAAGAATTTATAATTATAATCAAACAAACAAAAGGGGCAACAAATCCCAACTGTCTCAACAGTTCATTATAAGAGATAACTATATATAAATATAATAATAACAAAATATCTCCTCACACTCAGAAGGGGAGTCCGTGATCCAGGACTAATAATAAAGGTCTTGCCCTACAGTAGGCCGTTTGATCCAAATAATTTCAGAACTCTGCTAACAGGGGGGAATACTGAAGCACCAGGAAGGAGGAGTCGAGAGGTCCTGCACGATCATACAAAAAGGAACGCTTACCTGGGATCTGTCTCCCTACTTGACTTCTGACGGGCATCAAGGCCCCCACAGCTGCAAAAGTTCCAAGGCGTCCCGGAAAAGCAAATGCTTCTAACACCTCAGGAAAAATCTTCCACTGAGGTGGCAACAAGATAAGGCCGCAGGTGGCACAAATCACCTGCAATACGAGCAGGACGCAACACCGCAGGTGGCTAGAAGCGTACCTGCGAAGGACAGTACTCAAAATATGTCGAGTACAGCGTACACAACACCGCAGGTGGCCAGATGTGTACCTGCAAAGGACGGCTCACAATACTTCCAAAACGCGTTGATAAAAATATAGTGAGTGCAGCAGCTGCAGAGCAAAAAAAGGGACAGCCTCTGTAGAAAGCCCGAACTGTCTGTCCAAACACTCGCTCTGTCTCTTCTCACCTCCCTCACCGAGGACTCCAGTCACGTACCCAAACGTAAACAAAAAGATACGAGTGTTAAAAGGGTAATTCAAAAACTTTAACGAGCGGGGAGGAGGCGCAAAATCACCACACTACAACTTAACTTTCGTAATATATATACAATACAATTTCCTTAAAAATAAATATTTAAATACTAAATGCCTTAATATTAAAATGTTAAACAAAATCACAAGGTTGACTAAAAACTGAAAAATTACGTTGCCAAATCTGATAATCCTGTACTGGAAGTCAGCCACGTGTGATTGGGGCAGGGCCTCATGGGGGAGGGTGGAGTTCAAGGGGCAGTGTTTGTTGTTGGAGCTGCGCCTTTTATGCCTTCTGTTAGATTAATTTTTCACATTTCCCATTCTTCCAAGTATTCAGTTTTCTATTGTGACCTATGGGCGCTCTGTGTTCTGCATATTTTATCTTATTTCGTGGCTTGTCTGGAGCCACCTGCTCCATCCAACTTTCGCTTGGGTGTGCTGTCCAGTCATCCGCTGATTGGTTGCCTTTAAGTAGTACCTACAGCTATCAGATGAACAGGTAAGGTCTCCAAGGCCGGTTAGTGACTTGGCAAAAGGTTTCAATGCAGTCACATGTTCTGAGAAGGGAGTGAAAAGTCGCCAAAGGAATAATAATAAGAGCTTTATAGAAGAAGCAATTATTCAAGAGTGACTGCTATTATCGACAGCAGAATGAAATTATTTTACTTTAAGGTCTTTTGAAAATGATGTTCTTAAATGGAGAGTTTACTTGGGAAAAAGTTATCCCTCTTTGCAAACTCCCCAAGAAGTTGACATATTACACCTTAAATTGGCTGAGAATGTCTACAAGCATAACAGCTTTACTTTCCATATATAAGTTGTTATTTCACCCCTTTGGGAGTCTAATTACTTTAGTTAGTATTTCTGCGGTAGAAAGAATAACTGCAAGTTGTCACTTTAGTATTAATTATCACATTATCGCAGTAATAGAATTGCTGCTAGTATTAATGACTTAAGTAAGGTTACGGTCAAGTTAAAGCATTTGGAGTGGATGGCAATTATTAAAGTATTTCATGAATATATATCTCATGATTTCATGCAACATAAGAATAAGGATATAGTATTCTTACTAGAGTAGTATCTAAGAGTCAATCATGTATTTAAATATAGGGTTACCTTTGATATGTATAGTCATGCTGTTAGTTACCTTAATCAGGCGGTACAAATAAGGTACTCAAAGGCTTAATTTAGGTGATGCCATGGTACTCCGGTACAACAGGGAATGGTGCCAGACAGACAGTATAGTTGAGAGGGCCTAGTGGCTCTAATTTAGTACAAGTTAGATTGCCACACATGTAGCTGTATGGTTTGAGAGTCAGGAACTCGTGGAGGCCAGCCAATTTGGCGGTTAGCATTTGTGGATTAAAATAATACAAGAATAATAAGCAAAATGAAATGACAGATGCAAGGAAGAAAGTATCTTATGCTTTCTAGGGCTGTTATTCTGAGCGTAAATTATGTGACTCTTCACTCTGGAGGGAATGCCGCATTACTCTGGGTCTGGACAACCAGTTACATGGTGCCATTGTTATGGAAGTGTGCACTAATGCCTGGAAAGGACATCAGTGATTTATTTGACTGTACCTTGATATGTTTGATCCTCCAATTGTAATGGTGGAGATTGAGGCAATAACGTATTAAACACTTATTTTGGTTACTGAAATTCATGAGATACTTAAGGGATTTAAGATCTTTTCTCCTTTCCCCTCTCCCATTCCTTTACTATTGCAGTTACTCAGTCATTAACCCAGTTGCTCAGTTGCTCTCCTCTGAGGACTAGCTCCTTCCCAGATACTAAGAAAGTTTTGTAATTTTCAGCATAATACGACATGTTGCTACTGCCTGTTGTTATAATTCTACACTCCAAGTAAGGTGAAGGATACACAGGTGGCACTCCATGCCAAGAGCTACTTTGCTAGTTGTGTTCTAGAACACGTAGTAGGGATTGGTCTTTTGGCACTGCTTTGGCAGGGAGTGATTATGAAATGGAGTGGGCCAGTAGGTGGCACCACTAGCAAAAGGGAGTGCCCCTTGGTTTAGGTGGCACGGACACTAATTATAAGCTTGTTCTGGAGAACTGGTGAATGGCACTAGGTAATATGGACTCACCCTGGGGGTGCCGGTGTGAATGAAGCACAAAGATTTGTGGTTGTTCCGTAGAATGGGTTGTGGCACTCTTGGTACGGGCTCGTTCCAGGGAATCGAGCATGGGAAATTTTCAAGGTCTTTTTTTTAGAGAATGGCCTCTGGTTAGTTTGAGAGAGTGTGTTGTGGCCCTTGTTAGTGAGATACTCGCTCCAGGGAATTGAGCTTGAAAATAAGGGTTTGTCCGAGAGAACGTTTTGTGGCACTTTGTACTGTGGGGCTCACCCAGGGGAATCAAGTTGAGGGTAGGTAACTGGTTTTGTTCAAGAGAACATTTTGTGGGAGACTTTGTAGTGCGGGGTAGTTCTGGGGAATCAAGCTTGAGGTTAAGGGTTTGTTTGAGAGAACGGTTTTAGTGCTTTGTAGTATGGGGCTCATTCTGGGGAATCAAGCTTGAGGTTAAGGGTTAATTCGAGAGAAAGTTTCATGGCACTTGCTAGTGTGGGCCTCGTTCCGGGGAACTGAGCTTGAGGTTAAGGGTTTTGGTTGAGAGAACGTTTAGTGGCGCTTTATAGTGTAGGGCTGGTTCTGGAATCAAGCTTGAGGTTACGATTCCATTCGAGAGAACATTTTGTGGCACTTTGTAGTATGGGGCTCATTCAAGGGAATCGAGCTTGAAAGTAAGGTTGTTTGAGAGAATGTGTTTTGTGGTACTTTATAGTGGGCTCGTTCTAGAGAATCTAGCTTGAGGCTAAGGGTTCATACGAGAGGATATTTAATGGCACTTTGTAGTATGGGACTTGTTCCGGGGAATCAAGCTTGAGGCTAAGGGTTTGTTGGAGAGAACGTTTTTGTGGCACTTTGTAGTGCAGTAACAAAGAAGTTTTTAAAATGGTTAGCGAAAGCCTTAGTGGAGTTTTCTTAGGTGAGAAATACATGGGATGGGCACAGAGTGGTGGAGGCTCATGTGAGACAACTTAGGTTGCTTTAAATACACAAAGAGATGCGTGGGAAATGGGGTAGTCTTGATCTAAACAAGAAATATAAATTGAGTATTGTCCTTACAGTCCTTACAGCTATCATGCAAGAGGACATTCATTTCCATTGATCACGTGTGCAAAGATCTTTATATTATAAAATAAAAGAGGGTGACCTGATTAAAACATGAACCCCCTGGCTTCCCTTATAGATTGATTATAGAGTAACTGATTAACATCCTCCCACTGTTTAAAATGGTGGCCGCCATAGAAAACCCAAATAGATTCTCTCCTCATTCTCCTCTCTAATACCATGGTTTGCACTTAAGGAAATCTTTTAGAGTCATACAATGTAATGGTATATCAGGGCCTATTACACAGAATTCAAGATGACAGACAGCAGCTGTATAAGTTGCATGTCATCATCACAGCTAAATTAGAGTCAACCACTGAAAGCAGAATAAGATAGACCTCGATGAAGCTGGCCATGTGACCATGCTGCCTTATTAACCAAATTGGTACACTGGCTAGTGCAACGCAGCCCAATATGCACCTACCTTGATTGAAGGAGCTCTCATTACTTGTGTTCAAGGGGGAAAAGAGCGAATTCGCCAATTCAAGGAGCTGTTTAAAGTGCATGTACATCAATGCACAGGCCTAGATGATGTGTTCACGAATCTTCCTGAATCTTTAGTTTTGGAGCTGCTTAAGGTGGTGCAAGCCCTGAGCATAACTATGGCCAACTATAAAGTGGCTCTTGAACTTGTTAGATAAGTATTATGTAAACCATGCATCAGACACTGGTCCTACTGCATCGGCGGTCAGCCAATATCCCAGTTCTGAAGAGCAGTCATACAGAACTAAATAACTTTCAATGCAGCAGTAAGAGAAACTGCAAGCTGTACAATGGGTGGCATCATAGCCTTATCTGTGAAGACAGTAATAGTAAGTCGTGGCCCGGTTTACCTCAATGACCAATTCTAATTTCCAACCATCCAGTCATCCATTTTCTCATACCGTGTCACAACCACTTAAAGCATCAGAGTCAGAACCATCCAGTGCCCAATCCTAACATAAATCAGGGGAGTCCTTCTAAGGGAAATCGTGAGAAGACTTGTGTCAATGTAAAGGTGGTAAAAGATAAGCCTCCAGCCGATCTACCTGCCACCTTACTACCCACAGCGACAGCCATTTTGAAAACTCACAACCAGCCATTTCAGATTCACATGTTCCTAGACATGTGAAGCCAGCATAGCTAACTTAAAGTTGGTTGGTACAAAGACTAAACCTGCCTACATTCAAATGTGTCTCTCAACATCACAACCTTTTGCTCTCAAGTGGTCAAAGGGGAATTTGAAATTGTAACCTACAAAATAGACATGGGTAAGAGGGTTATTAGAACTAAGTTAGTAGTACATGATGAAACTGATACACCCATTCATAATGTTGGCTTGTCAATGTTGAGAGACTTGCAAGAAAAGTAGAGCAAAATGGCCATCGTAGACATTAAGGGAGATGTTTTGAAAACGTTAACTTATTGATTGGAGCTGATTACTTTAACTTCTTTGTAATTTGGATGGAAAAGATTTATGGGGTTAGTTTATTTGTCACTCATAGCAAAGTTTTGGCTTATGAGATGGATGCCTCAATGGGCCTTACAGGGGGTTAGATGTGTCAAACTGTTCAAAACCTGCAGTGTATAGGTTAATAGAAACTGATCAAGGCATGGACATTTGTGGAAACTTGACAAAACTGGTATTGCCCCACATGAACAATTTACCATATTCTAATACAAAGCGATGGAAAAAGGGTAACGGATTATCACTAAGACCGATCAGGTTACTGAGTAAGCTTGCCATTCCGTGGTTCAGAATGACCGAACAACAATTATATAAACTCAATCGCACAACTTAGCTCACTAGAAAGAGTTCAAAAGGGATCCTGAATACAAAGTCACTTACTAGAACGTCCTATCATGGAGGTCCATGATGCAGAGTTTAACTACCCCTTTCCAATATAGTCTTTAGTTAATGTGTCATCTAAGACCAAGGGAGAATTCTCATTAAATGATTGCTTGTACCAGGACCATCTATGGTCGATATGCTATATGATTTGCTTCTGAAGTTTAGACGAATCCTCATGCTATGATCCCAGACATCTCCAAGACGCTTCACTGTGTGTTACTTGATCTTGAAGATACCAAATATGCTTGTTTTCTTTGAAGCAAGTAGTAGTCTTTGGGATTGCAACCAGTCCCTACCTATTGCAACAAGTTCTTAAAACTTATCTTAAAGAGAAAGGAAAGAAGAATTCATTAAGTCATTCTATGCTGACAACTACCTACAAATGTACAGCACACTAGAAGAAATGGGAAGAGATTGTGTAGAAATTAAATCCTTATAAAATGAAGCTCATATGCCTGTGGTGGGGTTGGCAAGTAACAATGAAGTATTCAATCAACAGATTACGGGAATCTCAGTCTTGGGTATGAATTGGGAAAGGAAGAGTGATTATTTGAGTTTGAAACCATGTAAGGGGATAAAGGTGAGCAAACAGGGCAAACTAACTTATGAAACGAAAGTTAGTGTCATTGCTCGTGTCCAACCTTGATCATTTGGGCCTTGGGAAGCAGGAGTAGGATGGGATGACATATTGGGTAGAGAGAGACAGGAG
>NC_061091.1:34971294-35013794 GCF_015104395.2 Macrobrachium nipponense
CTCCTGTCTCTCTCTACCCAATATGTCATCCCATCCTACTCCTGCTTCCCAAGGCCCAAATGATCAAGGTTGGACATGAGCAATGACACTAACTTTCATTTCATAAGTTAGTTGTCCTGTTTGTTCCCCTTTATCCCCTTACATGGTTTCAAACTCAAATAATCACTCTTCCTTTCCCAATTCATACCCAAGACTGAGATTCCCGTAATCTGTTGATTGAATACTTCATGGTTACTGGCCAACCCCCCACAGGCATATGAGCTTCCTTTTATAAGGATTTAATTTCTACATAATCTCTTCCCATTTCTTCTAGTGTGCTGGACGTTTGCAGGTAGTTGTCAGCATAGAATGACTTAATGAATTCTTCCTTTCCTTTCTCTTTAAGATAAGTTTTAAGAACTTGTTGCAATAGGTAGGGACTGGTTGCGATCCCAAAGACTACTACTTGCTTCAAAGAAAACAAGCATATTTGGTATCTTCAAGATCGAGTAACACACAGTGAAGCGTCTTGGAGATGTCTGGGATCATAGCATGAGGATTCGTCTAAACTTCATAAGCAAATCAAATAGCATATCGACCATAGATGGTCCTGGGTACAAGCAATCATTTAATGAGAATTCTCCCTTGGTCTTAGATGACACATTAACTAAAGACTATGTGGAAAGGGGTAGTTAAACTCTGCATCATGGACCTCCATGATAGGATGTTCTAGTAAGTGACTTTGTATTCAGGATCCCTTTTGAACTCTTTCTAGTGAGCTAAGTTGTGCGATTGAGTTTATATGATTGTTGTTCGGTCAATCTGAACCACGGAATGGCAAGCTTACTCAGTAACCTGATCGGTCTTAGTGATACTCCGTTACCCTTTTTCCATCGCTTTGTATTCGAATATGGTAAATTGTTCGTGCGGGGCAATACCAGTTTTGTCCAGTTTCCACCAATGTCCATGCCTTGATCAGTTTCTATTAACCTATACACTGCAGGTTTCGAACAGTTGACACATCTAACCCCTGCAAGGACCATTGAGGCATCCTCTCATAAGGCAAAACTTTGCTATGAGTGACAAATAAACTAACCCCATAAATATTTTCCATCCAAATTACAAAGAAGTTAAAGTAATCAGCTCCAATCAATAAGTTAACGTTTTTCAAAACATCTCCCTTAATGTTTACGATGGCCATTTTGCTCTACTTTTCTTGCAAGTCTCTCAACATTGACAAGCCAACATTATGAATGGGTGTATCAGTTTCATCATGTACTACTAACTTATTTCTAATAAACCTCTTACCCATGTCTATTTTGTAGGTTACAATTTCAAATTCCCCTTTGATCACTTGAGAGCAAAAGGTTGTGATGTTGAGAGACACATTTGACTGTAGGCAGGTTTAGTCTTTGTACCAACCAACTTTAAGTTAGCTATGCTGGCTTCACATGTCTAGGAACATGTGAATCTGAAATGGCTGGTTGTGAGTTTTTCAAAATGGCTGTCGCTGTGGGTAGTAAGGTGGCAGGTAGATCGGCTGGAGGCTTATCTTTTACCACCTTTACATTGACACAAGCCTTCTCACGATTTCCCTTAGAAGGACTCCCCTGATTTATGTTAGGATTGGGCACTGGATGGTTCTGACTCTGATGCTTTAGTGGTTGTGACACGGTATGAGAAAATGGATGACTGGATGGTTGGAAATTGGAATTGGTCACTGAGGGTACACCGGGCCACGACTTACTATTACTGTCTTCACAGATAAGGTAATGATGCCACCCATTGTACAGCTTGCAGTTTCTCTTACTGCTGCATTGAAAGTTATTTAGTTCTGTATGACTGCTCTTCAGAACTGGGATATTGGCTGACCACCGATGCAGTAGGACCAGTGTCTGATGCTGGTTTACATAATACTTATCTAACAAGTCAAGAGCCACTTTATAGTTGGCCATAGTTATGCTCAGGGCTTGCACCACCTTAAGCAAAACTAAATATTCAGGAAGATTCGTGAACACATCATCTAGGCCTGTGCATTGATGTACATGCACTTTAAACAGCTCCTTGAAATTGGCGAATTCGCTCTTTTCCCCCTTGAACACAAGTTATGAGAGCTCCTTCAATCAAGGTAGGTGCATATTTGGCTGCGTTGCACTAGCCAGTGTACCAATTTGGTTAATAAACAGCATGGTCACATGGCCAGCTTCATCGAGGGTCTATCTTATTCTGCTTTCAGTGGTTGACTCTAATTTAGCTGTGATCATGACATGCAACGTATACAGCTGCTGTCTGTCATCTTGAATTCTGTGTAATAGGCCCTGATATACTATTACATTATATGACTCTAAGTGCAAACCAAGGTATTAGAGAGGAGAATGAGGAGAGAATCTATTTGGGTTTCTATGGCGGCCACCATTTTAAACAGTGGGAGGATGATTAATCAGTTACTCTATAATCAATCTATAAGGGAAGCCAGGGGTTCATGTTTTAATCAGGTCACCCTCATTTTATAATATAAAGATCTTTGCACACTTAATCAATGGAAATGAATGTCCTTTTGCATGATAGCTGTAAGGACAATACTCAATTTATATTTCTTGCTTTAGATCAAGACTACCCCATTTCCCACGCATCTCTTTGTGTATTTAAAAGCAACCTAAGTTGTCTCACATGAGCCTCCACCACTCTGTGCCCATCCCATGTGTTTCTCACCTAAGAAAACTCCACTAAGGCTTTCGCTAACCATTTTAAAAACTTCTTTGTTACTGCACTACAAAGTGCCACAAAACGTTCTCTCCAACAAACCCTTAGCCTTAAGCTTGATTCCCCGGAACAAGTCCCATACTACAAAGTGCCATTAAATATCCTCTCGTATGAACCCTTAGCCTCAAGCTAGATTCTCTAGAACGAGCCCCACACTATAAAGTACCACAAAACATTCTCTCAAACAAAACCTTACTTTCAAGCTCGATTCCCTGGAATGAGCCCCATACTACAAAGTGCCACAAAATGTTCTCTCGAATGGAATCGTAACCTCAAGCTTGATTCCCCAGAACCAGCCCTACACTATAAAGCGCCACTAAACGTTTTCTCAACCAAACCCTTAACCTCAAGCTCAGTTCCCCGGAACGAGGCCCACACTAGCAAGTGCTACCCCCGCACTACAAAGTCTCCCACAAAATGTTCTCTTGAACAAAACCGTTACCCTCAAACTTGATTCCCCTGGATGAGCCCCACAGTACAAAGTGCCACAAAACGTTCTCTCTGGACAAACCCTTATTTTCAAGCTCAATTCCCTGGAACGAGTATCGCACTAACAAGGGCCACAACACATTCTCTCAAACTAACCAGAGGCCATTCTCTAAAAAAAGACCTTGAAAATTTCCCATGCTCGATTCCCTGGAAAGAGCCCGTACCAAGAGTGCCACAACCCATTCTACGGAACAAACCACAAATCTTTGTGCTTCATTCACCGGCACCCCCAGGGTGAGTCCATATTACCTAGTGCCATTCACCAGTTCTCCAGAACAAGCCTATAATTAGTGTCAGTGCCACCTAAACCAAGGGGCACTCCCTTTTGCTAGTGGTGCCACCTACTGGCCCACTCCATTTCATAATCACTCCCTGCCAAAGCAGTGCCAAAAGACCAATCCCTATTACATGTTCTAGAACACAACTAGCAAAGTAGCTCTTGGCATGCAGTGCCACCTGTGTATCCTTCACCTTACTTGGAGTGTAAAATAATAACAGGCAGTAGCAACATGTCTGTATATGCTGAAAATTACAAAACTTTCTTAGCATTTGGGAAGGAGCTAGTCCTCAAAGAAGAGCAACTGAGCAACTGGGTTAATGACTGAGTAACTGCTATAGTAAAGGAATGGGAGAGGGGAAAGGAGAAAAGATCTTAAATCCCTTAAGTATCTCATGAATTTCAGTAACCAAAATAAGTGTTTAATACGTTATTGCCTCGATCTCCACCATTACAATTGGAGGATCAAACATATCAAGGGTACAGTCAAATAAATCACTGATGTCCTTTCCAGGCATTAGTGCAAACATCCATAACAATGGCACCATGTAACTGCTTGTCAGCCCCAGAGTAATGTGGCACTCCCTTCAGAGTGAAGAGTCACATAATTTACGCTCAGAATAACAGCCCTAGAAAGCATAAGATACTTTCTTCCTTGCATCTGTCATTTCATTTTACTTATTATTCTTGTATTATTTTAACCACAAATCTTAACCGCCAAATTGGCTGGCCTCCACGAGTTCCTGACTCTCAAACCATACAGCTACATGTGTGGCAATCTAACTTGTACTAAATTAGAGCCACTAGGCCCTCTCAACTATACTGCCATGTCTGGCACCATTCCCTGTTGTATCGGAGTACCATGGCATCACCTAAATTAAGCCTTTGAGTACCTTATTTGTACCGCCTGATTAAGGTAACTAACAGCATGACTATACATATCAAAGTTAACCCTATATTTAAATACATGATTGATTCTTAGATACTACTCTAGTAAGAATACTATATCCTTATTCTTATGTTGCATTAAATCATGAGATATATATTCATGAAGTACTTTAATAATTTGCCATCCACTCTGCTTTAACTTGACCGTAAACCTTACTTAAGTCATTAAATACTAGCAGAAAATTCTATTCTGCGATAATGTGATAATTAATACTAAAGTGACAACTTGCAGTTATTCTTTTTACTGCAGAAATACTAACTAAAGTAAATTAGACTACCCAAGGGTGAATAACAACTTATATTATGGAAAGTAAAGCTGTTTTGCTTGTAGACATTCTCAGCCAATTTAAGGTGTAATATGTCAACTTCTTGGGGGAGTTGCAAAGAGGGATAACTTTTCCCAAGCAAACTCTCCTTTTAAGAACATCATTTTCAAAAGACCTTAAAGTAAAATAATTTCATTCTGCTGTCGATAATAGCAGTCAATCATGGAGAAATTGCTTCTTCTATAAAGCTCTTATTATTATTCCTTTGGCGACTTTTCACTCCCTTCTCAGAACATGCGACTGCATTGAAACCTTTTTCCAAGTCACTAAACCGGCCTTGGAGACCTTACCTGTTCATCTGATAGCCGTAGGTACTACTTAAAGGCACCAATCACAGATGACTGGACAGCGCACCCAAGCGAAAGTTGGATGGAGCAGGTGGCTCCAGACAAGCCACAAAATAAAATAAAATATGCAGACAACAGAACGACCCATGAGGTCACAATAGAAAACTGGATACTTGGAAGAATTGGAAATGGGAAAATTAATCTAACAGAAGGCATAAAAGGCTTCACACTACCTGTGTTTGCCAAAGACATCCCAGACGCAGCTCCAACAGAAACACTGCACCTTGAACTCCACTCCCCTTGAGCCTGCCCCAACCACGTGGCTGACTTCCAGTACAGGATCTTATCCAGAGGCAATTTCCCAATACCCAGCCCCCACCATTGGTACAACCAAGCTCAAAAGTCCGTCGACACTCTCTGGTCATCATCTTAAAGGTACATAGATGGCGCTAGCTTGGCCACTGCCAGGGTGAACTTAGAGTGGCTTTTCTCCACTCCTCCCAACTGGAAGATTAAGTAAAACGAGGAGGAGATGCCTGGTTTAACATACGATAATTTTGATATTTTGTCTACTCCTATATGACAAATTGATAATCATTCCACATATTTCTAGTGTTTGGATAGATTCAGAGGGTTGATATGAAGTAGATACATGTGGTGCTTCAAACAATATATAATTATATACATAATACAAACACAATGAAATTCTAATTTGGGATTAGGTAAAGCAAGTGAAATGCAGATTTACTTCCTACATGTTAAATATGGCATCGTCTAGTAAAATCAGTTCTACTTAAATGAATTTACCATTATCATACCATCCTTTTTATTACGAGTTTGATTTTTATCTTCTTCATTATTTTCATTATTTTACACAGACAAAATAACTTACTGTGTTTATCTGGAGAGAGTGCAATTAGGCGTATTAAGTAATCCTGTGTCATTTATCTTCCAATTATAACAGTCATGCATAATACACTTGCCAGTTTGCTCTTATGCATATCATAAATCTATTCAAATGTATAAATCATAGTTGCTATAGAACATATGATCACATCCATTTGTAAAGTGATTGTTATTTATGTTATTTTGTTTAATTAATTGAATGCTTTTTTAGGTTGATCTTTGCGGATTCTGTCATAGTGGTCTGCATTCATCACTGATAACGCTTATTCATTACTTAAATCTTTTCACTCCCACAAATGTGAAGATATGATCCAGTATTTAAATGGTATCTAAATCCCTTTAAACGCTTGATTAGGAAAATAATTTATCTTATGGAGATGTGATTTGTATCATGTATTTTTTTCCATTTTGATATCAGTATGCTATTGTTTCAATGAATGGGTTACTTGGTCTATCCACACAGTCGTGCGTTTGCCCGGTAGGCAAAACAGTTACCATGTAAAAAATGGAGAATAAAAATTGGATAATGCTAAAGGACGATGCTTAACAATAATTATCATTACTTAAAGCACCTCAAAGCTGAAATAGTTTAAAATAGAAAAACGTGAAAAGATAACCCAATATAAAATTTTTCTCTATGAATGAATTAGTTTTCCTTTAGGATGTCTGAAACTGAAAATATATATAATTATGCAACGTAATTCTAATAAACTTAAACCATGTCTAATAAGTGATTCAACCATTTCACCCGGCGGTGACCAGACTTTGGCTTATTTCACGCGGAATAGGCCGAAGTCTGGCCACAGTGCTTCATTTCACAGACAAGAATACCGTACACACGCATGCACGCAAACATAATCTCCCTTCTCTCTCTCTCTCTCTCTCTCTCTCTCTCTCTCTCTCTCTTCTCTCTCTCTCTCTTCCTGCCTCGGTCTCTGTAGATACTACATACTACTACTACTCCCCCCCTCATACTCCTACTGCTGCTTCTAATATGGCTGCTCCTGCTACATTGTTAGAAATTTCAGTGATAAAAATGACAAGAATGGAGATCAAAACTGCATTCCTAATACAAGTCTTAGTAAAAATGAATAGGTTTAAAGTAGAATAGAGTTTACTAGACGATGCCGTATTTAACCTGCGTCAAGAAAAGCTGCATTTCATTTGTTTTACCTAATCCAAAATTAGTATTTCATTATGTTAGTATTATATATATAACAATATATTGTTTGAAGTGCCGCATCTGTCTGCTGATTATGTAAACTCTGTGAATCTATCCAAGCACTCGAAATGTGTGGAATGATTATCATTACATTCGTCATACCGGAGTTGACAAAATGTCATAATCATTGTATGTTAAACCAGGCTTTTCCTCCTTTCTTTACTCTACCTATTTCAGCAGGGAAGAGTGAAGAATGGCCACTCTAAGTTTACCATGGTGGTGGTGAGACTAGCTCCATCTATGTATCGTTAAACTGATGACCAGTAAGTGTTGACTGACATATGAACTTTACTGTACATCTATGAGAGTTCATCTCTCCAAAGTAAGGTAAAGTGCAAGGAATCTGAGTTTTACCAGTCACCTAGTTCTTTTTCTTTTACTATACCTTTTCCATTTTCCAAACTCAGTTCTCATTTAGACCTGACTTTGTTATTACTTCTGTTTGTAAGTCAATTCAGTATTGTTATATCCAAGGATCCCTTTGCACCATCAGTGCGTCATCAGACCCTTAGTTGCACAAATTTTGCTGTATTCTCCATTACAGACAGTTTTCTTGCTGTGGATCCTTTGCTTCAATTGTGGTTTATTGCTGTGGTCAACCCACTGCAATTTAATTCAGAGCCCTTGAGGTAGAATCCTCGGCACCTCAGTATCATCTTCCATCATAATTTTATGTTCTGGCAGGTACTCATTTACCTGCCCTTAAATTCCCCAAACTTTTGATTCGTGTTATTTTAGTAAATATGTGATTTTTAGTTAACCTAAGAGTTTATCTCAAATTCCCCTTTCTAGTAAGGACCCCATCTCATTTCTTTCCTTCTATGTTCTGCCAGCCCAGCAATTTTAGTCAGATTAGCATCATTGCATGTAAAAGTCCCTTCCCCTAAGTCAATTTAGTGCCAAAATTTCCTTCGAAGCTAGGGCAGCCATTTTGGGGAGGAGGGTAAAGTATGGGGCTCCAGACCCACCTTTGCAGTAGGAGTGGGAGATATTTTTAAGAGAAAGCAAGACCAAGGGATGTTCCAATTACTCACAGGGGGTTAGTAGACATGCTAAATTTCCCTTCAGTTATCCTGAACTAATGGCCTGTTTTCCCGTTAGCCCTTCCTGCTGGTGCTAATTATTTTTCCAGAAACCTGGATTTGTTACCAGATTCTTGTTGTTCTTTGCTGGGTAGCATCCCAGCGAGATTTATTTTAACTCCTACTCCTTTGTAACTGTAATTGCTGTGGCACATTAAGTGTGCATTTAATTACTGGATGGCTTGGCAGCCAAGCTTAAGTCTATTTGCTTGAATTGTGAAGAATAAAGCAACTGAAGATAATCACCGGTTTTCTGGCAACCTTCCTTTTCTTTTGTTTTAAATATAATCAAAACCCCTAAGGCAAACCTCAATAAAAATTCATTGGTAATCATCCAAAATCCGGCCCAGTACATAACAGTGGCGACGTCTTGCTAGGATTCTTCGTAAAAATAGCAAAATAACTTCTGGTAGTTATCCTACAGAGGTGGAACAAACTTAGAAAATAAATCCTATAACAATTAAATTGATCAAATTAACTCCACAAGATTTAATAATAAAATACAGGTTAGACACAACTGAGGCAAGATAACAGGTAAGGGATTATTATAACTTATACTATTAAGACTACATTAGAAACAAGTTGAGAAAAAGCAGTATTTACAAAGAGTGATTTGTGATAGTATAATAAAAAATGCTCAAGCACTAAATTCTTCAACTTCGCTTGCACTAAAGAGAGTGGCCACAAATATCTTCGGGTAGAGAGAGCTTTCTGTGCCTAGTCTACACATGTTGGGTAGTCGGTTGCATGTGTTAGCAGAAAAGTTAGGTAGTGTGTTATTCGCAAGCAATCACATCAGTAGAAGTGCACAATTATATTTTGCAGTGAAGTAAACTTAAAAAAATTCGCACTTGTTTTAAGGATACCACTTGTGGAAACTAACCAACAGCAGTCTTGCATGTACTTTCTTCCTATCACCTGGTCTAAGCTCTGCCCAACAGGTAGGCCCGTCACCTCCAGCTCAGATCTTGTTCTCTATCTTTCTAAGAAATGTAAGTCATCCATCTGTTCTTTTGCCCACTGGGTGAGGTCCCTTCCCTTTTGAGATCCACCTCCTCTCCCATATCCAGTGGGCAAAAGAACAGGTGGATGACTTACTTGAGAGGGAGAAGCAAGAAAGAGAAGAACAAAGAAAGTATGAAGAAGCCAAATCTGAATGAGAAAGGGCAGAAAGGCAAGAAAAGAGGAAGGAGAGTAGAACAACAGCTGTTCGAGCTAGCTCTTAAAGAAAAGATCAAACTGGAAAAGGCTTGAAACGACAGTGCCAAAGCTCTTTGTTACCAACAAACCTCTAATTCCAAGTCCAGTGCACCTAATCCTCCAATATCAAGAATCAATTCTGTGATGCCCAAGTGGACTAAGGAAGAGCCAGAGGTATTTTAGGAGGAAGTATAGATGCTCTTTGACAACTACACCACCAAGAAAGAGAAGGCCTTATTGCTTTCTAAGCATAAGCAAGGCAAAGCCAAGGCCACCTTCTGCTCGTTGGATAAGGGTAAGAAGGAAAACATGGAGGATGTTCGGAGAATCATAACTAAAGCTTGTGAGATAACCCTGGAGAAATGGTGACAGCATTTTAGGGGCCTCCCCAAGGAAATCAGTCGGTTTTGGGCAGAATGGGCCTATCACAAGAACCGAACTGGTTCACACTGGCTCGAGTCCATGTCATGCACAGTGAGGACTTGTTTAACAGGGCCATTCAGAGGATTTCTTCTAGTGTACTCCTGGGCCCCTTGCTGTGCACTTCAGCGACAGGCAGCCCAAAACACTCAATGAGTCCTGTCGTATGGTTAATGATTGGGAGACCTAGACCCCATCTGCCAGCATATCTAACTGGTGCATAGTAGCCCCCTGGCATCTCTCAGAGTCAGCTTGCCTGAAGAATGGACTCTCTTCAACCCATCCAAGATAAAACTACTGCAAGAAAATTAGACACTCTAAATCCAAGTGCTTCTTTAAAGGGGGAGCTAACAAGGCACATGGCCATCCAGAGGGCCCTTGCAGAGACTGTGGTGCTCCTGGACACTATTGTAATGGATATCCTGCCTGCGTAAAGCATAGTATCCTCTGCAGCTTGGCTGCCTTATATATCTCACCCTGAGAGGGTGGGAACTCAGCCCATCTCTAGCCTGCCAGTGGACCTGCTGGTTATGGTAGACACTGCATTAGATATCTGCCTAAATGACCTGGCCTGAGTGGCAGCCATAGCTTCTGTAGATGAGAAGACTCACTGGATGATGACTTGGGTAGAGTGCTATACCAAGTTCATTCCCACAGTCGACCTCCAGGTCACAACCCCTTGGGGGACTCAACCTTACTGCATTGGTGTGGTGACCAAAAGCAGACATGGGGTAGAGTTTCTGTTAGGATGAGACTGCCTCGGGTGGTGTGCTCCTCAAATTCACCTGTGTTGGCTGGATACTTCCACAAAGGAGGCATTGACTGTAGCATCACAGAACCAGAGCACAGCCACCTTGAACGGTTAATGGAAGGGGCACTCTCTGAGCAAATCGAGGTCGAGTCCTCCCTCCTCACGAAGGTGGTATGTTTCATCACAAATAAAAGATTCCCCCTTTAATGCAGTTTGCTGTTGTTTATTTATTTACTTGCTACCCACACCATTGTTAGGCATACGTGGTAAATATGTGCTAACTGCTTAAAGTTAGATTTGACACATATTGGTGTTAGCATCCATACTGGGTGCAGTTATTCAATCCCAAAACATCAAATATAAGAAATCATATAAAACTATGCATGTACATCGAAGTTGAATAGAGTGCATACGTTCGTGTGTCCATTAACGTGCAGCATATAATCTTTAGGTAGTAATCAATGAGATTATTGTATGAGAACTCTAGTGGTGGTCACAAGAGACATGGAAGGCCAAAGGAGGCAGAAGATCCATCGATTAAGGTAGAGTGATACTCTGAGAGGGAAAGTGTGGTGCGACACTTAATATTATTGATGAACTTTAATATATTCTGATAAATGTGGTTTTTTTTTTACAGATGGATTCGGTTTATCACTACCGAAAATAAATTCTGTATTGACATTTATTTGAGAGAGACTGATGGGTTTCTTTGACAGTGAGGATAGTGCGCGACAATTTTAATAATGGTATCTTAATGATTTTTTCAGGATTTTGAATTCATCTTATTTAACTTTCATGTTAGCTATTTCGGGGAAATAAAGGCTATATTTTTTATCTCAAGAGTTTGAATTAGAACCTAGATGCAATGACTATCTCAGCTGTGCAGGGAGGGCAGGCAATGGGAGCATCGAAGGTAGGTCACATTACCAGTTAGGAATTCTCTCCTTTTAGTTAATCAGGGTAATTTTTTACACTATTTGGTGGCAGTTGGGAATGGCAATCAGGCCTATGAGTTACTCTTCTGGAGAGACTGAAGGGGGTGAGGTTACATAGGAGTTTGGATATCATCAGGATGTCAGGGAAAAGGATTATATTTAGGACTTATGGCGACTGGTC
Source organism: Macrobrachium nipponense (assembly GCF_015104395.2). Classification (NCBI taxonomy): domain Eukaryota; kingdom Metazoa; phylum Arthropoda; class Malacostraca; order Decapoda; family Palaemonidae; genus Macrobrachium; species Macrobrachium nipponense. The sequence goes on from NC_061091.1 coordinate 34,983,061, forward strand.
TCTCTATCGCTGATGAGGTATTTTAGGTTTGGGTCAACGAATCCGTTCATTGGAGAACTTCCAAGGCAATGACGTTGCAAAGAGTGTGTTAATGTGACATGTGTTGTAAATGCAGTATAGATATCCAAATACGGTGCCTATTAAAGTGTAATAATTACGGCCTTGCTATCGGTGTATTGGTACCATGGGTCATGGAGACATTATCAAGCAGATATACTAATGGGAATTTTGGCGAGTGTTAGAATTCCTTCTAAGTCAGTTTTCTCTCTTTCACCTCAAGAGGTTGTGCATCTATCCCGTTTTCTTTTTCATTAGGTGAGACTTAGTAACTGAAGTGTGCATATATGGGACGTTGTGATTTGATAAAAAAAAAAATTGGTATTTAACTAAGTGATTTCATTTTTCTTTTACTCTCTCGGAGGGAATATGTAGCACTGAGCGTTTCCTTTTTTTTGTGAATGTGTGTGTTAGCATGCAGAACACTTGGTCGGGTCAACTGTGCAGAGTCAGCAAATACAAGAAGCACAAGAGCGAAGGGTCGTCTCTCATTCTCCTTCTCTCTCCTTTCTGTTTTTTGTTGCAGTGTAATAAGACAGATTTGATCAGCTACCTTGTGACAGTTTTGAATAGTTGATGCCCTTGACCATGACATGATCATGGGTGTCCTTTCCCGCAGACTCCAGAAACATTTACTTTGAAAGATTTAAGTGTTGGGGACTGGCATATGAATTTTTATCTTTTTGGTGGTGATTGACACTTTATTCCTTCTGTGTCGGTGATTTGTGAGGGAAACTGGATAAACTATTAAGGTTATCGAGGTCAGGGTGAATCCTAAATATTAAGGGCTCCTCTAAGAAAGAGAAAATGGCGGACAAAAATAATGGCAGTCAAATTTTGTTACATAAAGTTATGAATGTGACAGCAGGGGTACGTCCTTTTTGGGCCAATGTTGGCAGCATTTTTTCTTCAGCCTGTGTAGATTTCTATTGAGGGACTGAATAAACTTTTTAAATGCCAAGGGAATTAAAAGTGATGCAGAGGCTTTCACTGAGGCAAAACCCTTGGATTTCGACAGTGATGATTAACACATCGCTGCCATAGTTTTCAGTATACAAAATGCCGGTCATGGACTGAATTATAAACATTTCTGAGGACATCCTGTGGACCAAAGGAGCAAGGGGATATAGTTGAAGACCTAAGAGGTTTTTACAAGATAAGAAAAGGTCAGAAGATCAAGGAGCATAGCTCTCAGCTTTTTGACTCAGCGGGAGAATGGATACAGAAATTGAAAAATTCCTCATGGGTAAATCGTAATGATATCTCACTTAATAACCTACAGAAACTCATTCATTTTTCCAGGTTCCACACGACGTCCTAGACGCCATTGTAGATAGCTTTAATGAAAAGATTGAACCTACATCAGATGAGGAACTAATTTATTCCCAAATTAAAAAACACATGTCCAAATGTCCCACGATAGATAGTACATTTTTAATGGGACCGGTCCAAGAAATACAACACAAAGGGATTTAGATTTCCCTTCTCCCCATTTGTGTGCAAATGTTGAATATAAGAGGATCTATGGATCAATGGCAACAGTTACATTGTTTCAATTGTAATAAAGCAGGGCGCACAAAGAAAATATATAGAGTCAAATATTGTGGAATATGCAAAAATGCAGATCACTTTTGGCAGTCTTGTCCATCTCAGAAACAGAGTGATGCAAGACCCACACTTCAGAAATCTGGGAGTTTTAATATCAGAACTTCCCAAACAGGTTACTCAAAGGGACAAAGAGATCGGCGAATTCTTTGGATAGCCGATCAACAAAATGGGTACAGATGATTTGTACGTGCCATTGTGTTCTTGTGGGGGACACCCCCAGATTCCAGGCCGATTGTACATGGATTAGTGGGAAACATGAAGATCCGAATTTTTATTGATACGGGAGCCTCAGTAAATTTGATGGATAATAATTTATATCAATCCGCGTTCTCCCAATACCCTTTGAAATCCTCAACGGAGACGGTGTGGGATGTGCAAGCCCATAGATTAAATCCCTTAGGTTTTAGAAGCGTACGGTTCGCTCTGGGTGATACAGTGTTGATAGAACCATTTTTGGTGATAAAAGGGGTTGCATTGGGCCTCAGACTTTTGTTGCACACACCCCCCCCCCCCCCCCCCCCCACCTCTGCATGTAGGAGATGCAGGATATCAGTCCATACTGGTGTTAGTGGCATAACGGTTGGGATACCGGGTGTTTTCATTCCATATGTGGATATATGTGGAACTGAGGTAAATGAAGATACTGAGGTTAATATGGGGGACACTTGTGGTAATAATGTTTGTGATCACGGCAATGTTAATGGTGATATTTGTAATCACAGTAGTGTTAATGGGGATAATTGTGATCATGGCAGTGTTAAAGGGGATATTTGCGGTCATGGCGGTGTTAATGGAGATATTTGTGATTACAGCATTGTTAATGGGGATAATTTTGATCACGGCAGTGATAATGGTGATTATAGTGGTGATACTGGTGGTAATATTGGCGGCTATAATAATAGTGGTATGGGCAATAACAGTGATATTAATAATAGGGGTGATACTGATACTAACATTGGGATTATGGTGCATGGAATATAGAATAATTATATAAATAAGGGTGATATTTAAGTAGAATTGAAACATGAGGGTACCATGAATAATGACCACAAATATAAAGCAGTTTTATCAGAGGATGTTATTTTAAATCCAGGTACAATGAATATGGTAAGAGTCAAGCTGAGGGAAGTGAAAATGCCCCAAAGAGGTATGTATAATTGAGAGTAAAGAGAAATTAAGAGATGTCATTAGCACCGTATCAGTGAACATGGTATCAAATACAAGGGATTGTTGGATAGAATTGTTGAATTGTAATGATACAATTAGGAAATATCAAAAGATTACGTTTGTGGTAGACCTCCAAGATTGGAGTAGTGACAGTGGTTCAGTGGCTATTGTAGAGGGAAAAGCTGAGTTTTCAGAGGCAGAAATGCAAATAAGGAAGACAATCTTTAGGGACCACTTAGCTAATGCAGACTACAAGGAGCATATAAAGGCTATAAGCAAAATTTTGTCTGAATTTGGGGATATTGTGGCTTTAAAAGGGGATAAATTAGGGCTGACTAAGGTGATAGAACATAAGTTGAATCAACAAGAGGGGACCAAATCCATCTTCATTCCTGCATACCACATACCCTACAAAATCAGAGAACAGGTAGAGAAAAAAGTTAATGAATGGGAAGAGGAAGGAATTATTAGGCCTAGTGTGTCCCCGTACAACTTTCCCTTGTTTGCAGTACCTAAGAAGGATGGGTCTGTCCGGGTATGCATAGATTTCCACGAGTTGAATGAAAAAAAAAACATTCCTGACTGTTATCCAGTCGCTTGCATACCAGAACTAATTGTAGAAATTGGGTGACGTAGAATATATTTGTCAGTAGGCCTAAGGCAAGGATTTTTTCAGGTTCCTCAAATTCACGGTGTTCCCGTTGCCCAAGGGGCGTTTCGAGTTTACACAGATGCCTTTTGGCTTATCAGGTATTCCTATGACTTTTACGAGGTTGCTGAACACAGTTTTTCACAGGCTACTAAGGAAAAATGTCTTTGTGGACATGGATGATATATTGATTACAACAGACTCGATCGAGCATCACATGGAAGTGCTCAAGGAAGTTCTTAGGAGACTTAGACTAGCGGGGTTGAAAATTAAATTAGAGAAGTGTGACTTCTTGAAGAAGCAGATTGCATATTTAGGTCATGTCATATCTAAAGAGGGAGTTAGAAGAAATAACGATAAAGTCAAAGCAATTGCAGATTTTCCTGTCCGGCTGTCCCTAAGGCAAAGAAGCAAATTAGGTCATTCTTAGGTATAGCGGGATTCTTTAGGAGGTATGTGAAAGAGTTTCCTATCATAGCAGCTCCTTCAAGAGATGTGTTATGAGAGGATATTCAATTTCCTTGGGGAGAATCACAACAGGTAGCTTTTCAGAAAGTTAAGGATGCATTAATGATACCCCCAGTTATGAAATTTCCAGATTTCAGCGAATCTTTTACACTAGTGACTGATGCCAGTGAGGAGGGCACGAGTGCCTACCTTATGCAAAAATTTGAAGGAAAACTCCATTCAACAAGCTATTATAGCAGGAAATTTATGACTAAGGGAAGCAATGAAAGGTTAATGGCTACTGTAGATAAGGAACCTTTTGCAGTAGTATCAAGCTTAATTCATTTTAAAATGTTGCTAATGGGGAATAAAGTGGAAGTTCTTACAGGCCACAAGCCATTATTAGATCTTTTTAAAAAGCCAGATCTGCCATTCAAAAGAGCTCAATGGTTCCTAACAATCAGAGATTTTGATGCAAAGTTGAAATACATAGAGGGCAGACACAATTTGGTAGCAGATGCCCTTAGTAGAAGTTTTTATGATGCGGAAGGATTTCAAGTTGGGGTGGTTACTAGTGATTCTATACAGTGGGATATCAGGCTCAGAGAGCAAAGACAAGATGAGGATGAAATTTTGGCAGATGCAAATGCATTCCTCAGAGGTGAATTAGCCAGCAGAGGTTATAAGTTGCCTTTTTCAGGTTTAGAATTTGAAGGTAATCTGTTGGTCAGGAAAATTAAATATAAATGAAGGACAAGTGAAAGTAAAGGGGACGCGACACAGGTCATGATTCCGTAAGTCCTAATTCCATTGGTTTTAGATATAGTACTACATTACAAGTTTGGTAGGCCACATTCAGGGGTAGAGAAAACGTATAATGAGATGTGTAATAAGTATATTTGGAAGAATATGTGGACAGATGGGAAAATTTTGAGAAAAATGTAGTGTGCAACGCTTGCAAACTCGCAAGGGTAACTTCTTGCAAATTAGGTTAATATCCGATATCAAGTAGGGCTTTTCAGAGGGTATACATGAATCTTGGGAAATTTTTGTGAATCAGGGTATGGTTACAAGTATTTATTGGTAGTAATAGATGAGCTGACGTGGGTAGTGGAAATCTTTCAACTTTGACACAAAACAGCATTTGAAGTGGCTGTGGCATTTTTGGTTCGGGTCATCTGCAGATACATCTTGCCCGAGGTTTTGCTGACTGATAATGGTTGGAAATTTGTAAATAAGACCTTAGAGTTTCTGACAGAAGTTATGGGGATACAGAAAGTAGCAATTATTCCATACAGACCTGAAGATAAAGGGTTATGCGAACGAGTAAACAGGAAAGTGCTTGAAGCTCTCAGGAAGACTATAGGAGAAAATGATAGATAGGAACTGGATAGATATATAGATAAAGTTACGCATAACATTAATGCTATGGTCAGTGATTCTATTACAATGTCTCCATTCGAAGCATTATTTGGGTGCCAGGCGTGAGGCACATTTGATTTGTTGCCTATACCTTCCTGTGGGGAGATTACAATCAAGGCATTAATCTCTCCAGCAAAGGAGAAGCATGCTTGTCTCAGCCGTAATCTCGAGGCTAAGACTCGAGAAATGGTGGAAATTAGCAATGGGAAATCATTAGATGTTAAAGTTGCTATTGGAAATGACGTATTCTTGAAAATTAATGTGAGAAATGAATTAAATTATAAGTTAGATCCAAAGTTTGAGGATCTTTTTTGAATTATTGAAAAAAATAAAAGAAACAGGTTTGTAGTCTCAGATGAAATGACAGGTCGGTCTAGACTGACGCATATATCAAAGATCAAGAAGACTGGAAAACGATAAAAAGGTGACATTGATTCGTTGCATATTTTTTCTCTCCAGGTTTTACAAATGAATGATAAAATGTCGAAGTTTTATATTTTATTTAATCAGTCTTATTTAACAATATTTTTTTTCTTTTCCTTGTTCTATCATTTTACTATTTATTATGCGCAACCGCAGCGATTCGGCGTAAATATCTGGGATAATTGTTGTAACAATGGAATAATTTGGGTGAAATATGTGGGAAAATACCGTGGATTTGATAGGTGTTATTATGATTTCTGGTGCTTATGATTTTTGGTGATGATTTTTTGTGCTGTCGATTTTTGGTGGTGATCTGTGGTTTTATGAGTCAACGGGGTGATGATTGTGGTTCTTTGTGGCATTATGGATCTTAGGGTGTCACCGGTTCATTGTGGTTTTGCGGTTTTCTGGCGAGGTTGTGTATTTTACAAGTTTATTCACCAGTGTTATTTTGGCGGTTTATGGTTGATATTATCTAGTGAGGCATTGTATTTTGCAAGTTATATTCACCAGTGTTGATATTTCGTGGAATGTGGTTCTCTGAGGATTATATCCCTCAGAGGTGATTTTCTTTCGTGTAATATATTTGGCGGTGTTTAAATGGCTTAGGATTTAGCCTGAGGTGGTGCATTTCATATTGGTGGTTATATAATGAGAGGTACTGACATAAGGATTTCTTGAGGATTTTTGAGGATTAATGTGGTTCTGTGGTATCAGTGAGGATTAAACGAAGATTTGGGGTTAATTTGAGGTTAATGGTGACTTCGTGGTTTATGAAGCTAACTAGACAGGGGATTGTCGCTGTTTGGGGATGTTTGGAATAAACAGGTTGTTTGGTGCTGACAATGTTGTGATGTCTGGGATGAGGCCATTGCTGATATTTTCTTTTGGAGTTGGATAATCTGAGGAATTTTAAGGGGGTCATTCGTGAAATGCTACTTATTTGTTGTAGAGGTAATTTGTGTGTGTGATGCACACTACATTTGGTAATGTGAAGTAAGAATTGAATTATTAATTTCTATTGGGAGAAATTAAGTTGTGTTTGTGTGTGTGTGTGGTTTTTTTACATGAGTTTTTTCTGGGTGATATGTTATTGTAAGAGAGGGGTAGAACATTATATTTTGATGGAGATTAGTAGTATAAACATTATGTTTTTTTTTTTGGTGTCTTGCCAGATAACGGATTAATTGTTAGTGGTCAGTTAGTGATAAAAGTTTTTTTTTTCCAATATTGTTAAAAAGGGGCCAATGGATACCATGCTTATTTTAGTGAGGAATTTCAGTCTTTACTAATTGACTATGAGGTTCGGCATATTAGTTCATGACAGATTTGTGTGTTAAAGTAGAAATTTCTTTCTAGTAATACATAAACTTGTTAGGGGGTCGATTAGAACCTGTTCCTGACGAAACACGGACACACAATGACTTTAGAGAATTCCCAAACTCGAACCGTAGGGACAAACGAAAACAACTTACGATCTACTGCGCCAGATGCTTGGTTTTCATCATGGGCCACGAGGTCACAGATTGCTACTACAAGAACCGAAAATCTTCAATGGCTTCTGTGGAGTCGTCTCAGGATGATTTCTGGGGCAAACCAAGGTTCTACGATACTTCTATGAGGCGGGTGCAGGAAGCACTTGCATTGGAGTCACAGAATATTTCAAATTCAGCAACATAGGAGGCGGTTATTGTTCCTCTATAAGATGACGACGGATCTACTGTTTATCAACAAGGTGTGCTACAGTGTAAAAAAAATTACCCTGTTTAACTAAAAGGATGCACCTACAGGGGTACCATGAGGTGTTAAAGTTCTGCCTGCATTGGACATTGGAAACAATTACGGTTCCTCAGCCAGAGGATAATGGAAAGGACAATTTGTTTCTACACAGTTCCAGTGATTGTCATTATGGTAGCGATAATGATGGTCACAATGTGCGTTGCAGGGGCCGTTAAATTGGGATGCGGCTGACAGGGTAGGACACCAGCGGCAGAAGTGGCCCTAAATCATGTGGCAGTTAAAAAACTTATGAACTGAATACCAGTAGCTGGTCTAGTATGTGCCAAGAGTGCATACAGGTGGCGTCCGAGTCATGTAACAGGCACTGGTTAGAATTAGGTAGGCGGTGGGTGATGTGAACAAGATTGGAATGTACAACAACACAGCCTCGGGCAGATGACCTGATTAGCCAAAAATCACATGATTGTGAGGTTAGAAAAATGCAAGTGTGTGTTTGAATCGGTTTATGCATCAAACAGGGTAGGTTTGTGGAAAATTCCAGAACATCGCATACATACATCAGTGCATCAAATAGGGCATATACATGAGACATGGGAATGTACGTACATCAGAGTATAAAAGCATACATACATTTGCACATCCATTGACGTGCAGCTTATAATCTCTAGGTAGTAATCAATAGGATTATACAAGAACTCTCGTGGTGATCACAAGAGACGTGGAAGGCCAAAAGGAGGCGGAAGATCCATCGATTAAGGTAGAGTGATGAGAAAAAACAGTGACAATTATTTTCAGATACTCTGAGAGGGGAAGTGCGGTGCGACACTTAATATTATTGATGAACTTTGATATATTCTGATAAATGTGGTTTATATTACAGATGGATTCAGTTTGTCACTACCAAAAATAAATTCTCTTTTAACATTTATTTGAGAAAGACTGATGGGTTTCTTTGACAGTGAGGATAGTACGTAACAATCTTGATAATGGTGTCTTAATGATTTTTTGGGGGATTTTGAATTCATCTTGTTTAATTTTCATGTTAGCTATTTTGGGGAAATAAAGGCTTTATTTTGTAACTCAAGAGTTTGAATTAGAGCCTAGATTCAGTGACTGATTTCAGCTATGCAGAGCGGGTAGGCAATGGGAGCTTCGAAGGTAGGTCACGTTACCAGTTAGGAATTCTCTCCTTTTAGTTAAACAGGGTAATTTTTTTACACTGTAGCACAATTATTTGTCAACCATGATCCTGTATATAGCCTAAACCACACCATACCTAACTTTTGTTTTCATACAGCAACTGAACTTTGAGGGATAAGGTCGGTTAGTTGACGTATTCTATTTCTTTCTATTTTTTAACAATTCTATTTTAGGTGTACCTATTGATGTTTTACTGTATCATAATTTATTTGTACGCACATACTGACATTTCTTGCTGCATTTGTATATTTTACTTTTATTTATAGCCTTGAGAATGAGACAAGGCTCTCGAAACATAGGCCGTGATGAATAAACCATAAACCAAACTGTCTGCTTTAGTATAATATATATATATATATATATAGATATATATATATATATATATATATATATTATATATCATATAAATTATGTTGAGATCGGATCCAATCACGGCAGAATGTAATAGTCCATTAATTCCTGTTTTGCGCGAAAGCTGACGGGAGAACCTGGAGGAGAAGTGCAAATTGATGGGAGGTATGAAATCGATGGGTTCAGCACAGAAGGACTCGCTTGGTCCGCACCTTGAATTCAAGAGGTATCAATTATTCCATAATAAATACCTGACTCGAGCTGTTGGTATTTTTGATTAATTGAAACTGGGCCTTTCTAGTGCATTTGTCAAGGAGGGAAGATGCCTCTTTATTTCTGTGTTCTTACTTTAAGCGTCGTGTGGGGTGTAGAGTCTATCATGAAGTTCATAACTATATTACCAATGTAACTCACGACATTGATAGTTATATAGAATTCTCTCTCTCTCTCTCTCTCTCTCTCTCTCTCTCTCTCTCTCTCCTCACCTCCATGTCGTCTCTCTCTCTCTCCTCTCAAACGAAATTTCCATACGTAGAATCAAGTGAGAGACATTTAGCGAGGAGGAAGGAGGCAGCATACGCATGAATGATTAATGTTTAACATACGTTATGTCTTTAAAGCACTTGATTTTGCTTTATGAAGCGTCCGCCTTCATTTACATAATTCTGATTTTTGGATGAGAATTTCCATTACATTCTTGGGGGTGAACTGAAGGAGAAGAAAAAGTTAGATGTCCTGTGTGTTGTGTATAAATTCATAAATATCCAAATGGAATTAGCCATTCATAATGCATATTCTGCATGCGTGTACTATTGATAATTTTTATGTGATGTATTATTGTTTGTATCTGCAGTTTTGTCTTAACTACCTATTATATAACAGATGGTCGTAGCACTCAATTTCAGCTTAACTGCAATCATTGTCCAATTTATTGTCAACATGTAAATTTTATTCCTTCTGGATGTGCCAAAAAATTGTACATTTAATTTCTATATATACTGAAAAGAACAAGACCAACCAAAAACAGCGATTGCCTCCCATGCAAAGGTGATTATTATATATTTGGCAACTAGAATATGAATTAACGGAAGTGGTGTGTTTTCTCTTTGTACTCTTTTGCCTTAAAGTCTATAAGGCTGAGAAAACTATTCCCCCCTCCCGACCCGTCACTTCCTCACCCCATCTCCGAAAAGGGTTCTTGTCCCCCAAGATAGAGTATTGTACAATTTTCATAAAAATTCGGGCACAACTTTTCTCTCATTGCAGTTAACAATAAACAAACAAAGTGATCCAAACACATATTGATCTTGTTTAAGGGAATTTGTTGGATTTTCTCTCGTTCCTTGATGTTCGTATTGTGTAAAGGTGGAAAACAACTGCTTTCTATAAAGTAAATTTCTTCACAGTAATTTGAATTAAAATAACGACTATGCTCTTGTCGAATTTCATGCTCTCTCTCTCTCTCTCTCTCTCTCTCTCTTGTGATAAATAGGTCTGCTAACTATCAAGCAAAGAAAATAATATTACACTTCTGGATAGTCTAAATAACACAAACGAAAAAATGCAAGGGCTTAACATAAGGAAAATATAAATTGTTCGATTTTCCGCAACAAAAGTGGACTCGAAACAGTTTTAATTATCAATTTTCAGAGCTAGAAAAGTTCACGGGGGCAAATTCGAAATTGTGGAAGAATCGTCGGTTTTCGAAAAAGTGGTCGGGCTTCAGTAAGTGGCAGTAATATTGCTTTTCGCTCCAGTAAACACAAAATGTACTTAGGTTCAAAGTAAAAGCACTCCCTTCTATTGTAATGATACAATTACTAGTGGATGTAGGCTTTATAATAATAAAAAAACAATTTTTCCCGTGTGTTTTTTCTACTATTATTTTCGCCTTTGGTGAGACATAAGCTAAACATCTTTTTGAACAACAAAATCGAATTTCTAAATCTATCTACAGTACCTTGCTGATTCATTTGTGTTTTTGATATATATACAACAGAGTGTATATCATCCAAAACGTTTTAATAAAAACATCTAAGTAGTGTTATTAATTGACATACTAGGTATAGCCAGTGAATATAATAGATATCATCGCTTGAAATTTGAAATTTGCATAATTTCAAGGTGAAATATATCTACTAGCAAGAGTCACCAAGAACTATGATGTACATACATTTCATCATATATTACATCATATTACATCATAAGCGGCAGGTATAAAGTGTTCTTGAGATTATTTCGAAATTGTTTTCTACAGAATTTTAACTACTATGCATTTCAGGGACATCGAGTCATCGTTTTTCTCAAATATCTTTCAAACTAATCATTTGAACGAACTGGTACTTTGACACAGTGTACAAAACGCGTAACCCCGATTTTTGATAATAGAGTGTATTCTAAAATGGTGTTAGTTATGGCGTTTACTCTTGACTTACAAGATGTTGCCAAGTATTGCCAACCTATTCTTTCGAACGCCCTTTATCCCCATCCCATTCCTCCCTACTTCCCTCCTTCCCTCTCCCTTTCTCTCCTCATCCCTCCTTCAATCCACTTTCCTGGCCTTCCCGTCTCCTCCCCCCACCCCTTTCCTGCCTATCATATTATATCAAGCAAACTTAAATGTAATAAATATGTTGGTGTTTGTAACATCTGTGTTCATTTAATTATTGTTATTGAATTTTCTAAAATTATATAAATGGGAGGAGGCTAAAGAGGGCATGACCTGATCACCAAGGTCTCCTTACTTCCCCTAAAACCCCCAAGTAGGAAGAGCTTTGTCTACTTCCTTAATGATGAACAGGTGAATTACCTAAAGAATATAAAAAAGAAATTGGGTACAATGTGGGGGAAACTACTGCCATAATATCATTGTATATGTGTGTTTCTCTATTCATATTACACTACAATTTCGTTTCTACTAATATAATATCAGTAATAAGGATGTAATTCTTGTACCGTACTGAGTTTAGTGAATGAGTTGAGTTTCATGCATCTTGAATTATATTACTTATTAATGTAAGTGTTACCTATTATCCTATTTTCGGGCATTTAACATACAAGGGTTTTATGTTATAAAGAAGGAATCCAGTTTTCACCTCATTCATAAGCAGTTAAAAAATAAATTTTCTTATGTCTTTCACAGGTTTGTATCTATTTCCTTCAATTTTTATTCTTTGACGGCATCAGACCCAAAATGTTGGTGATATATATTTTTTATCAATAGCTTTCATCACTCATATAATCTAAATATACTAATTGCTTATGAATTTGGATGATTTTGAATGAGTTTATGCAAATTAGAATGAATATGTCGTATGATCTAAACACTTTCCCAAGTGATATTTTGTTTCATATATAGACTTTATCTATAATTATATTTTTAGCCATCAACGCAGCACACATATGGCATTATGCAGTGCTATATATACTCAATAACTATTGAGGAATTATCAAGCCTACCTTAGTTCACAAGCGCGTCTTACTTTATTATTACCCCATGACAATCCGGTAACCAAAATTAAATCACACAATTTAACCGACAACTCAGTATATAATTAACACTTCTATTTAGAGTGGTACAGGAACTATGAAATCGGTCTCTCTCTCTCTCTCTCTCTCTCTCTCTCTCTCTCTCTCTCTCTCTCTCTCTCTCTCTTGTGTATTAAGTATTAACATAGGTTGAAAAGAGATAAACACATCTGAGAATATCACAGGAACTTTACTCACAGTCTTCGTCACTATCAAGGAACGAATCATCTTCGTTATCACTGTCGATGTTGATAATTACGGGATCTACAGCTTTGTGGATGTTATCCGTGGACCAGTACCTATTCATCATCGAAGGCTCTGGACCGTCTCACTTCTCTATTGAGATGGAGCCTTAATCTCTTGTTAGCTTTCTCCTTTTTTTATTTGGTTTGGTGTCGTACTGCAAATACATTTCTGCAACGACGCGGACACAGTAACAAGGCGGCCATGACAGCGATGAAAAATCCGTCTTCATCAATTACGCAGTGAACACTTATAGTGAAGGTGTTGTAGCCGACAGACAACCCCTTAGGCTTAGCATACGGTATTACCTGAGAAGCCAGGGATATTATAAACAGAATACATTGGGAAAAATTATCCATTATTATGATAATTTTGTCATAACAAAAAACAGCTTCCATGAAACAAAAAAAAAAGTAAAAAATAAATAATAAATAAAACAAAAACTACTGAGGCTAGAGGGCTGCAGTTTGGTATATTTGATGATTGGAGGGTGGATGATCAACATACCTAAGTGCAGCCCTCTAGCTTCAGTAATTTTTAAGATCTGAGGGCGGACGGGCAGGCAAAGCCGGCACAATAGTACAGGAAACAAAAAATCAGTCAATCAAGACATTTGGTTCATTCGCGATGCCTCCATACTCTGGAACAACGAAAGAACAAATGTGCTTATATTGAGGTATATACTGCTTTACGTCTTTGTTCTCTCGGCCATAGCATGAAAATATCGCCGTCATTATTTTCCATTTAAGACTTTGCTTCTGCTGTCCACTGCCTTCCGTCCTACTTAGAGGCGGCTTCAATATGAATTATCTGCTGGTATTGAAAATATCATGGAAAACAGTATTTTATTCCGTATTGTAAATTACATAGAGGTATTGGGTGGTATGAGAAAAACAGCGATAAAGAATAAAGGGAGTGGGGGGAGGGAGGGAGAGGAAGGGATGGGGGATGGCAGACGTTCGAATCTGTAAATGACTCCTCTTGACTCATATGACTTTGCCTTTAAAAGTCAAGATTAAACGCCCTAACTAACACCATTTGACATTGAACTGTTACCAAAAATTAGGGCGACGTGTCTTGTACACTGTGTTTAAGTACCATTTCGATCAAATAATTAGTTTGAAAGATATTTGAGAAAAATAATGACTCCCGGTCCCTGAAATGCACAGTAGGTAAATATCATATCGCCACATTCATTTCGTATGGTATATCTGTGCAGTCATACTGTTGTAATAGATGTAGCTTTACTTATTTCCCAGCTATTTAACGTCCCTCTCAGCTGAGATTTTCTTGCGTTTCACATTTCACACAGACATTCAATTTCGTGTCACTTTTCATAACCGTAATAACTATGAAAACGGTGAAACTGAAGCATTTTTCCGTAATTGAGAGATCTCTTTATCGCGAGTTCCTTCTCTAACACAATAACTTTCGAGGGATTCCGCTGGATTCTGCTCCAAGTTCGGTAGACAGGCACTCCTCCGGAAATAAAATTTAAAGTTCGTTTAAGCCGAGAAGAACGCTGGGCTTAGACGAAGCGTTTCCCCTCGAAAATACCATTTTTATGTCTTCAAGTTTTCGGGAATTTGGTTCAACGAGAGATCATGCTCTCTCTCTCTCTCTCTCTCTCTCTCTCTCTCTCTCTCTCTCTCTCTCTCGTTAACCGACTTATGCATAATTGGACAAAGACTTCCCTATAAGACAATAGCAGATTCGTAAACAACTAACTGTCAGGGGAGGGGAGACCTTGTAGGGCCCATAAAGGCAGATAGCACAATGAAAATATCCAGTGCATTTAGAAGAGCAGGAACACGTGGTACCTCTGGGGGTGTTCATACTGGATTGTGCGGCATCTGATTGATAGTCCAGGATGCATTTAAAAGACAGTTAGGAATTTTGAATACAGAGAGCAACGAACTCGTTGGAATTTTTATCTACCAGCCGTGTGTTATCGAAAAAGTTTCGAGATGTCAAATTGTAGATCCGTGAATAATTTTGGTGGATGTCCGGCAGATACCGACGTAGTAAAACATATCGAATTGTGGAGATGTGAGCGCGAGTGCGCAAATCGACCCAGAGGGTAACGTCATTGAAAAATGCAAACAGAGCTCTTAGGAACACTCGCATGTGTGTGTGCATACGTCCTTTAGGGCGTGTGCCAAAGAACCTTCTTGAAGTATTTGGTGCGTTCGTATGAACGAACACAGGACCCGTGAGAGGGAAATATAAGATAACCGGTGAGAAAACATTAATTACACAGCAGACCATTTTAAGTGTCTTTTCAGTAAGGGGAGCCATAGGAAGGCGCACTGGGAGATCCACACAAGGTAAAACTATGGAAAGACTTTTGTTGAACATTGACTCATTTACAGGTACCCTGCGAAGCCATAGTGCAGTGAAAAGCATAGAATTTCTGATGTGTTTCTTTTCTTCCCATGTATAGAGCAAAATTTTTTTTTTTAGTTTTATTCGCTATTTTGTGCTCATCCAGTTTCATTTTGATTTCTGAAGGTTATAATTTCTTTTCCCTCAGGTGGATTCAAATGGGAAATCTGACTTTTTTTTACTGACATGTTTACATTTCTGAGTTTGGGGAAAATAGTGATATCTATGTGAACTATTGTGACTTAATGTGGGAATTAGTATGATAATCATTTGTGATGACTTTGCTTTGATAGGAATGATTATGCTTTATTGTTCGGTTTTTCAATTCGTTTCATATTTTTTATCATGTTAGCTTTTGGGGAAATAAAAGTTCTATTTTTGTATCTTCGAGTTTGGTCTAGTCCCAGATTTAATGGCCTTGAGAATAATATCAGAGATGTCGATTGCCGTTTTCTTTCTAGGGTAGGTTTCCAGTCGCCCACTGGGCTCATGTTACCAAGCTTCCTTTCTTATTATTATTTAGAGAAGGCCAATTTTTATAGATACAGGAACTTCAGTTAATTTAAAGGACTGTGGTCTCTATCAGACCATGTTCTCCCAATACCATCCGAAATCCCCAACAGAGAAGTTGTGTGATGTGCAGGACCATAGATTAAATATCTTGGGCTTTATAAGGGTGTGATTTGCACTGGGTGGCCGGATGTTGATAGAACCATTTTTGGTGATAACGGGGGTTGCATTGGGCAACAGTCTTTTGTTGGCCATCCTGCATGCAGGAGAAACAGGATATCGGTCCACAGTGATATAACGGTCAGGTTTTATTTCATATGTGGTTAAGCATGGAACTAGGGTAAATAAGGATACGAAGCGTGATACTGAGGTTAACATGGGTGGTATTAATAATGGTGATATTGGTGATAATATTGGTGATAATAATGGTGGTGTTGTTAATAACGGCGATATTGATAATAATGGGATTACTGATGCTAACATTGGGGTTATGGTCGATGGTATGGGGGATACTTACATAAATATGAGTAATTTTTGTGCGGATGTGGAACATAGGGTGAATAACCATTCATAGGAGGGTGCTGTGTATAATGGCCATGGGGATAAGGTATATAAAGGTGTTTTATCAGAGGATGTTATTTTAAATCCAGATACAATGACTATGGTGAAAGGTAGGTTGAGGGAAGTGAAATTGCCCAAAGAGGTGTGTACAATTAGCACAATGTCGGTAAGCAGGGTATCAAATACAGGTGTCACATGGTGGATTTATTGAATTGTAATGCTACAGTTGGGGATATCAGAAGAATACTTATGTGGTAGACCTCTGAGATTGGAGTGAGGATTGTGGTTCAGTGGCTATTGTAGAGTGGAAAATTGAGTTTTCAGAGACAGAAATGCAAATGAGGATGAAAATCTTTAGGGATCACTTAGATAATGCAGATTACAAAGCGTATATAGAAGTTTTAATTAAGCGAAGTTCTGGTTGAATTTGGGGTATGGTGGCTTTAAAAGGGGATAAGTTAGGGCTGACTAAGGTGTTGGAACACAAGGTAAACTTGGATGACGGGATCAAACCCATGTTTGTTCCCGTGTACTGTATACCATTTAAAATCAGGGAACAGATAAAGAAAGAGGTTAGTAAATGGGAGGAGGAAGGAACTGTTAGGCCCAGTGCGCCCCCATACAACTTCCCCTTGTTGGCAGTGCCTAAGAAAGATGGTTCCATCAGAGTCTGTGAAGATTTCTGTAAATTTAATTAAGAGACAATTCCTGACCATTTTTCGGTCGCCTGCACTCCAGACCTTGAGATTGTGGATGGAATATCTATTCTTCAATAGACCTTATGCAGGAATGTTTGCAGGTTCCTCTCAGTGAATATAGTCGGTAATTTATCACATTCTCATTGCCCAAGGGGTATTTCGAGTTTATGTGGATGCCTTTTGGTTTATCAGATAGTCCTATGACTTTTGCGAGGTTAGTCAACACAGGTTTACACGGATTGTTGGGCAAATATGTATTTGTGTGCATGGGTGATATATTGATTGCAACAGACCCATTCAAGCACCTCATGGAAGTGCTTAGGGAAGTACTTAAGAGACTTAGGTTAGGGGGCTTGAAAATGAAGTTAGCCAAGTGTGACTTCTTAAAGAAGCAAATTACATATTTAGGTCTTGTCATGTCTAAAGAGGGAGTTAGTAACTAACGATAAAGTCAAAACAATTGCAGATTTTCCCACCCCTAAGACAAAGAAACAAGTCAAGTCATTCTTAAGGATGGCGTTTTTTTAAAAATGGTTTGTTAAGGGTGTTTCTATTTTGGCATCTCCTTTACCAGGTATATTGCGGGAAAATATTTAATTCTCACATTAGTGACAGATCCCAGTCAGGATGGTATAGGTACCTAAATTATGCAGAAATTTGAAGGTACATTCCCTCCAGTAGGTTATTACAGCAGGAAATTTAAGCCAAAGGGTAGCAATGAAAGGTTAATGGCTACTGTAGATAAGGAAACTTTTGCTGTAGTATCTAGCTTGATTCATTTCAAGATGTTGTTAATGGGGAATAAGGTAGCAGTTCTTACAGACCACAAGCCATTATTAGATTTTTTTAATAAGCCAGATCTATGACCTAAAAGAACTCAATGGTTTCTAACAATTAAAGATCTTGATGCGAAGCTCAAATACATAAAGGGCAGATATAATGTGATAGCAGATGCTCTTTATAGAAGTTTTTAAGATAAAGAAGGATTTCAAGTTGGTGTGGTTACTAGTGATTCTATACAGTAGGATATTAGTTTGACAGAGTAAAGGGAAGATGAGGATGAAATTTTAGTGGATGCAAAAGCGCTCTATTGAGGTAAATTAGTTAGGAAAAGTTATAAGTTGCCCTTTTTAGGTTTAGGGTTAGAGGGTATTCTGTTGGTTAGGAAAATTAAATATGAATTAAGGACGAGTGAAAGTAAAGGGGATATGAAAGAGATCAGGATTCCTAAATTCCTAATTCCTTTAGTTTTAGATATAGTAGTACATTAGACATTTGGGAGTCCACATTTGGGCGTGGAAAAGACGTACAATGCGATACATAATAGATGTATTTGGAAGAATATATGGGCAAACATGGAAAACGTTTTGAAAAAGTGTACAGTGTGCAATGCTTGCAAACCTGCAAGGGTAACTTTTTGCAAATTAGGGGCATATCCGATACCTAGTAGACCTTTTCACCAAACCCAACTGCACAGCTGAGCTGTTTCGTAGGTCATGGCTTTGAGGCGGCCAAGTCGTCTTTTGACCTTCATTTGCATAACTTTCATCCTGAGCCACTTCTCACCAATTTCAATATCTAGAGTGGAGAAGACCCATCTGGGGGTTTTTGTCATAATACGGTGAGGGCCTAATTCCAAATTTCAGAACATTTTATCGTTTTCTTTCAAAAATCATCATTTTTTTTTCGTCCAGACGAACGGAAATTATGCAGCACGGTGGCCCTTTCCGAAGGGTTATTTGTGTTAATTAAAGCAATATCAGGACAGTCTCCATCTCTGCAGCGTTCTCTGTTGAATAATGAATGGCACTAAAAGCAAGTAAAATGTGCGGCGAAGTTACTTTGGCACAATCGAGTTTTCTGTACAGCGTATAATGCTGTAGGAAACTCTCAGCCACCGCCCATGAAACTCATTCCGCGTCCCATGAAACTTTCAGCCACGGCACATCAGTGATCTGTGTTGTTGGCACCTACAGCGGTGCCAAAAGCACGATCATGACTAACGTTAACCTTAAATAAGATAAAACTACTGAGGCTAGAGGGCTGCAATTAGATATGCTTGATGATTGGAGGGTGGATTATCAACGTACCAATTTGCAGCTTTCTAGCCTCGGTAGTTTTTAAGCTCTGAGGGAGGAGAGAAAAAGTGCGGACGGACAGACAAAGCCATCTTAATAGTTTTCTTTTACAGAAAACTACGGAACTAGCCTCGGACATTATTTAGTATCCATAAAAGATACATTCATGTACTTAGGATGCTCTTGTGCTTTTCTAAATGTAACTGCTTAAATTCAAATTGGATTTACTGCTGTCTTTGACTATTTTAACCATAAAGCTCTAAAATGTAAATATCGTTACATTGGAGTTAGTAGTAATTCATTCATTTCACTTACAGCATAGGAGCTGTCAGAGTAATATGCGCTAACAAAGTTTTATTTATTAACTTTTCCTATCCGGTATTTGCATTTTGCCCAAAAGTTTTGAAACTTGAGTTTAAGGCCGCAGGACAGAACTGCTCATTTCTTTCTTGCCTAAGCACCAGCAGTGGAAGTTCTCTTTCTACTTAGTTTTTCTACCCAGTCTTCAACTCGTTAATTTTTCATGGAATTTTTCGTTTTTCTCCTTCACAACTAAATATAATTATCCCTTTGCCGTGTCTTTCAGCACATGTTTACAGAAAATGAAGTTTTCAGTGTCAAGTGTCAATACCATGTATACTTGGGACAATACTTCTTAGTTCAAGAGAATGCTTCTTGGGGTTTAAAAATACATCAGTCTATTTATCATTCCCTTTACTGGTTATTTTATGTATAAAGCTGATTTTTTTTTACTAGGATGCTTTCTTCATTTGTTTAAGACTTTTTAAGTATTCGTATCTGGTCTTCGTAATTATGGCCCAGGCTGTCCCAGACTTGCAAGAGAAGTCGAGCCGCAATGAAGCATTTTGAAGCTGTAAAGCTTCCAAAAAGCCCATGATACGAGCATAGTTGACTTGTCTAATTACTTTCGCAGAGAATCCAAGAAGAAATATGAAATCCAGTCATTAAGTTCTTCAATCTTCCAAAGCGGGTCACTTTGGGCTTGGGAAAATACTGAGCCCATAGTCATCATGAGTTTTAAAAGGAATTTTCTTGGTAGTGTGATATTTTAAATGCATTTATCTTGTAAACCTGAGACTTTGGGTTCACACAACAGCGAGTTTTTCTCTGTGTGAGAAAAAACCTCCGTGATATAGGAAAGTTCTTCCATTCTGTCGGCAGGAAGTTTATCATAATTTGGTTGATCAAGATGCCAGTTGATGGACGAAGATTTTATTAAAAATATTTCTTAATTCTTTTTTTTAATTCGGTAAAAAAAAGTCTTCATAGATTTAATTAAGCTGCAAATGAAGACGGATTGAAAAATATAAAAATGAAACATCCTCAACGAACAGCAATAAGGAAGAACTTTTTAAATTGTGTTTTAAAAAGTACAAAAAAGTCGAAGCTTGTACTAATCTATAATTCAAGGAAAAAAAGACAGAAGGCCAATTGTTATTGTATATCGCATTTCGATGAAGGGTTAACGTCAGTTTTGTATGATTCCGACGCTATACTCTCGGCTTAATACTCACTAATTGGCAGTCTTGTGGTAACTTTAGTAACCTCATGACGTATCGGGAATGACGACAAAAACAATAAATTCAATAACAATGATAATAAAAGTGTTTTTAGTGGGGAAAAACTCTCTATCACGAGAGTATATATAATGTTCTAAAGGGTCCACAATAATACAAAGTGTAAAAAGTCCGTGTATAATTTTGAAGACTTTACAGAAAGCTTTCGAACCCTTCCCTGGGTTCATCTTCAGTCCACTGAAGATGAACCCAGGGAAGGGTTCGAAAGCTTTCTGTAAAGTCTTCAAAAATATACACGGACTTTTTACACTTTGTATTATTGTGGACCCTTTAGAACAAAAGTGTTTTTTTTATTAATATGATGGTGCTGGATGATTCTAAAACTGAACATTTGGCTTTGCTAGAGAGACGAACAACATTTCCCATGAATTTCAGGAGACGTTTTATTCCTTGTAGTCCATGGGAATGACACAATGATTTCTATACGTATTGCAATCAGTTTGGTTACTTTCTGTAGCTATACGGATGGCGTTTCTTAAGTAATGGAAAACGTTGCAGTCAAGCTTAACTGGAATTACTTGTATTCTTTGTCAAATGGTTGCCTTAATTTCCGTGTGTATTGTAAGTGCTCTTCATCGTAAATATCCTCAGTTCTTTTATAAATCCTTTTTACTAGTTTTCTTTCGGCTTTGAAGGTATTGCGTTTGTATATTTAAATGTACTGCAAGAGCCAGTTGAATCAGAGTTCTACACGAATTAGCCATGATAACACGGGGACAATGACTAACAAAGTTTAACCCATGGCCGATAAAAGTTTTCTTTCTGAAAATCCTAGACTCAAAATTTCCCTCAGATCGAGAAACCAAAGTAAAACCACAGTAAAAGTAATATTGGGATGAAAAGAGTTCATAAAACCTAATAACAACGGGGTATGACATTCTTCAGTGAAAAGTAAAAACGTATCATCCACCTCTGTTCCATTGTTCATTGCATAGTTCTCTCTCTCTCTCTCTCTCTCTCTCTCTCTCTCTCTCTCTCTCTCTCTTGTGAATATTCAGGTTTTTTTTTAATATGTATCTGCTCAGCGATTTTATTTGGCGATTTCTGCTTTTTTCGTAATCCCTTACAACTCAGTCATTTCTCTTTTGCCAGTTTTGATTTGCAGTTAACTAGGTTTTTATGTTCCTTTATCACTTTATATCATGTATTTTAAAGTGTTGTCAAATAAAGCTGTTTTAATAATTTTAGATAAAGTCAATCAGTATAGTTTTCTTACGTTTCTCTTTATTTTTTGTATAATTCTATAGATAAATGACCCAGGTATGGGAAAAGTTATGTATTCCCGAGAGCTCGGCTTTGCCCCTGTTCTATTCTAAGAAATAATAATGTCTGCATTATTACCACGTCATCTGGATATACTGTTCTTCCTTAAATTGAAGTTTTCTGGAAACGACGACATACGCAGTTTTACACACACACACACACACAACACACACACACACACACACACACACGCATATATATATATATATATATATATATATATATATATATATTATATATATATATATATTAAAGGTATAAGCCACGAAGGAAAGTTATCATTGGGGGTTCCTGCAAGATCTTTCGACTCAACGTCCTTTACTTAGCAGACAAACTGACTTACATGAGAAATTGAGAGTACAGGAAAGGTCGTAAAAATGACAGATAGGGATTATAAGGAGATTAGTACTTAGAATCCAACACACCTGGAGAATGAGTAACCTTTCCAAACAAGCATAAACATGGGTACAATTTAAAAACAAAAAGGTTAAGTCCAACTACTCAGACACAGGGACAAGACAATTAAAGGATTATACAGGGCGACAGCTGACCACATTCAGATGTTTGGTAAACAAAAACTTACTCACAAAACATATTAAACATACATATACACAGAAAATATCTCTAAGGCAACTAATTTGTATTTAAGTCTGTAATTATATCTTTGAGGTCATTCTTAAACATGTTACAAATACAAGGGTTTAAATGAAACAGGCCACGACTAATATTAAAATTAGAATGGGAAGTAAGTTGTATTGTGGCAGATTCTAAAAGATTTCGTGATAAGACATCTTTTGATTTTGCAATTACTGAACTACCAATCTAATTTATCCAGTGGTTGTTTTCACTTAAATGGATATTGCATTAGATGTTTGCCCAGTTTTGAAAGAATATTTATGCTATTTTAATCTTACTTCTAAGCCCTTGCTCGACTGTCTGAGATAAAAGGAGGGGCAATCCATACATGGAATTTTATATATTATGTTGTTGCTTTCCCTGGGGCCATTTTTTATTAACATTCCTTTTCGTGCGTTATTATAGGAGAAAGCAGATAAGTCAAATAGTATAGATATTTTAGATAAAGCTGACTACATATCACATATGCAAGATGATGATGCGACTTAGAAAAAAAAAATCCCCTTGATCAAATCATAAAAACTTTAATAGCACAGTGAAAAAAAATCCTTAAAGATAAAACAGAACTACTACGCAAATTGTCAGTCAAATTTCCTTCGCTACCTTACCTGTATGGATTAGTCAAAACGCACAAAGAAAATAACCCTATGCGGCCTATTATTAGTACTGTTGGCTCAATTTCATATAAACTTTCGAAATATATCACTAAGATCTTGCCCCGTTACTTGGAACCATCTCAGATTCTCACATATATAATTCTCTAGATTTAGTTGATAAATTAAACAAAATTACTCTTTGCCCCACTGATAGATTCATTAGTTTTGATGTATGATCTCCTTTTACTAAAGTCCCTATAGACTAAATTTTAGAATATCTTAGTAATGAATGAACTAACTCAGCATGAATTACCTCTACCTGTAAGTCACATTATTTCTCTCACTAGGTTGTGCATTTGTGATTGTAAGCTTATACTCAGTGGTGAATTTTATCAACAAATACTTGGCATGGCAATGGACAACCCTTTATCACCACTCCTCTCAAACTTGTACATGGAATTCTTTGAAAAACGCTATTTACCTAATATCATTTACATTCCTGTAAAGTGGTATAGATATTTTGATAATATTTTAGCTGTTCTGCCTGCTGGTATTGATGTCAATGATTTACCCTCTACAGTAAATAACCAGGTACCATCGATTGAGTTTACTTTAAAATTGGAAAAAAGACAATTACCTTCCTTTCTTAGATGTTCTGATACATAGAGAACCATTTCAATGTAAATTCAGTATTTATAGGAAACCAACCAATAACTTAACTTATGTTCATTTCTATTCAGGCCACCATCTTAACATCAAAATATCAATTTTTTCTTCTATGTTCGTACGAGCATTGCGCATTGTCAGTCCCCAATATTTGGATCAAGAAAGTGAATACATAAGAAAAATAGGGAAGGATTTATGTTATCCTTCACATATATTAGATATACTAAAGCCCACAAAAAGTTTTATAGTGTAAGTAACACGGAGAAAGAAAATTCTAAGAACATTCTCAATTTGACTTATTTTAATGGATTGTTAAAAGCCCTTAAGGTCAACCTTCTTTTTTCCTATAATAACACAACAAAAGGAATGTTAATAAAAAATGGCCCCACGGAAAGCAACAACATAATATATAAAATTCCATGTATGGATTGCCCCTCCTTTTATCTCAGGCAGTCAAGCAAGGGCTTAGAAGTAAGATTAAAACAGCATAAATATTCTGTCAAAACTGGGCAAACATCTAATGCAATATTCATTCATTTAAGTGAAAACAACCACTGGATAAATTAGATTGGTAGTTCAGTAATTGAAAGATCAAAAGATGTCTTATCACATATAGTCCTTTAATTGTCTTGAGCCCAGGGTCTGAGTAGTTGGACTTAACCTTTTTGTTTTTAAATTGTACCCCTGTTTATGCTTGTTTGGAAAGGTTACTCATTCTCCAGGTGTGTTGGATTCTAGGTACTAATCTCCTTATAATCCCTATCTGTCCTTTTTATGACCTTTCATGTACTCTCAATTTCTCATGTAAGTCAGTTTGTCTGCTAAGTAAAGGACGTTGAGTCGAAAGATCTCGCAGGAACCCTGTTGATTATTTTCCTTCGTGGCTTATACCTTTATGTATGGATTTATCACGTTCCAAACTTTCGTGATTTAGTTACACGCACACACACGCACACACACACACACATGTATATATATATATATATATATATATATATATATTACCGAGGTTCTAACCTCGGTACAGTTTTAAAAGGGAAAATATGTTGGTAGCAATGAACGTGTAGCAGCAAGACACTGAAGGTGACATCCGTTTTTTCTTTCTCTCTCTCTCTCTCTCTCTCTCTCGCTCTCCCAACCAATCTCTTACAATTACCTAAGTTAATTAAATCAGACTTGTGAACCACAAAAATACATTTATTAAAGAACAAAGTATTAACTATATCAATCAGGTTTTTTAACAAAATGATTAACTGAAAAGTTAAATTCAAATCCAAATAACTCAAATAACCCTAGGGATTGAACTAAACCTGTCCACGCCTTTCTCTATAATAACTAACATAAGTTAGTCATAAAACTAGAAAAAGTCATAGCACAGTCATAAGTAACACCGTAACTGCGGAACTATTAGTTAGGATCCCATTTCCAAATAAGTTACCATTTGCCAGATCCGCCTGGAGAAGAAAACAAAGTAAATCAAAATGACATAAATCAAAGGTCAAATGGAATAGGACATCTTTAAAATAAATATTCAATATACAAAGACAAGCCACACTTGGCTTAAAAGTAAGTATGCTTACCCATTCAAGCACTGATCACACTAATTAAAAATACAATCAAAGGAGCCATCTTGGCCCTTTGCTGACTTCGTATAGTTCTCCCATCTCAGTTAACTTACTCTCCCATTATGTAGGGGAATAGCTCGCACGTACGCAAGCACGAATTTACTCACAAGATACTCCCAAACCAATGAAGTCACCAATTCGTCACAAGTTCATGACATAGACACACTTATGAATCTATCCAATAGCAGATTCTAAAAGCATATCTGTTTCCTCTCATGCACCAACAAAGGACGTGGTCTATTCTGCTTAGGCAGCGACCTTCGATATCATGCCACCCAAGAAAGTTGCGTCAACATTTTCCCAAGCTGAACTTTGTCACTTAAGACCACTGTTTCCACAGAGAGTCAAAAAGATGACTTCTACCTTTCAAGAATGTCATTGTTCATCACATCCACTTATCATTTACCAATGTAAATTTGTTACCTCTCATCAGCCAAACACTTGTATCTTCATCACAGATAAAATACGACTGATTACTCTAAAGTCTACAGTGAACCCTTAAAAATCTTATTAAATCATGCAAGAAATCAGACTATATTCATTAAAACAGGTGTGAGGTAATCTGATAAGAAATTGAATTAATTAAAGGGCATCACTCCATCAACAACTTTAAAAGTTTAATTATTTCCATAGTTCTAACTCACTTCATTAAAATATTGAAGGAAAACAACTCAATTACCACTATTTCTACCTCAACAAAATTAAATATACTGGTGAATAAACGAAAATACTCATACAAATTCTAAATAAATTTTTTTTTATTAAACTCAAAATTTATAAGTGAAATTCTCAATCTCAGGGAAATTTACAATTACTTGAAAACAACAAAAAGTTTAATTCATTCTTGAATTTATTATTAAGTAAAATTAAATCAAAATTAATTTATCACAAGAAATTATTCAAGTAAAATTCAAAGTATTAACAATTAAAATTTGAAAAGAATTCTAAGGAAATGCAAATCAGTTCAAAAGTGTTAAACAACATAAAAAACTTGAAAAGAATTCTAAGTAAATTCAGAGTAATTCACAAGTTTTAAAGTCAATTAAATATGTAGATTGATTAATGAAAACACTTAAGTTAATCAAACAAATTTTGATTGTAAATGTAAACACAGAAAAATGTAGAAAATACCAAAATTGCAAAAATACTAAGAAAATACTAATCACACGGAATAAAAAAAACAGACTTTAAATAAAAGGAAAAATGGATAAATAAAAAAAAATCACCAACATAAATATGTGAAATAATAAAAAAACCTTTCCTGCAAATAACCTAAGTACTTTCAGAATTTCAAGTACTATTTAGGTTTAAATTTAGTAAACTGAACTTATTAAAAAAACTCTTACCTTGGTACCAACTTCAAAGGCGTGTTACTGAATTCTTCAATAAACACTTACACGCAAAGTGACTGTTAAACACTTTTGCATCTGTTCAGATTTCACAA
The DNA here is from genome assembly GCF_015104395.2 of Macrobrachium nipponense. Lineage (NCBI taxonomy): Eukaryota > Metazoa > Arthropoda > Malacostraca > Decapoda > Palaemonidae > Macrobrachium > Macrobrachium nipponense. Next base: position 35,009,956 of record NC_061091.1, read on the forward strand.
ATAAGCACTAAGCAATTAAATAAATCTAAAATTCATGAATGACCAACCACTAAGTATAAAATCATTACGCTAATGTAAAATCAAAATTCTCTTGTAAAGGAGAAAGAAAGAGAGAGAAAGGGACCAACTCGAATGGCCTCTAGATTAAGAATAACAAAATTCCCCTTTTCATATGGAAACTAATCAGTGCCTCGGCACCCAAAATTGCTGGGCAAATGATTTTGGGAATGAGAAACAGCTATTATCCTAAAATTTCTCTTTCAAAACAGTGAAAGTGGGATTACAGTCATAAACAATATTTATTATTCCAAGATTTAAGACAATAAAAGTCTCTTGAAATGAAATGAAAAGAACTATTATAGAATTTTCTCGGATGAAATTAATGTTGTAATTTCCATAAGTGATGTCACAAACTTTTCCATTTCACATTTAAAGTATTTACGAGCCAACAAATTCTCTTTTGACCAATCAAGAAATGTAAGAGTTAATTTATTAGCAATACTAAACAGTTTCAATACAAAAAAATATCTAATTACTAAAATTTATACAGAATCCTTCTAGAACGATCTTATGAAAGATGATGTAACCTCACATGACTTTTCTACAAAGACGAACAAGTTTAAGACAGTCATGCGCCACACATTATTGTTTACAATAAAGAAAATTAGAACCACATGGCCTCAAGTGATAAATGACAAGTCTGCTCCTGTGAACAAGCATATCTATCTTGTTCGCATTCTACATTATTCCTTTAATGTCATGTTTTTTTGTTTTTTCTGAACACACATTATTAAGACATATTAACTCTAAGGAAAAATAATATTCTATCTGAAAATATTGCAAACACTTTTACGAAATTTCACACTATTACTAAGGGGAAGATATGCGTTGTGGAAGCAACGGGGAAGATATGCGTTGTGGAAGCAACAGCATAAGATGCCTCCCGCAGGAGATTGGGTATCCCGTTGTTGAATCCATAATCTACAACTACATGGGTTCTAAATTTACACAATAGGGTGACTGCTAGTCCTGGTTCTCGTAGTTTCTTGAAAACTTTCCTTAGAATCTTCAAATGTTCTTCCCATGTTGTGTCATCCAGGTATACACCTACTCCTTCTATAGATCCTAACAGTTGAATCATCACTCATTGGAATGTTGCAGGTGCATTCACCAGACTAAACGGTAGAACAGTATACTGATACAGTCCAAAAGGAGTAACAAAGCTGACAGCAACTTAGCATTCTCATCTAAGGGATTTTGATAATATCCTTTCAACAAGTCTATATTGGAAACAAACTTTGCTTGCCCAATATTATCAAGTAACTGATCTATAATAGGCAAAGGATAATTGTCAGCCACACTAATGGAATTTAGTTTCCTATAATCAGTACACATTCTAAATGAACCATCTGGTTTCTTCACTACACACATGGAGAACTGAAGCGACTTGAACTTCAAAATATCTCGATGATCAGGTGATAACCGATAAGCCCTCTGCTTAAATGGATTTCCATCTTCATGAATCTTGATCTCATGCTTGGTGAGATCAGTACGCTAAGTACATCTTCAAAAATTCTGGGAAGCTTCTGATCCCTTCACTTAATTCTTCACCTTTCTCAACGCTCAGAAGTTTCAGCTTATCCTCCAAATTTTCCAAAATTGATGAATTATTCATCTTGCTTTCAGCTCCCAATTCACAGCCATCATCGTCTTCTGTAGATGAAGTTGTTTGTGTTATTGACAGAGTTTTAATTTTAGTTTCTGAGAATTATGGTTTCAAGAGATTCACATGTGTCTTCCTTTGTCATCTTCTTCGTTCTGGTGTTTCAAGCACATAAGTTCTATCACTTAACTTCTCAATTATCTTGTAAGGATCCTGAAATTTACTGGTGAGGGGAAATATCTTGACAGGCAGGAAAACTAAAACAAGTTGACCAACACTAAAACTTCTTAGCTTAATCTTAGCATTATATCTCCTTTTCATTTTATCTTGACTAACTTTCAAATTTTCTAAAGAGAATTTTCTAATCTCTTTCAACATTTTCCTTCAGTTCCTCTTGATTTTCTTTTCAATTTTCTGCAAAAATCTTCAACTGTCCTCTCACTTCTCTACCAAAAATCATCTCATTAGGTGGACATCCCATACTTTCTTGATAAGCATTCCTAACTTTAAAAACATTAACCCCGGATAGCTTCCACAATGTTGCTATTCCGTTAAAGGTGCGTGAGAGTTGAGCTCGACCCGAGGGTCTAGAAAAATTTGCCAAAAATCACTAATTTCATTTTTGCTATACATTTTAGTTTCTAAAATCAATTTTAACATTCACAAACACTACTGAAAAGATCAATAATACCCATCTACAAATCAAATATTTATTACAAATATTTAAAAAAAATTATATAAAAAACATAATTTACGAAAATATTTACAAAATATACAAAATAAGCTATATACACAAAAAAAGTGAGGGAATTCTTCCTAAAACTACAATTTACAATATGTGACTGCCAGAAAAGTTGTCAGACCCATAGAGGTCAAAATCTGAAAAGAGAAAGAAAGAAAAAAAAAAAAAAGAGTAAATTTCTTTTGGCCAAAAAAAGTTAAAATTTCACGATTTATTTTGGTACCTAAATGGCTATTATTTTTATAGAAAAAAGTCATATTATCCTAGACCGCAATTATGTAAAAATATTTGGACAAAGATGATGTCAGCTGATATATAAGGGGCCAAATCTAAAGGTAATTTTTTGACCTACTATTTTCACCATGAAGATTTCTTATAAAAATCGTTGTAACTATTATAAGATATGATATTTATGCATGAAAATCTACCAGAGAATCAAAAATTCTATAGAGAACAAGAATATATAGCTGTGTGGCAACTTACCTTTCGGATATATTCAATAAATGGCCCCCGACCACGCCAAGTGCGACGGTCACATCTACCACCTGAAATGGAGGAGTGGAATGTAAATCTCAATGTTTTATTTACTTATCTAATTATTCGTGGATTTGCATGAAACTTTTATGGTTGCTTGCTGGATGTTTGAACATTATTTTCAAGCTATAAAAAAATATCTGATATTAAAAAAAATTTTCGTAAAGAGAATAATTAAGAAAATTTGAAAATATCGACAAAAATATAAACAATTTTTGCAATATTTTAGGCAAAAAATGGGTGATATATATTTGGTAAAGATTAGAATTATAGTATTTATGCAAACAAGTAGTAAAAAGAAGTTTCATGATGTAACTTACCTACATAGAAGACACAGTTGGGACACAAGAGTCTTGTCTAGATGGGCAGCTTGACTTTGCCAATGGCAGGAAGAGGTCTCTGCTCCAGCTCAGCCAGCCCAAACGTATCCGCCATCAGGATACGCAAGGGCCTTGACAAGTTGGTCAACGTATAATACCGATGACTTACTAGGGGAGCACAAAATTCAATGGCGAGCTCCTTGAGGAACCTTCGCCTCGTCATACTCTGTGCCGATGGCAGGGACGAATAGAAAATATAAGAATTTACCATAATTATATTCAATATTTCGTAGAAAAGACAAAGTGGCCAGCGTCGTGTCTTACGAACACAATTTGATGGAAAACATATCTGATCGAATGTGTCTACAACCCCTTTCGTAGCGCTATAGAGCATCTGAATTTCCGTCTTACGTCTTTCTATTTCAGACGGATCATGATGCAGGGAACTCAACAGCATCACCTTCTTAGTCCTGCTGACTTGCTAACACTAGAGAGTCAAACTGTGTCCGTAAATGAACACGGCCACTGAGTCCTTGACGGGAAGCACACTCTCAGAAAGTTCCTTAGGAATATAAGGTTT
>NC_061091.1:35018794-35038794 GCF_015104395.2 Macrobrachium nipponense
CATATTCAAACATTAAAAAACACTATTAGAATGAATACTGCTCAATATGTGAGGTTTACTTAAAAACTTTGCTTTTTGCTAAAAAACCAGAAAGCAGCACTTGAAGGAAAATTGACCATATAGCGATATATGGCATCTCAGCCACTCCGAAGGTCATGCATGGCATAGGTACACCATCCAGTCAGACTTTCCAACACAACAAAGACACATGACTATGCCCACTGTTCATTGAGGAATTGTTATGTAATAACTTTGATTTTCGATCACCTACCTCTTAAAGGTGCGTGCGGGTCGACCTCGACCCGGGCAATTCTCAGAAAAGGGGGGAAGCACTTGAGGCAGATGTAGGCAGGTCTGTATTTGGTCGCAGATTGTAGACGAGTGAATGTCTGCGGATCGATCACACCCAGATTTGAAACGGGCAATAATTTATGGGAAAAAAATGTTTTTCGAAATACGCCTCCAGTCGCACACAACCCGTCGCACCTTTTTAGGGTTAAGGGTAAACCAGCATCCCATTCTCTTCCTGACTCTGAACAATACTTTATCAGCATGCTTTTCAGTGTCTGGTGGAACCTTTCCAAGGCTCCTTGAGTTTCTGGATGTTAAACAGTTGATAACTGTTGTTTCACTCCTAACAAATTTATCACATCCTGGAATAATTTGGAAGTAAAATTTGACCCTCTATCACTTTGTACTATTTTGGATATACCAAACTGAGAAAAACTCCACAGCAACTACCTTTGCAGATATGTTGATAACAGTGATCGCCTCAGGATATCATGTCACAGGACACATTAATGTCAACAAATACTCATTTTCCTTCTTTGTCTTTGGCTTTGGTCCAACCATATCTATAATCACTTTGCTAAAGGGTTCTCCTCTAACTTCTATAGGTTGTAGGGGGTCTTTCTGAATGGTGTCATTCGGTTTCCCAGCTATCTGGCAGGTATGACACTCACAATAGAACCTGTTAACATCTTTGTGAAGTCCAGGCCAGAAAAAAATATTTCTTGATCTTCTCTACAGTATTCCTGATTCCCATATGTCCAAACTCATGAGCTACTGCTACCACTTGTTTCCTAAATGGATATGGAATCAATGTGATGATGTTCACCCCATACAGCATCTCCTGGTATATTTGCAGGTCTATGCTTCCTCATCAGCAAACCTTCCTTTAGATGATAACAGGTAGGAGTTTGTTGCATCTCTTCTTCATCAACAATTCTGAAGAACAAATCAGCTAATGCAGCTTCCTTCTTCTGCAAGTCATTTTCTTTTCTCTTGTCACTTGACCAACTTCAACGGTTGAGCTTTCAATATCTGCTAACTCAGCTACTGTAGTTTCACTACTATCTTCAGGAACACTGACTACTCGTAGTCTCTTCAGGAACAACAGGTTCTTCTTCTTCTTCAGAAATCTCCTTTTCGTCAGCACTAGGGGAAGCATTACTTCCCTGAAACAAATCTTCTAAGTTCAAACATCCTTCACTTGATCCTTCTTGGGTGTGTAGATCCTCAGTTTCTTCATTTACAGGTGTAATCCTCTTCATACTTCTGGTAGTTACACAACTAGGAAACAGGTGGGGGTTATTCTTCTCTAAATGTACCGAAGTAGTAATCCACAACAGTTTGTCTGTCATTACAGGACAAGGAATAAATGGCACAACACAAACTTTATTCCCCAACAGAACATATACACCTTCCACAGCCAGTGAGTCCTTCACAACAAAATCAACCTGTCAACAATTCACAGAGCAGGTGTAAGTGGCATATAGGAGTTACTTCTTCTCCTCCTATACCCTTCAAAATAACTGAATCTCCTGTGAGACTTTTCCAACTGAGGTTGAGCATCATGTACTACCACACTGTATTGCCTACCTTCAAAGATGTATGACTTAAAACCTCCTAACTGCCAAGCCCCTCACTGCTTAAGGTTACATTTCCAATGGTTGCTAAACACTCAGCTTGTTTAGTTTCAGTTAACTCTGGAGCCTGATTCTTTCCCACACTGCTCCTCGTAGTTTGTTTCACCTGGTCACCTTTCACTACTTGACCAACTGACTTAAGTGTCCTGCTCTTCCACACTTAAAGCAGACAATATTAGATTTCTGTAATTGTCTTGAAAATTGGATGAGGATTTCGCATTAGCTAGCTGATGTGTATTACCTCGTGTATTCTTGGTAGTATCACAAATAGGTTTCCCATTAAATTTGTTCCTGAAACTTGGATGAGACTCAAAACCTTGGCGTTGTTGATTCTGGTACTTGACGTAATTGTGTTTACTACTAATTATATTGTAATCTTCACTCAATGAAGCAGCCTTGTCAAGTTTCTTAACATCTCTCTCTCTCTCTCACATAGGCTCTAATATGTTCAGGAATTCCCCTAATATATTGTTCAAGAACAACTAATTCTAACTCATATCAAAAGCTTAAACTTTAGCAGCCGCTAACCATCGTTTAAAACACCTTTTCACTTGAAATATTTAATCTAAGAAGGTTACCTTCTTATCTTTTCTTAAATTTCTAAATCTTTCATTGTATAGTATACTATGGGGTCATCTGGTAAACTTTTAGCACATTGTGATCAAGTACCTTCTAGACTTTACACTATTCAGCTGTTAAGGTTAAATAAGCACTTCTCCCTTTACCAACGAAGACACTTTGTAACAAAACTGGCCATCCCATACCTGAAACCACTTTCTCAAAGTGATGAAAGAACTTATCTGGAGCTTCTTCAGTATACTTGGGGCTTAACTTCTACACTCTTACTATATCAAATACAGTGTCTTGATTACCTTGGTTAGGGTTAGACAGTGTCACAGGTAATGTGGATCTAGCTCTTATCAATTCCATTTCGCTTTCAAACCTTATTCTTTCTCTTTCTTCTTCTTCTGCTTTTTATTCTTCTCTTTCTCTTCTTTCTTGTTTTTCCCTGTCTACTCTTTCTCTTTTAGCCTGCATTTTCAGCTTAATCAAACTTTCTTCTGCTTCAATGCATCTAAGCTCTAACTCTGCATCACTTCTCTCTTTCGTTTCTTCTGGCTTATTTATAAGATTAGCCTGTGCTACATTCAACAGCTCTTGAGCTAATTCTAACTTATCTTTATCAGTTTTTCTATCAGTCTATCAATGTTTCCATAGCAATACATCTTATTTGTACCTTTACCATACTACTATACACATAACCACCAATTGTTACTGCTAAAGCGTGGTTTTCAGATAACACTTGGATGGAAGGAGCTGTTAAAAATTCCTGAACATTGAACTGAGCCATTTTCTCTAAGTTATCAACTAACAATTCAATAAAATAAATGCAAAAACAAACAACTATATATGGTCACTCTCCTAACAAAATACATCCCTAACTCCTCGGTGGATGAGTGGTTTTTGCGCTCGGCTGCCAATCCCGGTTCGGACAACGCGGAATCAGAGGAATTTATTTCTGGTGGTAGAAATTTATTTCTCAATACAGTGTGGTTCGGATCCCACAATAAGCTGTAGGTCCCGTTGCTGGGTGGCCAATTGGTTCCTAGCCACGTAAAAATATCTAATCCTTCGGGCCAGCCCTAGGAGAGCTAATAATCAGCTCAGTGGTCTGGTAAAACTAAGATATATTTAACTTTATAACCACAGTGTCTGGGCACAAGTTAAACCAGAGACGAATCGTTCAAATACACTTTCCAGTGAAAATTGATTTCCTCACACCAGCCAGACACTTGTATTTTCATCTCAGATAAAATACGACAGTAATCCCTTAAAAAACTTATTAATCATGCAAGAAATCAGAATAAGTTTATTAAACAGGTGTGAGGTAATCTGATAAGAAATTGAATTAATTAAAGGGCATCACTCCATCAACAACTTTAAAAGTCTAATTATTTCCCTGGTTCTAACTCACTTCAACAAAGTTGAAGAAAAACAACTCAATTACCACTCAATATTTCTACCTTAACAAAATTAAATATGCTGGTGAAAAAAATAAAATACTCATAAAAATTTTAAATACAAAAATTTATTATTAAACTAAAAATTCATACGTGAAATTCACAATCTCAGGGAAGTATACTATAACTTGAAAACAACACAAGGTCTGTTAATTCTGAAATTTATTATTAAGTAAAATTAAATCAAAATTAATTTATCACTAAAATAAAAAAAATGAATTATTCAAGTAAAATTCAAAGTGTTAAGTAACTATTAAAATTTGAAAAGAATTATAAGGAAATGCAAAGTGTTAAAGTCAATTAAATATGTAATGATTGATTAATGGAAACATTTAAGTTAATCAATCAAATTATGAATTTAAATGTAAACACAGAAAAAGGTGGAAAATACCAAATGCAAAAACTCTAAGAAAACAGTAATCACACGGAATAAAAAAAAACACTCTTTAAATAGAAGAAAAACAGGATGAATACACAAAATAAATCGCCAACACAAAAATGTGAAATAATGAAAAATCTTTCCCGTAAATAACCAAGGAACTTTCAGTATTTCAAGTACTTGTAAGGTTTAAGTTTAGTAAGCTGACCTTATTAAAAAACTCTTACCTTGGTACCAACTTCAAAGGCCTGTTACCGAAATCTTCAGTAAACACTTACACATGAGGCGCCTGTTCAGATTCCACAAATAAGCACTGAGGAATTAAATAAATCTAACATTTACGAGTGACCAACCACTAAGTATAAAATCTTTACGCTAATGTAAATCAAAATTCTCTCGTATGGGAGAGAGAGAGAGAGAGAGAGAGAGAGAGAGCGAAGACTGAGAGGCAAGGAAGAGAGAAGACGAGAGAGAGAGAGAGAGAGAGAGAGAGAGAGAGAGGACCAACTCGCTCTTCGTGAAACAGCTATTATCCTAAAAATTCTCCTTCAGAACAATAAATAGAGCAAAAGTGATATTACAATCATAAATAATATTTATTAATACATGATTTGATACAATAAAAGTCTCTTAAAACGAAAGGAATTACTATAGAATTTTCTCCAATGAAATTAATGCTGTCATTTATGTGGGTGACATCACAAACTTTTCCATTTCATATTTAAAGTATTTACTAGCCAACAAATTTTCTTTTGACAAATCAAGAGATATAAGAGTTAATTTATCAGCAATATTAAACAGTTTAATACGAAAAAATCTCTAACTACTAAAATGAAATGAAAAGTTTATGCAGAATCCTTTTCGAACGATCTTACGAAAGATGATGCAACCTTACGTGACTTGTGGACAAAGACGAATAAGTTTAAGACAGTCATGTGTTTAAGTCATGTTTTTTCGTGAATTCTGAACACACATTATTAGGACATATTAACTCTAAGCAAAAATAATATTATATCTGAAAATATTGTAAACACATTTACAAAATTTCATACTATTACTGAGGGAAGATATGCGTTGCGAGAGCAACAGCCTAAAAGATATATATATATATATATATATATATATATATATATATATATATATATATATATATATATATATATATATATATATATATATATATATATATATATATATATATATATATATATATATATATATATATGTGTGTGTGTGTGTGTGTGTGTGTGTGTGTGTATATATATAACACACATATATATATATATATATATATATATATATATATATATATATATATATATATATATATATATATATATAGAGAGAGAGAGAGAGAGAGAGAGAGAGGAGAGAGAGAGAGAGAGAGAGAGAGAGTTTGCCCGTGTGTATTTTATGAGGGAGAGAGAAAGTGCGTCTATGTATTTGATAGATGAATTCATTTTACTGTTTTAACCAAAGCTACATTGTGTCCGAATTAGTGAATCTTCATAATGCGTGGCTTAACTTGCATGGCCTGATGGTCTTCAATCCTTTGGGTCTTCAAGTTCGGTGTTATGTATTTCTTTCTCGAAACCATTTGCTTGCGAATGAGCCGAGGCAGAGTTGGTTACAAAACCTGAAAAAGGAATTAATACTATTATATATTATCGCATGTTATCATTATCATCATTATATTAAACATTCCTTTGATTAGCCTTAAAACAATTTTGTGATGTACTATTTTAATTACCGGGACGGAAAACAAGTTGCGATGAAATAGACTAAATTATTTATCATTGGTATAGGTATTATAAATTTCTGGATTCTGTGAGTAAATTTCTTAATAAGAGAAATGGAGTACAAAGCACTAAGAAAGTTAAAGGGTAGTTGATCTAACCTTTTCCGAAAAATTCTGGCGATCCGAGTTGTGGATGGAGAAGTTAAAGTGCTTTTTGATATCCTTTCTCTTATTCAGAAAATTTCACAGATTATTGACACGACAGTAAATTAAGATATTTTCTACATGTAATCAGAATTTGCACATATGGAATCCTGTATCTCAAGCCAGTCAGTTAAATATGACTGTTACAGGAGTGGTAGTCAGCTATCTTTCCTAGACACTGCAACCCCAGGAAGCACCATTAGCTCGTGATTTTAGTGTGCTATATCTCAAAGCAGATTGGCCCATGCCAGATGCTTATCATCTCATTGGTGGTAGAAATGGCCCCTAAGAGAGGTTGGTAAGAACCACGTAATTTAGGCCACTAGCAGTCAGCAATTGGGCATGCACTCCTAAAAAGTCCCAATTGTTATAGATACAAATAGAAAGTGCCACATAGAAGAAGAGTCAAATGCCTCTTATTTTTTTTCTTTGGGGGGTTGGGGGAGACAACAACAACAACACTTTATAACTTTTGCAACATTAGCATTCTCATCATTATGCTTGTTGGGAAATTTTCTAAATGGTTGAGGCCATCGAATATGCAGCCCCTCGTCCAGTATATTTTAGAAAAGTATCAAAATATAAACTCATAAGGTATAGAATGTCGGCTGTTATGATACACAGGAGAAATGAATGGCGGCCAAATATTACAAGGAGAGAAACCTAGATTCCTTAGTGCTCTCCGAAACCAAAGTAAAGTACCAGGATATGGGTGAGAGATGTAGAGCTAGGATGGGGTAAATAACCTCGATGTCTTGAAGACGTATGATGGTTGATCATTGTGTTGTATTATATTAAGGCTAATAGCTGATACTGGGATTTAAAAGCAAATATTATGGGGAATGGTAAAATGAGAAATATATGCAAAATCAGTGAGGAAACTGCCGATGCTTTGGAATAGAACTAGATCGTCTTAGAAGAAGTGCTCAGAACAAGAGGAAGAAGGGCAAGGTAAATGAGGAGTAAATTGTAAAATAGGTTTTACGTGTTTTCCTTATAGAGTTCCACATTTCCGCGGAGGAGAACATCAATCTTTCATAGCACGAAACACTTAAATTTTTCTGTAAGGGAAACAAGGCAAGTGTGGTAAATACGTACGATTTTGACATGGTTATCAAGGAGCCGAATTAGGTTGGCACCGCACAACAAAGCTTTCTGGATGGCTAAAGTGAAATTGCAAATGAAACAGTTTACACTGCTCTCGTTTCACAAAGAGAATTCGTTGCTTTGTCTATGGCAAATGAGGCCGTTCGTTGGATCAATACTGAAACAGGGGGATTTGGTATAATTCATTTTGGCATTGATATACTGTTTAATTGAAAAATGAATTCTTTGGGTGAGTAGGTAACAGAAGGCATCTGAGTCATTTGGACAGATTTAGCAATAGATTGACCAAATTGATTTAATTAACAAATACATTTGTGCATCCGACGATCGCATATAGCCTTTCCCTTTACGTTATGCTTCTCACTTAATTTTCAAATAACAAGTATTAGTTTGAAAAAGCTTGAAACATTAATCCAGAACTGAATTGATCGTCTGTTCCTCACGTCGTCAAAAAGGAATTCCCCAGTGAATATCGAACAATATCATTTGAAGTCAGAAATGTTAAAGTCATTTTTTCGGGTTTAAATGACATCGCTAAGACAACAGACCTGCTTCGACATTGAGTATTTAATAGGAAAAGACAAACGAGGTTTTATTTGTTTTTCAAATAAGCATTAGTGCGATTGATCTTCAGAGTGGAAGACTTCGGAGAAAGCAATTTTCTCAACAAAAACAAAAAGTTGAATATATGATGATGAAACTACCAATATTTGTCCATTGCCGTGAAAGCAGACATCTAAAAAAGAGCCAGGTAGAACTGGAATGGTATTCGCTGTCCCGACATTTCCGCTTCCACAGAATATAAGATTTGAAAAGGAAAGGAAGCCTTTTCATTTCTCGCCTTTCCTTTTTTCATAACCTCGTCGTCACCAGGATATGGCAGCTCACCAGAAGTTATTCATTGAATATAAAAACTTTAAGCATCAAAGGTTGCACTAATTGGGTTTTCTCTGCCCGTATATGAGATCTCCTTTGCCAGGATTTCTATTATTCCCATCATTCTTCATTTCCTTATGACAAAGCTCAAATCTATTCAAGATTCTTAGAAGCTCGGAAGGTCGAATTCCCTCCACTAATCTCTCTCTCTCTCTCTCTCTCTCTCTCTCTCTCTCTCTCTCTCTCTCTCTCTCTCTCTATATATATATATATATATATATATATATATATATATATATATATATATATATATATATATATATATATATATATATATATATATATATATATATATATGTATACATATATATATATATATATATATATATATATATATATATATATATATATATATATATGACGGGACCTCTTTTGACCCTAACCTCCATTGACGTGTTAATATTTTTCTGATATGTGGTTGTATGTAAATATAGTTGAGTTAAACCTGAGTGTTTACTTGATTATTCTTATTCTGAAGAGGGCCATCAGCCGTAACATGCATTGGATTCTTACTTTATCCAAGGCCATAGCCAGATTGCATAATTTTTTCCATACATATATATATATATATATATATATATATATATATATATATATATATATATATATATATATACGTATATGTATACGGGAAAAATATTTTTTCTATATATATATATATATATATATACGTATATATATATATATATATATAATATATATATATATATATATATATAATACGTATAACATATATATATATATATATATATATATATATATACATATATTATATATAGTATATATATATATATATATATATATTTATACGGAAAAATTATTATATATATATATATATATATAATATATATATATATATATATATATATATATGTGTGTGTGTGTGTGTGTGTGTGTGTGTGTGTGTGTGCATGTGTTACCGAGCTTCTAGTCTCAAAAGAAAAAGAAAAATATATGTTGGTAGCAATGACCTTATAGCAGCAAGGCACTGGGGTGACATTCTCTCTCTCTCTCTCTCAATCAATCTCACACAATTACCTAAGGTAAATAAATCAGATTCGTGAGCTACAAAAATATATTTATCTAAGAACAAAAGGATTAACTGAATAAATCAGGTTCTTAACAAAATGATTACCTGGAAAAGTCAAAATCAAAAATCCATATAACTCAAATAACCTCGTTGATTCGAACATAAACCCGTCCCCAACCAACATTCTCTACAATAACTAAGATTAGTTTAGTCATAACATAAGCAACTAGAACAGTCATGGTACAGTCTTATAAGTAACACCATCCCATCAGGGGAAAACTCCATTCTTCCCGGTTTTCGAGGACTTGAGATGAGAAACCAGAAACGTCTAGAATTAAGAAGGATCGCACACAGATAAATGGAAAATAAACTAAAATGAGATAAATTAAAAAGTCATATGGAAAAGGCCATCTCTGAAATTAAGGTTTAATATATAAAGGACAAAGCCACACTTGGGCTTAAAAGTATTCTTACCCATTCTAGCTGTGAACGCAATCACTAAACACAATCAAGACATAAGGACTGCTTCTAAGATCCTAGTTATCTTACTCTCCCATTATGTAGGGGAACAGCTCGCTCGTACACGAACACGAATTTACTCACAAGAGACTCCCCAAATTGTCGTCATACATTCTTCACAAGTTCATTACACTAGATTAGAAAGTGACGTCATAACAGCTCATTATCATGCCCATAAAATCCACTCAAAACCAGATTCTTGCTTCCACCTTTGCACGGGCATAAGACGTGGTCTATTCTGCTTAGGCAGCAACTTCCAACTGGTGCCACCAAGGAGATTGCGCCAACATTTTCGGAGCTGACGCTGAATCTTGTCCTTTTAAGATCTCTGTTTCCACGGAGAGTCAAAATGATGAAATCTATTATTTCAAAGAATGTCATTGCTCATCAATTGCTCTCATCCGTTCACACCCAACCTCGCATCTGTGAGAATGAAAAACAGGAAATAACTAAGTATTATAACGGCACTAAAGGTGGTGTAGACACATTTCATCATACCTACTCAATGTATTCAACCAGCAGGAAAACAAAGTGATGGCCCATTTCTCTATTTTATGGCATTATTAATGCTGCCGTCATCAATGCCTTTGTGATATACTCTAAGATTAGTGCAAAACATGACAGGAAACAAATGGAATGCTGTGAATTCAAGAAGTCATTGGCTATAGAACTCATCAAACCATGAAATGCTATCATTTATGGGCCAGCAGCATAGTATTCAGAATACCAAAACTGTCATCTCTGAGTTCAACATCCCCCCCGCAAACTTCAACTGAGCTGACAACAAAGAAGAGATGAGGACTGTGTATAGTGAAAAGGGACAGAAAAACAAAGTACCAGTGCATCTCCTGCAAGAAACCTGTGTGTCTGTGTGTCTGGAGTACTCATCTGCCCTCGGCACGAACTGCAACTAAACCAGGGTAAGAGCATTTTTAGTGTACTGTAGACTGTCAGGATTATCATATTTGACAAAAACTGTCTTTATAATGAGGACTTTACAGGATATATACCCAACAACAAAAGTGCTGCCCGTATCCTAGCAGCACTTCTGTTGGCGACTATTTTGTAGCATAAATTTGTTCCTCATATTTGTTGTCCTCGTTTTCAGAACTGGCTGGACAATTTGCAGTGGGGTCTCCACACCACGAAGACCCATCATCCTACTAGGTCTGACAGCAGTACCAGTATCACTGTCTTCTTCAGTTTCCAGGGGGGTGTGGGCGAGGTGGTGTAACAAGAAGTGGTATTTTTTAGTTATCTTTAAAAATATTTCTCAAAATTACAAAAGATAAGTTAATTTTCAGTTTATTTTCATCAATAGTTAGTTAAATAGTCAAATAAAGATTTACAGTTGTCAAGTGTTCATTGAAATAAACACAAGTATTTTATTTTTATTTAATTCCTCTTCGGGTCTGTGAGACCCAGGTCTACTGTTTATGGTAAGATCCTGGAGGTCTACCATTCTAGGATTAACAAAGTTAATCCTCAAAGGGATGGGTGAGTGATTTGTAGGGGTGAACTCTTCCTGTACTTTAGTAATGCCAATGATGACTATTTTACACCAAATACTTTATGTCTACAGAAGATGAAATGGGATGAAAAAAGGTTTCCCTCGTTACACCTTCCTGACCTAAATGGCATCCACACCCTAAAACGGGTTGGAATGGCTGATAATCGCAATCGAATCAGACAAATAAACTCATTCAACAACCTTTTAGCTGATAATCTTATAAAATTGAAACAGATATGAAAGATTTTGCAACACTTCAAGTATATAGAAATAAAATAAAAAATGTCGATTACTTTACTCACATAAGTTGTTTAGCTGCTAGATAACATAACAATAGAATATTAATTAAAATAACAGCAGCATACAATAAATAACATCAGTGATTAATTTGTAACAATAATAAACTTTAAACTAAAAGGTTAATATGGTTAACTTAACTTTATCATGCACTGTATTTTAATAATACTCTATATCACAAGGTCATGCTATTAGTTGGCCTTGAAGAGGCAGTATAAAACGTTTGTGGTCTTGTTAGGTGATGCCAGCATTCTATTACAAGCGACATCTCTTTGGCATAAGGGCATCGCAAATAATAAAAGCCAGACATGAAATAATTATACCAATTATACAGTACGTAATGTATTTGAGCTAAAGGCTCATGAATTAACCAAGAAAGGGAAAAAATCAAAAGAAAGAAGTATCTTACCCCTTTTTTGAATCGCTTATTTGATAAGGTAATAACGTTGTACTTAAACTATATTATGTGTCATATCAAGGCACTGACTGTTACACGTGCCAGGTGCCACTGTTAAAATTACATGAAAATTAACACTAGGTTGCTACCGATGTGGTTTTTAAAACATGACTAAAATGGCAAACTCCACAGGTACACAAAATGAGAGAAAAGATATAGAGTCAAGGACCCGGGAATATTCAATTATACAAAGTAAGATTAAAATGAATGACCTAAAAATTAGTATAACAAGCAAAAGGCCGAATTAGTATGCTAAAACTTAATTGATAGCCTTTGTAGTAGCTATGCTTCTTCCTTATCCTTTGAAAGGGCACCAACTACGTATGAGAATGCCATGGGTGTGTTAACGGCAGTTCAGAGGGCTCTAAAACCCTGCCAGGTAAATCTGGCAATTGTTTGAAAGCATGTTCCACCTGAGGAGTGCTAGGCTTGTTATGCAGCGACAACGCTTCCACTTGAACAAGGAAAAATATGGTACTGTGCCAAATATAGTACTTCTTACTGTAAGCCAATTGAACTTTAGAACTATCTATCAAATGGCACTCTGCATTGGCAAGATCATGAATGAAAGAAAGATGCCTTAATAAGGTAAAAGGTGAAGAGATAAAAGATTACAAGCAGAGTCAATACAAAAATGATAAGAAGGAAGTAATAGAGGAAGAATGTGGCAAAACTTTTGTTGGGAATAATAGAGGGGTCCAAAAATTCTCCTTAAAATGGAGGTACTGTGCCAAGGACACTAGTGTGGAGAGTTTATCGACTCTCTCAGGTTACTTGGAGCTTCGATGCCATGTACCTTGGACCCCTTTGAGGAGGACCCAAGTCCGATGAAGATATATGATTGTCATCTGCTCCAGCTGCTGCGATAACAGGAACAGCAGTATTCTTTACCAGTCCATACACAAGTCTTTACTTAGAGACTTGTCAGTTGAAGATGGGGAAGAAGAGGAAGAGACTATTGTTGGTGCTGTCAATTCGCAAGTCGGGGTGACCGACTCAGGCATGGGTTGTGATCCCTCACCCTTGAGTGAACTTCTGCTGTGGTCATGAGAATCCGGGGGAGTTCCTGGGGGAATTGATTTGTCCTCTCTCACTGGTGTTGGTAGCACGACCAAACTGGGAGGTGAGAGGTGGCCTGGGCTGGAATCTCCGGGAAGGAGATCCGAGTTGCGCTCTGGCACTGGCGTTAATGTAGTCCCAGGCACCGGAAGAGGACCTGAAATGGGCTCAACTTCCATGATGGATGGAGTATGGCACTATACAGGGTGTTCAAACGGCACTGACAGTGATTTGAAGGCAGTTCTATGAGGACTTTTAGCACTTGTTGAAGCTTTTGAGGGGCTTGGTCCTTGGTTTGTCAAACATTAGGAGGGGCCTTAAAGTCTTGCCCTAGGACGATGTCATAACCTCCAGGAATATAAGTCTCTACTGCCAGTGTACATATATAACGCCTAGGATTTTTGATTAATAATATATTGCCAATGTGTTCCCTTTGACCTATGGAATGTGAAGAACAGAGTAGAGGCGACGACCCGAGAGTAGCTGACAATGAGTTTCTATGGATGGCGTGAGATAAAACTGCTTAGTTAGACAAGTCAATGTACTGAGTTCATGAACTCTTCTCAAAGTGCCTTTGTGAAACTGGTTGCGGCCAGAATTGTGAGGCGTTAACGAACTGTGTGTTCGTATGTGCGTGTGTGCCTCTTTCTGTTAAAAGTGTAACATACACAAGTCTATGGGGGTATTTTGATAGAGGCGTCTTCGAGAGAAAGGCAAGATGCCGTGGTGCTCACCGGGAGTTTTTTATTGAGTGTGAGAAATAGTCCGGTTGCATGGGTGAGTTAAAATTACTTTAGCCAAGGAGCAGCTTGTTGTCTGTTTGACATCTTTAAGAATATCTGATCTTTGATTTTGTTGCTAAACTTATGTGTACTTACCGGGATGTGTTCTGTATCTTTGAAACAGACGGTTCTGGCAATGGAGGGACAGGGAGTCCCAGAGGGGTGTAGACTTTTTGGTGACTGCATACAGTCAGACATTTTACTGTTGGGGTTTTAATAGAATTGATTCATTATTTATTCGCTGTTAATAAATGTTTATTTTGATGATGCAACTCTCTCATTTTCATTACCTGTTGGGGGGGGGGGGGGGGGGAGAATGGAGAGAAAGAGGCGGAGAGAGAGAGAGAGTGTCGGTGAGAGAGAGAGAGGTGTCGGTGAGAGAGAGAGAGAGAGAGAGAGGGTTCGCTTAGAGAGAGAGAGAGAGAGAGAGGCTGTGTGTATTAGTTTGCCTGACGTTCGGTTCGAGCTACACGTTTACCAAATGAAAAATGCGGGAATCTCCCCATTACAGGTTTTGGTGGCTAGCGGTTAAAAAGTGGTATAAAAGAGTTTTTTTTTATGCCTGGGTACGCCAATGAAGAGATAGGTGACCAGTTAGAAAATAAAGGGGTTATGGCTTAGCGATAATTTTCGAACGACAAAGCCTTTGTGGGATTGTGGAAAATTGTTAAATATGGAGGGGATTGTTAGTTTTCAGTTACTTAGTGAGAAAAAAGGAGAAATATCTATCCGGCCGGTAACAGAAAGGAGTGGGAAGGATTTCTATTAGAGTCATCAAATTTGCCCGTACCGAGATTCGCCGGGGCGTGAGAGCAACTCAGTCTGGTTTGTGAGTGAGAGTTGACAGGCGCCATCTCGCCGATCGCGTTTGCATTGTGCCGACGAGATTTACGTATTCTACGCGAATTCCGAGTTCTTTTGTTCCCATTATGGAATGGTGAATGTTAAAGAGTGTTATGTATGTTTTTTTAAAATAATTCAGTGGAATGGGATTGGTTTAAGAGGTCGAAAAATTTTTTTTCTTTGCCCATAGTAGCAGAAGTGACGTGTATTTCTTTATTCACGCATGTTATAAATAGACTTAGTATTCGTCTTTGTTTAATATGAGGGTTTGTATAAGATGTATTTTATACATGAACTGTGCTTAGATAAGCATATTTGGCTTGGAGACAAAAGCGGCATCTGAATTTTACGGGCTCAGCACATTGCAAGGGGAGTATGGCCTGCCTCGAGGGAGGGTATTGCGAGGGTACTGGCATGCCTCGGGGATTGCATGGAGATGGGTACTGGTGTATACCTTGTATACCTCAGGAGGTGTCCTCAGACACTGTTCAAGGGGAGATGGATACTACTGATGGGTACTACTGATGCATGCCTACGGGGGTGTATCACTTGACTGAGGAGTCTCGTCGCTTGACGGGGGTGGGGGAGTTTCAATGCTCATTGGGGGTAGAAACTTTTTTTTTCTCATTGGGGGGTGAACTCCTTTTTTTTTTCTTTGTGTCGGGGTGTTGGGGGATGAGTTTGCCCTTGACCATGAATTCCAATGCCAGGATATCAGCTGATTGATTAGTTGATGAAGTGAAACGCCCGTAGAGTCTTTCTTTTAGAAAAGAGATTTTTTTTCTTATTGGATGAAGAGAAAAGGAAATAGAAAGAGAAGTGAAATACATTGTATGGGTGTATGTTTTCCTTGTGCTTTCGAAGACACAAATATAATGGGGAGACACAGATTATTATTATTTTTTTTTATTGTGAGGGATTACTTTGAAATACCGATGATTGGTGTTGTGTCTGTGTGAGGTTCGGCAATGGTGTGTATGCTGGAGAAATTGTGTGTCATAAGGGTTCAGCAATACTGTTGTAAGCTATTTTGAATTTCACTCTTACTTGAGATCTTTGCAAGAGAACTGTTGCTATGGAGAGTTTTATTATTATTATTAATAATTGTTATACTTGAGATGTGTCACGGGAGGGTTGCTTAAGTTATAATTACATTACGGGAGACTTGTTTTACGAGAGATTTGAGATATTTCGTGGGAGATTATTTTATGAATATTACAGATAATTATTCATGGAGAATTATTACAATGATTAATGGGGAGAAGTCTTGTCTTAATTATTTGTTAAGTTTTTGTGACTTTGGAGAATATTTCAGTCATTCACGATGATGAGTTTTGCTGAATCTTGATGAATCTGGCTGAATCTTGGTGAATTGTGTTGAATCTTGCTGAACTTTTGCTGAATTTTGTGCTGAGTTTTGGAGAGTGGATAAGCATTAACATTGGTGATATTTTTTTTTTTTTTTGTACTGATACTGGTGATTTTGATAATAGCAATTTTTTGGTGATTTTGCTGATAGTGATACTTCTGATACTGATTTTTTATATACTAATACGTGGGTGCCGTAATGCTGTCAAGGGTGGTGAAATCTTTTTTTGAATTTGGGAGGAACTAACAACACATTGTTTTTGTTTTTTTTCCTTTTTTTATGAGTTCAGCAGATAATTGCTTGACATCTAGTGAGTTACGAGAGATAGTTAATAATGCCGTTGATTTTTCTTTTCTCCTTTTTTGGAAGTTAGCCATCGCTGACACAAGTTTTTTTTACCAAGGGTGAATTTGAATTTATTTTTTCTCTCCAGTTGGTGTGAATATTTTTTATTATCTCAGTTCGTGACTTACAGTCATTGTTCGGGAACGTGTTTGAGTTTCAGCTATTTGATGCTTCAGAGAAATACACAGGAGAATTTCTTGCACGTTTTGAATGCATACGTAATGGCACTACATTTTTTCTCTGGATATTTGTGTTCCAGAAATTGTGAGTTTTTTTTGCACAATACCTTTGATGTATTTGTGACAACTTTGTGAGAGATAGGAAACTTGGTTAAGTTTTCTAGTGGCCTATGTCGTAGTGCACATGGAGAAGTCTTGGCTAAGATACTGTGTATTTGGAATTCTGTTATAAGGAGTTGTGGCACATTGGTGATTTTTTCTAGAATTTTCTAGACAGTTTTATTTGCCGAGTTTTTGCCCTTTTTTAGCAGTTATACTAAATGGAGAGAGTTTTATAGTTTTTGACTATAACATTGAGTTATTCTCTGGAGAATTGGAGTTATAATTGGAGGTATATATTATTTTGGGGTTATAATTTGAGTATAATATTTTTTTATTGAGATATATTTTTGGCCATTTTGTGATATTTGCCAATGGTGATGACAGCTATGTTTAGTTCAATTATTTTGCAGCCATCTTTGTTGCAAGTGGAGACACATTTTTGAGGGCAATATTTGTGAGTGTGTGAGTTAGTTGCCTTGAGTGCACAATTTTTTTGGAGGTAGGATTTCATTTTTTTTTATATTCCTTCTTGGAGATATATTTTTTGGAGCCTTATTTTATTCCACATGGAGTATTGGGGAAATAGAGGTAAATATTTTGTATTTGCCGAAATAGAAGTGATTATTTTCTATTCTTGGAGTGGTGTCTTTTTTATTAACATGTGGCTATTGGAGAAATAAGAGAGGAATATATGTGGATGTGGTTATTAACCAAATGGAGGAAATATTTTTATAACCAGAGTGGTCTTATTATTAACCCTTTGATTACGCCTGGGATGAGATCTTACAGGTCCCCAGAACCCGGAGTTTTTCTGACGGGAGTCACCTGTAGTATGCTACCAGACGCACGAAAACGTAAACAATCATTGTAACAGCTCGTTTCTTTGTTGTTTTCCTACAAATTAACCTGTTTTAGTTTTATGATAATATTTTGATAGTAGTCATCCGTAATATAAATATAATATGTAATATGTAACATCACAAATAAAATAAACACATACATATGATTATATATCGGGGTTTACTGTGCCAGAGGTATGAGTACTTCACAAATTGCGGACGACACATTTTTTTTTTGTTTTTTTTCTTTTATTCATTTTGAATCCCCGAAACACATCTACAGCACAGTTGAATATTAGTGTTAATAGTTATTTGCATATCCGGCCAGAAAAACTAATCATGAAACTATTGATCATTTTATGTTTCTGCTTACAAAATTGAGATTTATTATTTTTGAGAGAGAGAGAGAGAGAGAGAGAGAGAGAGAGAGAGAGAGAGAGAGAGAGAGAGAGAGAGAGAGATTACCTAAGATACACACCCTCTAATTGTTCAACAATAACTCCAATAGGCGCAATTACAATAAGGTTGTAAATGAGGACATCACTGATTATATATTAACCCCATTCTGGAATGATATTCATAGCAATAAAAAAGTAACCAGTCGACAAGAAATACTATACGTAGTTTTAGAAATTATGATTATGAACGCTTTGGGAGCTCTTATAGAAAGACTAGCATGGAATTTGTCTCTTGTCTCGATTTTACATTCAGACGTACACTTAGACTCATAAAACTCTTGACTATGGGAGATTTACGAATATATTTAGTGCTTTATGTCAATCATGCTTTATATTTCAACGATATAGAATAACTTCTAATACCTATTATACATTCTTGGAAATAAATAGGAATTTTATCTATTCAAGATTACATTTTTTTAGATGTATGTAGGAATTCTTCTCAGATATTTAACATTATTTGTTACACCATTATTCTAAGACTACTATTTTGAAAAAATAAAAAAAATAAAAACTATCTCGACACTTCCATGATAATGAGAATACCGTTTCTTACCGGGAAAGTGTTTATGTGAGAGAGAGAGAGAGAGAGAGAGAGAGAGAGAGAGAGAGAGAGAGAGAGAGAGAGAATACCGTGTTAACTTACCAGGAAAAGTGTTATGTGAGAGAGAGAGAGAGAGACGAGAGACGAGAGAGAGAGAGAGAGAGAGAGAATACCGTGTTACTTACGGGAAAGTGTGTGTGAGAGAGAGAGAGAGAGAGAGAGAGAGAGAGAAGCTGCTGCCAAATAATAAATGAACACTAAGAAAAATTAGAATATCTTTTTGTGCCATATAAAAAGGTAAATCATTTAAATGGGACCAGGTTAAATGAATAAAAGGAGACATAATAATTTTGTTCCCCCAAAGAAACCTCTCCATCACCTGTGGAAAATTATTCAGCAGATTATACGTTTGCTGTCTACAAGTGGTGAATTCTTTTGTTATTTTTGGCCTAAGCAGTAAAGGTTATTGCAAAAAGGACTACTAGACATCCTAAACAAGTGTCTGTCGTCAGAAATTTTCCCAATGTTTTATATTCATCTATTTCCTATTCGCCTTTCATACCTTGTCTCCGTATTCCGAATGAGAAAAAGAGAAACAACCCTAGGGCATGAAGCGAATATTAGTCCTGGTCCCACACAAAAGGTACGCGCGCTGCATGGGTCCGTATAAGTACTCGCTCCAGACGGGATTATTCATAGCCTAAAGGAATCCTTACCAATAACACCCGGCCCCAACGTTTCCTGCGTTGCTAATCACTTTTATCACAAGTGGAGGAAACTGAGTTAATTTCTTTACTGGAACAGTAACAAAAAAAAAAAAAAAAAAAAAAAAAAAAAAAAATAGTAAATTATATACCCAAACACGCACGCACAAACACACACAAAATTGCGCGCGCACGCAGGCACACACACACACACACACACCCACACACACACACACACACACATATATATATATATATATATATATATATATATATATATATATATATGTATGTATATAAGAATATGGACATTTGGTCGGTGACAATCGTATATGCATTGCGCAATGTAGCAGGTGACGGTCGACGCAAGGTAGTATTTGAGATGCCGGAATCCTTTTGATGAAAATGACTCGGTTGTTGTTTTCTGCTCTCGTTTACCTGCCACCTGCGTTGAGTTTTATAGTACCGGAACGCTGGAATACTACCTTGTTGGGAATAGCGCCTGGGATTACCCTGTTATCCCTCTGACAGATTCCAATTCATTGTTTGATAGATGATAGCGGTCAAAAGTCAGGGGAAAGTGGAAATCGTATTAGCAGCCGGTGATAAAGGAAGATTCCAAAAGCCGCCATTGTCAATGAAAGATGGAA
>NC_061091.1:35043985-35046485 GCF_015104395.2 Macrobrachium nipponense
GGGGACGTGTACACTCCCTCTTACACACCCCACTAGCCCCCAACCTCTCTCCCTATAATCAGGTTTGGATGTAATTGTAATTGTAATTTAATTGAAATGTAATTAATTACACATTTTAGGCTAATTTAATTGTAAAGTTGAATTTTTTTAATATAAAGATATTAATTTTATAATTAGAACTGAAAAACATTTGTATAAAGGAAATGCGATTAATTATTGCATAAATTGATTTTTAAAAGAGACCAAACCCGCGTATACGTTCTATTGCAACAATCAGCATTTTATTGTTTTTTTTTTTTCATGGGAATACGAGTACGAAATATGATAGCGCAACGAATAGAATATATGAATTTGTAGCTGTAAATAAAATTTTAAATGATCAAAAGTGAGCAATAATAATTTTAACTGTATTTGGTATTTTTCCATCTTGTAATTGTAATTATAATTTTGAACAAAGGATAGTGTAATTATATTTGTAACTGTAAGTTAATGTAAAGCATATGCTATTACTCCAGCAACCCAATATATATATATATATATATATATATATATATATATATATATATATATATATATATATATATATATATATATATATATATATATATATAGTATAGATATATATATATATATATATATATATATACGTATATATATATATATATATATATATATATATATATATATATATATATATATATATATATATTGTTACATTTATTGACCGCCTTGTCTTCCCAGCAGTATTTAATGTATTTTATTTCTAAAAGAGAAGCCATATTCACCCAAAATATCAGCTGATTTTAGGCGGGAACCCAAAGCACGCCAGCCAGAGATAGGAATTTCCTGTTAGAAGGCGGGAAATAAAGACTTCTCAGCCTTAAGGACGTATCCCAAAGGGAAGTGTGTAGCTAGCCAGGTACTTATTAGGCCTACGTCTTAAGCTCCTTTTTCCTGTGAACCATCTGCTGGCCGTATGTTCTGTTTCCAGGATGCCCTGCTCTTGGGGGGTTTTGCTGACCCCCAACACCCATGCTACGCACCTGCCTTCGACCTCAGTCGCTTCCAGTCGTGACCTCGGACGGGTGTCCCAGCCAACCAGCCTGCCATTTTAGGCCTACCACGGCATTACTGGCGTGCCCAGACCTGAGACAAAGCCAATGTCGCATTTCTACAAAGGTCCACTTATGACATCCAGATTTCCTGAGTCACGTGTCCAAGTCTTCGCGCCCGCAAGTGATGCTTTACCGCAAGACATATGAACAATTTTGAAAGCCAGCTTTTATGTGAACCACATTTTTAGCCAACTATCCCCTTGTGAGAGATAATATTGGTCCCATGTGTGGACAAGTTGCATTTTCTTTCCCAGGCTATCAGCAGCCCTCCCCGCCTGTAAATGTATGTAAATTAATTAGCTGAGTTTTCTGGCGACCTCCTCTAGAGTAAATTAACACTATAAATCCTTTGGGAAGTAAGTTCAAGTAATTCATTCTACACCTTTTTCCCTCAACTATTTTCCTTTATGTATTTGGCCCCTTCAGGCCAGGGTTTAAAACGTAAGAATGGCGAAGCTTGCCAGCATCGAATCCGGGCTTGCTTAAAAAGCTTGTAAATCGCGTTATCCCTTGTAAAATGTAAAACTATAAATGATTTTACAAAGCATAAATCAAAGCACACTTGCAGCAGAAGACACACACACTGACTCACGGTAAGGTATATAATTCATATATGATTTATTTTATAACAAATGTTAGCTTAAGTTACTTTAAGGAATTATTTACGAAGTGTTTTGTAATTATACGAATGTTCTCTTAGAAATATTATATTGTAACGGCCAGAGCGCTGAGTTAATTCTGTTATTTTGTATTGTTCTCGCCTGACGAGATACGAGCACGTGTGTAAGATAGATGCCAGAAAGTACTAGTTCAAACTAGGAAGTGCTTTGCCAGGGTTTATTGCATGTGTTAGCATGCCTAGCTAGTTAGGAGTGTTCTGCTAATAGTTACGGCAAAATAAGTGTACAATTCTTTTGTCTGTGATATGTTAGGGAATTCGTTTTAACTTAGTTTTCATTCCAAGTGTTGGTAACCGCTTAGCCTGCCAGCTCTCAGCTTAAGCTGAGCGTATTGCTGCTCTAAAAACCTCAGTTAGAGTAGGAGAACTGGGTAGTCGAGACGATCAACTTATTTAGCCAAGGCCTTCACGCCCGAAAAGGAGCGAATGCCTTCTTAACAGTGTTACTGGTGCGCCCAGACCTGAGACAATGCCGATGCCGCATTTCTACAAAGTTCCACTTATTATGGCATCCAGATTTCCTGAGTCACGTGTCCAAGTCTTCGCGCCCGCAAGTGATGCTTTACCGCAAGACATATGAACAATTTTGAAAGCCAGCTTTTACGTGAACCGCATTTTAGCCAACATCCCTTGTGAGAGGATAATATTGGTCCCACGTGTGGGGGACAAGTTGCATTTACTTTTCCAGGCTATTAAGCAGCCTCCT
>NC_061091.1:35051485-35073985 GCF_015104395.2 Macrobrachium nipponense
TATATATATATATATATATATATATATATATATATGTGTGTGTGTGTGTGGTGTGTGTGTGTATAACAGAATCACGAAAGTTAGGAACGTGATAAATCCATAAATAAAGATAAATGCCACGAAGGAAAAATAAACGAAGGAGTCTGCGAGATCTTTCTGGCTTAAAAGCCCTTACTGAAGCAGATACTGACAAAAATACGAGAAAAGACAATACAAGAAGGTTCGTATAACTGACAGATAGGGATTATAAAAGGATTAGTGCCTAGATCCGACACACCTGGAAGATAAGAAACCTTCCCAAACAAGCATAAACAAAGGGTGCAATTAAAGGTTAAGACAATCATCTCAGATACAATCTCCAGACAATTAAAGGATTATAGGTGACAGCTATACGGAACCTGGTAAACAAAACCATATCACAAAACATGACAGACATACATTACAATAAAATTTTTAATAACTCTAAGGCAACTGATTTTTATATTTAAGTCAGTAATTATATATTTGAGGTCATTCTTAAACCATGTTACAGATACAAGGGTCTAAATGAAAAAGGCCACGACTAACATTGAAATTACAATGAAAAGTAATTTGTATTTAACGCAGATTCTAAAATATTTCGTGATAAGACATCTCTTGACCGTGCAATTACTGAACTGTCAATCCAATTAACTTCGGTGGTTGTTTCACTTAAATGAATAAATAATGCATTAGATTTTTGCCCAGTTTTTTATAGAGTATTTATGCTGGCTTAGCCTTACTTCTAAGCCCTTGCTGGACTGTCCGAGATAGAATGAGGGACAATCCATACATGGAATTTTATATATTATGTTGTTGCTTCTCTGGGGCCATTTTTTATTAACATTCTTTTTAGTGTGTTATTATAGGAAGAAACAAGGTTTGACATTAAAAGCTTTAACAATGGTTTAATGGTTTCAAATCCGTTAAAATAAGGCAAACTGAGAATGTTCTTAGAATTTTCTTTCTGTGTGTTGTTTTCAGTATAAAACTTTTTTGTGGGCTTTATTATAACAAATGTCAATAATATGTGAAGGATAGCATAAATCTTTCCCTATTTTTCTTATGTATTCAATTTCTTGATCCAAATATTGTGGACTGACAAATTTGCAATGCTCGTAAAACATAGAGGAAAAATTGATATTTTTATATTAAGATGGTGGCCTGAGAAGAAATGAACATAAGTTAAGTTGTTAGTCGGTTTCCTATAAATACTGAATTTACATTGAAAATGGTCTCTATGTATCAAAACATCTAAGAAAGGGAGGCAATTGTCTTTTCTAAGTTCTAGAGTAAACTTAATCGATGGTACCTGGTTATTTAATTTAAGAGAGGTAAATCATTTACATCAATACCGACAGGAAGAACAGCTAAACAATCATCAACGTAACGATACCACTTTACAGGAATATGAATAATATTAGGTAAGTAGCGTTTTTCGAAGAATTCCATATACAGGTTTGAGAGCAATGGTGATAAAGGATTTCCCATTGCCATGCCAAAATTTGTTGATAAAATTCACCATTGAATATAAACTTACAATCACAAATGCACAAACTCATGAGTGAAATAATGTGACTTATAGGTAGAGGTAATTCATGCTGAGTTAGTTCATTGCTAAGATATTCTAAAATAGAGTCTATAGGGACTTTAGTAAAAAGAGAACATACGTCAAAACTAACGAATCTATCAGTAGGGCAAAGAGCAATTTTGTATAATTTATCAACTAAATCTAGAGAATTGTATATATGAGAATCGGAGATGGTTCCAAGTAACGGGGACAAGATCTTAGTGATATATTTCGAGAGTTTATATGAAATTGAACCAACAGTACTGATAATAGGCCGCATAGGGTTATTTTCTTTGTGCGTTTTGACTAATCCATATAAGTAAGGTAGCGAAGGAGAATTGACTGACAATTTGCCTAGTAGTTCTGTTTTATCTTTAAGGATTGTATAATTATTGTTTGAAACTGTTAATTACTGTTTGGGTTTAATTGACGTTTAAGGTATAAAGGTATTTCTGTTGTTGTGGGTTATTAAGGAAGAGGTTAATGACCGTTTATGACTAGTTGTTGAGTTTGTATATTACTTGTTGTTGAGTTTGTCACTGTTGTTATTTAAGATTTGTTCTCTTGGAGAGTGAGGAGTATGTGTTGGTTAGTTGAAGTCAAGCCCTGTAGGACATTATTACCTCTCCACCACAAAGGATCGTTGTGTGTCTGTATCCATTATATATATATCATTTTTTAAGTAAAGAAGAAAAAACCAAGTCTGTGTTTCTTTACTGCCACAAGCTATCTAGGCAGTATGGAGAGTAACTTTCGACTTGAAACTGATCCCTGAGTATGATGGCAGAAACCCACAATCTGTTATGGAGTGGCTGGAGAAGTTGGAGCTGGTTTGCAAGCTTCGGAAAGTTGATGATGTGGCCAGTGTGATTCCTCTGCGGCTTACAGGTGGTGCCTTTGCAGTGTACTTACAGTTACCCACAGCATAGGAAGAAGGTTTGACAAGGTGAAAGAAGCATTGTTAGCTGCGTTTGCTGTTGATCCCTATGTAGCC
Source organism: Macrobrachium nipponense (assembly GCF_015104395.2). Taxonomy (NCBI): domain Eukaryota; kingdom Metazoa; phylum Arthropoda; class Malacostraca; order Decapoda; family Palaemonidae; genus Macrobrachium; species Macrobrachium nipponense. The sequence continues at coordinate 35,054,068 of NC_061091.1, forward strand.
TATGAACATTTTGTCAGTAGGAAGTTGCACAGTGGAGAGGCACCGGATGTCTACTTAGCTGATCTACGTCGACTCTGATCCCTGTTTGGAATTTCTGAAAAAGCTCTTGCATGTGCTTTTGTAGCTGGACTTCCAGAGAGAATTCGTCAGCTGTTGAGAGCTGGGTCTCGCATGGAGGCCCTCGATCTGGAACAGATTTTTGGCTCGGGCACGGCGGTTCTGAAAGATGACCTTCCTTCTGTTTCAGTGGAAACATGTTTTGGCGCCACAGGAAGCTTGGGTTCTGTTGCCAGTAGAACCAACAGTTCAGAAATGTCATGTATGCCTTGGACCAAATCACTTTGCCAGGGACTGTCTTGCTCGCAACCGAGTAAATGGTCGATTTCGGAGAAGGGTAAAGTGCTATCGGTGTGGTGGAATGGGGCACATTGCGTCAGCTTGTCCGGGAAACGAGCAAGGAGAGGAGGCATCAGCGCCAGCCTCCTCTCCCCAAACCCACTGAGTAAGGTGCTGCCAAGTACTGTTTTGAGTGTAGAGGGTCTTCATGTTGCGTGTTAGTAGACACTGGGTGTTCTCAAAGCATCGCTCATGTCTCATGCTGTAAGGCATGGAACAAGTGCGCAGTTAGCATGATAACTGTGAGTGGGGCAAGAATGGGTGTGTGAAGGAATGGGCGTCGTGCACTTGCAGCTCAGTAATGGAGCTACTGCCAGCATTTCTGTATGCGTAACTACTCTAATGCCCCTCGTTTTAAATTTCTTCTCGGCATGGATGGTGTGAGGGGCTCTAGGAGGAGTCACTGTCGATACAGGGTGGTGTACGTTTTGGAATGGAAGACACTCTTTTTTCTGCAGCTGCTGATGTGAAGGTGGGGGGTGGATGAGCGTGATTTTAGTGCAATTTATGATCCTGTGATTAAATGTTTGGACAGCTACATGGAAATGGTCTGAGGGCAAGGAGCCTGGCATCCTGGAGATGGAGTAAAGGCAAGGGGCATATCTGTACCTCAGGAGGCAAAGGACCTGTATGAATCAGAAGCTACAAAGATGGGTGAATGATGGCTGGCTACTTCCTTATGATGAGAATAAATATGGACCAGCTAAGGGGCTTATTCCCCTCATGGCTGTTGTACAGCAAAATAAAAAGAAGGTGCGGCCTGTACTGGACTTCAGAGAACTGAATACGTACATTGATGCATTTACAGCAGACTCGGATGTGTGCTCAGACAAACTACGTGAGTGGCGCAGGCAAGGAGTGAATGTATCTGTAGTAGACTTGGCTAAAGCTTACCTGCAAATAAGATCCATGAGTCTCTGTGGCCATACCAGACTGTATATTTCAAAGGCCAGAAGTATTGCCTGACTCGACTGGGGTTTGGCTTGAATATTGCTCCGATGGTAATGAAATCTGTTTTAAACTGTGTTCTCCTTCAGGACCCATTGTAAGAAAAGGAACATCAGCTTATATTGATGACATCTTTGTAAATGAAGATATTGTTAAGGCCAGCCGTGTAGAGGAGCATCTTAGAAATTTTGGGCTAGTAAGTAAGCCACAAACCAAAGCTTGCTGAAGGGGCTCGAGCATTGGGCCTGAGAGTTTGGGGGGAGCAGGGGAGTCTTTTTTGGAAAAGGGACAATGACCTGGGCGATGCACCAAGACAATTGACTCTGCGAGCAGTGTTCTCATACTGTGGTAGACTGTTAGGCCATTACCCTGTTTGTGGATGGCTGCGAGTGGCGGTAGCATTCATCAAGAGAAGAGTCAATCAAGTCACTGAAGGAGTGGACGACGTCATTAATGATGATTACATCAAAATGTGTTTGCAGGAACTTCTGGAGAAGGTTAAGAAGGATGACCCTGTGAGAGGACAGTGGAATGTCACCGGTGACAAATTCAAGATCTGGGTGGATGCTAGTTCTCTTGCGCTTGGTGTTGCAGTGGAAGTAAATGGTTCCATTGTGGAAGATGCCAGCTGGCTGCGGAAAGACGACTCTTGCCACATCAATATGGCTGAGCTAGATGCAGTCATTAAAGGATTGAATCTTGCACTGGCTTGGAAGATCCAAAAGTGGAATTAATGACTGACTCATCTACTGTGCATAGATGGATTTCAGATGGACTTTTAGGAAAAAGCAGATTGAAGACTAAGGCCGCAAGTGAAATGCTCATCAGAAGAAGACTAGGAATAGTCTTGTCACTGATAGAAGAGTGTGACCTCCAGCTGTCTATTACACTTGTGTCTTCTGCCAATAATAAAGCTGACAGTTTGACACGTGTACCTCAGCGCTGGCTGAGGGACCTTGTTCATGTCACCAGAATGCAAAACTTGTGTGTGCTTCTGTTGTCCCTGCCATTAGTGATGGAATTAAGGAGATCCATCATGCTGCTGGTCACCTGGGTGTGAGAAGAACTCTCTATTTTGTGAAGAAAGTCCATCCAGGAGTTACCAGGCGGCAAGTACAGGCTGTTGTCAAATGCTGTGAGGCATGCCAGTCAATAGACCCGGCCCCAGTGAAGTGGCAGAAGGGTAGTCTGGAAGTGGATAGAGTGTGGCAGAGAGTTGGCATGGATATTACTCACTATGATGGACGGCCGGTATCTTACTCTCATTGATTGTGGACCATCTCGATTTGCCATCTGGCGTCGGCTCCATTTTCAGACCAGTGAGAGCATCATCGGGCAACTTGAGACAGTGTTCTATGAACGAGGAGCGCCGAGGAACTGTTAACTGACAATGACTCTGCTTTTCGTAGCAAACTATTGCTGACTTTTGCAAAAAAGTGGTGCGTGCATCTTAATTATAGATGTGCTTATGTTCCATCAGGAAATGGTATAGCTGAGAGATGCCATCGAACTGTTAAAGTCATTGCTGCAAGGAAAGGCTGCAGCATTGCAGAGGCTGTATATCTGTATAATTTGATGCCTCGTGATGACTGCGACTCAAAGACTGCCCCTGTCAGTATGCTGTATTCTTACCCTGTGAGGTCCGAGGAGTGGATCCATGCTCAATGAACAAAGTGGCAGTGAGTGGCCCCTACAAAGCAGGTGATGAGTGTGGGTAAAACCATCCAACATGCGATGCATATGCAATTTTGAAAGAGGCAAAGTTACGAGAGTTTTGTCAGAACAAGCTGTTGAAGTCATGGAGTTCCACGCCATGTTAGAGATCTTCGTTCGTGTTCTTCACAAGGATTGATATTGAGTGAGGAAACTACTGATGCTGAGGATGAGGAGCTTCTTATACAGCTTCCTGTTCATGAAGATGAGGGGGAAGAGGAAGATTCAGGCACTGTTGCTGAGTGCAACGCAATTCCAAGACATTCAACAAGAGTTAGAAGAGCTAGAGTTTGTAATATATGTGAATGTAATTCAGGGGGGGAGTGTATAATTATTTGTTTGAAACTGTTAATTACTGTTTGGGTTTAATTGGCAGTTTTATGTATAAAGGTATTTCTGTTGTTGTGGGTTATGAAGGAAGAGTGTAAATGACCGTTTATGACTAGTTGAGTTTGTATATTACTTGTTGTTTGAAGTCATGATTATTTAAGATGTTCTCTTGGAGAGTGAGGAGTATGTGTGGTTAGTTGAAGTCAAGCCCTGTAGGACATTATTACCTCTCCACCAAAGGATCGTTGTGTGTCTGTATCCATTATATATATATATCATTTTTTAAGTAAAGAAGAAAAAAAAACAAAAAACCCAAGTCTGTGTTTCTTTACTGCCACAAGGATACTTTTCACTATGCTATTGAAGTTTTTTATGACTTGATCAAGAGGATTTTTTGTTAGTTTTTTATAAGTCACATCATCATCCAGTAGGGCTTGCATACGTGATATGTAGTCAGCTTTATCTAAATTACTATACTATTTGACTTATCAGCTTTTGTGATGTGGATAGTATTGTCCTTTTTAAGATCGGTCAAACTTTTCTTATAGTGAGCAGGGAAGTTACTTTCATGCTTAACATTGGCAGCTCCGAAAACAATACCTTTAATCATGTCGACATGATTTTGAGGAAGATCACAATATTTTTCATATTTACTTAAGGATGGCCCAATCATTAAAGCAGAAGGTCTACTTGTTGCAAAGAAAGATAAACCATATCCAAGCACACTCACAGCATTTTCACTTATTTGTTTACTAGATAAGTTAACAACACAGTCTTGACGTGCACAATTAGTCCAAATCACTGCTATCAATAAGATTTTTTAGTTTTCTGTCGAGTTTCCTTTTCAGGCATCTGTAGTCCTACGTAGTTTTTCGTAAATTTCCCGTCGCAGCGAGTCCTTCCAATCAGCCGGGATGGAATGATTGAAAGAGATCCTTGTTCTTTCCAGTTCCTTGAATTTTTCTTTCTCTTCTTGCTTGGCGGCTGCTATGTGCTGTTTCAACATCATGGCACTAAATTCATTGAATGGGTGATTGTCATATCTTCTTAGACGGCGTGGCAGCAAGGATTTAGGGAGCACTTGCTGCCACGCCGTCTAAGAAGATATGACAATCACCCATTCAATGAATTTAGTGCCATGATGTTGAGAACAGCACATAGCAGCCGCCAAGCAAGAAGAGAAAGAAAAATTCAAGGAACTGGAAAGAACAAGGATCTCTTTCAATCATTCCATCCCGGCTGATTGGAAGGACTCGCTGCGACGGGAAATTTACGAAAAAAAAAACTACGTAGGACTACAGATGCCCTGAAAAGGAAACTCGACAGAAAACTAAAAAAATCTTATTGATAGCAGTCATTGGACTAATTGTGCACGTCAAGATTGTGTTGTTAACTTATCTAGTAAACAAATAAGAGAAAATGTTGTGAGTGCGCTTGGATATGGTTTATCTTTCTTTGCAACAAGTAGACCTTTCTGCTTTAATAATTAATTGGGCATCCCTAAGTAAATTTGAAAAATATTGTGATCTTCCTCAAAATCATGTCGACATGATTAAAGGTATTGTTTACGGAGCTGCCAGTGTTAAGCATGAAAGTAACTTCCCCTGCTCGCTAAAAGAAAAGTTTTGACCGATCTTAAAAAGGACAATACTATCCACATCACAAAAGCTGATAAGTCAAATAGTATAGTAATTTTAGATAAAGCTGACTACATATCACGTATGCAAGCCTACTGGATGATGATGTGACTTCTAAAAAAACTAACAAAAAATCCTCTTGATCAAGTCATAAAAAAACTTCAATAGCATAGTGAAAAGTATCCTTAAAGATAAAACAGAACTACTAGGCAAATTGTCAGTCAATTCTCCTTCGCTACCTTACTTATATGGATTAGTCAAAACGCACAAAGAAAATAACCCTATGCGGCCTATTATCAGTACTGTTGTTCAATTTCATAAAACTCTCAAATATAATCACTAAGATCTTGTCCCCGTTACTTGGAACCATCTCCGATTCTCATATATACAATTCTCTAGATTTAGTTGATAAATTATACAAAATTGCTCTTGCCCTACTGATAGATTCGTTAGTTTTGACGTATGTTCTCTTTTTACTAAAGTCCCTATAGATTGTGATTGTAAGTTTATATTCAATGGTGAATTTTATCAACAAATTTTTGGCATGGCAATGGGAAATCCTTTATCACCATTGCTCTCAAACCTGTATATGGAATTCTTCGAAAAACGCTACTTACCTAATATTATTCATATTCCTGTAAAGTGGTATCGTTACGTTGATGATTGTTTAGCTGTTCTTCCTGTCGGTATTGATGTAATGATTTACTCTCTAAATTAAATAACCAGGTACCATCGATTAAGTTTTACTCTAGAATTAGAAAAGACAATTGCCTCCCTTTCTTAGACGTTTTGATACATAGAGAACCATTTCAATGTAAATTCAGTATTTATAGGAACCGACTAACAACTTAACTTATGTTTTCATTTCTTCTCAGGCCACCACTTAACTATAAAAATATCAATTTTTTCCTCTATGTTTTTACGAGCATTGGGGCGAATTGTCAGTCCACAATATTTGGATCAAGAAAAATTGAATACATAAGAAAAATAGGGAAAGATTTATTTTGGCTATCCTTCACATATATTAGACATTTGTTATAATAAAGCCCACAAAAAGTTTTATACTGAAAACAACACACAGAAAGAAAATTCTAAGAACATTCTCAGTTTGCCTTATTTTAACGGATTTGAAACCATTAAACCATTGTTAAAAGCTTTTAATGTCAACCTTGTTTCTTCCTATAATAACACACTAAAAAGAATGTTAATAAAAAATGGCCCCAGAGAAAGCAACAACATAATATATAAAAATTCCATGTATGGATTGTCCCTCATTCTATCTCGGACAGTCCAGCAAGGGCTTAGAAGTAAGGCTAAGCCAGCATAAATACTCTGTAAAAACTGTAAAAACTGGGCAAAAATCTAATGCATTATTTATTCATTTAAGTGAAAACAACCACCGAATTAATTGGATTGACAGTTCAGTAATTGCACGGTCAAGAGATGTCTTATCACGAAATATTTTAGAATCTGCTTAATACAACTTACTTTTCATTGTAATTTCAATGTTAGTCGTGGCCTTTTTTCATTTAGACCCTTGTATCTGTAACATGTTTAAGAATGACCTCAAATATATAATTACTGACTTAAATAAAAATCAGTTGCCTTAGAGTTATTAAAAATTTTATTGTAATGTATGTCTGTCATGTTTTGTGAATATGGTTTTGTTTACCAGGTTCCGTATAGCTGTCACCTATAATCCTTTAATTGTCTGGAGATTGTATCTGAGATGATTGTCTTAAACCTTTAATTGCACCCTTTGTTTATGCTTGTTTGGGAAGGTTTCTTATCTTCCGGTGTGTCAGATTCTAGGCACTAATCCTTTTTATAATCCCTATCTGTCAGTTATACGAACCTTCTTGTATTGTCCTTTTCTCGTATTGTTTTTTTGTCAGTATCTGCTTCAGTAAAGGCTTGTTTTAAGCTGAAAGATCTCGCAGACTCCTTCGTTTATTTTTCCTTCGTGGCATTTATATTTTCTTATATATATGTGTGTGTGTGTGTGTGTGTGTGTGTGTGTGTTATATAAAGGAGGGATGTATTAAGACAATATGTTTAAGACACCATTGTAAGGTGAGATGCTGTGACTTTCTTAGAATGTAGGAGTCATCAGTTTAGCTTCTCCTTGGAAACAGAGTGGCCCGAAGTGACAAGCTTAGGAAATGCTTATGTATCTTACTTGGGGCGGCGCGATGCCAAAGTTGCTACCTAAGCAGATCAGTGCCACGTCCTGTCATTATGCATGGGCGGTTGCAGAGGTGCCTTCTGAAACTGGCTAGAGGCAGTTACTAGGGCGTGAACAATGTGTGTGAGTTCGTGTGTTCGTGCGAGATTTTTCCCTACATAACGAGAAAGTAAGATTACCAAGGTAGGAGATCTGTACAAGAGAGGCGAAGAGCCAAAGGTGGCTCTGCAGAAGTTCTTTTGATAAGTGTGTGTGAACACTGTGTTTGAATGGGTAAACATCTTATTTTCTAGCCAAAGGTGTGGCTTGATTGCATTTTGAATATTTATTTCAAAGATGTTCTATTTCCTTTGACCTTTTGATTTGATTTATGATCTTTGCTTATCAATATGTTCTCCTGTCTTTTTATAGGCGATTCTGGGAAAGGGGAACTGAATATGGTGACTTAATTGATATGGGAACTTAACTAATGTTTCGTGGTGTTACTGTGCTATGACTATGCCTAGTTTTGTGACTAAGATAATGTTGGTTATTGTAGTAATAAATGATGAGTGGGTTATCTGAGTTCAACTTTTTATTGAATCATTTTGTTAAGAACCTGAGTTTTATTTAGCTAATACTTTACTCTTAAATAAAGGTACTTTTGTAAGTTCAAGAGTATGATTTAATGGCCTTAGGTAATGAGGGAGGGCGGGGGTAAGTGTTGTAGAGAGAGAGAGAGAGAGGGGTGATGGTGTGGGAGAGAAAGTGGGTGTTAGCCAATGCCTTAGATGCACAGGTCATTGCTACCTTTTAAGATAGACGTACCGAGATTAAAAATCACGGTAATATATATATATATATATATATATATATATATATATATATATATATATATATATATATATATATATAGAGGTTATCTCATACTAATGCTTACAGGGTTGTGGAGTTCTCCCTTTATTCTTTTTATTCAGCTGTTTTGCAGGAGAGAAATATGTTTGTTTAACAAGCATATAGTTCAGCACTGTTTGTGCTAGCTGGTGGGTTTTCATTGCAATCTGGCACCCGTTCAGCGTTTTGGTTTGACCCTTTAGAAACTGAGAAATTCCATTCACATATCATAAGTGAGATTCATCATCTTTTGGCTGTGATAATTGTTTCTCTTGCCTGCTTCTACTTCTTTCTTCGTCTGCTTCTTCTTCTTTAGGTGATTCGTTTCTTGTTCTATGTTTCTTTCTTTACTTTAAGATTCTTCTCTATGGTTAATTCTGGATTAGAATTCTTAAGTGTCTCAGGAGTGTTTAAATGAGATGAACGGCAGAGTATTCTGTCTTTACTAATGCAAAGAAATACAAGTTAGCAGCTTACACAAGTTACAACTTAAGATTTAAAAAAATCTAAGCATTCAGTTTAGGACCATTATAATGCTCTGGAAAGGTATTGCTTCTTTCTTGTATGACAGCGGGAGGTCCTCTCTCTTTCGGTTCTGCCGCTCTGCCATCAGCTACCCTCGCGATCGCCTTGGCTCAACCCCCTAAGGCTGTGTATGTTTCAGGTCTCCACCCAAACGAGGTCAGGATTAGTGTTTTGCATGAGTCCTGGAGCTACTTCAGCTTCTAGTTTTTCTAGATTCCTTTTCAGGGATCTTGGGATCGTGCCTAGTGTTCCTATGATTATGGGTACAATTTCCACTGGCATATCCCATATCCTTCTTATTTCTATTTTCAGATCTTGATACTTATCCATTTTTTCCCTTTCTTTCTCTTCAACTCTGGTGTCCCATGGTATTTGCGACATCAATGAGTGATACTTTCTTCTTGATTTTGTCAATCAACGTCACGTCTTGTCTATTTGCACGTATCACCCTATCTGTTCTGATACCATAGTCCCAGAGGATCTTTGCCTGATCGTTTTCTATCACTCCTTCAGGTTGGTGCTCGTACCACTTATTACTGCAAGGTAGCTGATGTTTCTTGTACAGGCTCCAGTGGAGGGCTTTTGCCACTGAATCATGCCTCTTTTTGTACTGGTTCTGTGCAAGTGCCGGACATTCGCTTGCTATGTGGTTTATGGTTTCTTTATTTTTCGTATGGCACTTCCTACATATGGAGAGATGTCATTTCCGTCTATCGTTTCTTTGAACATATCTGGTTCTTAGGGCCTGATCTTGTGCCACTGTTATCATTCCTTCAGTTTCCTTCTTTAGCTCTCCCCTCTGTAGTCATCGCTGGCTAGTTCTTTAGTCTGTCTCATGTATCGTCCGTGCATTGGTTTGTTGTGCCAGTCCTCTGTTCTGTTTGTCATTCTCCTGTCTCTGTATATTTCTGGGTCTTCATCTACTTTTATTAGTCCTTCTTTCCATGCACTCTTTAGCCACTCGTCTTCACTGGTTTTCAGATATTGCCCCAGTGCTCTGTTCTCGATGTTGACGCAGTCCTCTATACTTAGTAGTCCTCTCCCTCCTTCCTTTCGTGTTATGTATAGTCTGTCCGTATTTGCTCTTGGGTGTAGTGCTTTGTGTATTGTCATATGTTTCCTGGTTTTCTGATCTATGCTGCGGAGTTCTGCCTTCGTCCATTCCACTATTCCTGCGCTGTATCTGATTATTATTATTTCTGGACCTAACCTGTGTCGTCCCGTGAAACATTCCTATAGTATTCATTTCTTAGGTATAATTATTGCTAAATATACAAGAGAAAAGCTACATTGGATTATACCAGAATAAATGCGGTTCGCTCACCCCTTTAATAGGGTGTCGGTATAAAATCTGGGGCGAGTGAAACACTACCACAGGTCTTCTGCCATTTATTCTCTTCCTTTGTCAATTTCCCCTTTCCAAAGAGGAGCCGTACCAACACCTTCCCCATAGCTGCTACTGCTACTACTAGCGCCTCAATCTTCATTCCTTCATAGCATTCGTGTGTTCCACACACGTTTTCATTTTGAAATTTTTCTTTTGTGATTTTCGTGATTTATCATTATGTCTGATCGTCAGGATTCCTCTGGATCAAAGTTAAGTACTGCATGAGTCTTTAAATTAGCTTTTTATAGAGTTATGACCGATTTTTATTTAGTTAGGCTTGTTTACATTCTGGGAACCTGCATGCGCCGTTCCCGAGTCAGCCTTCTACGTTATTTTCGGTATTCGTATCGACGACTTTCAGTTAGTCTCCCATACTAATTGTAGTCCCACATTTTAATTGCAGTGCTTTATATCAATTTTGTTTTAGATCCTGACGTGTTATTATAAAAATTGTTCTGGTCGTGTGAGAAGTATTACGATCTACCCTTTCGTGTATTTTCACTATAAGGTTTTCTGGACACGAAACCAAGGGTTTTTTGTTTGCGTTTTTTGAATTAACTTATAAGATCTATATTTCCCCTAGCCTACCTTCCCAATCGAGATTAAAAATTATGTTTTCGGAATGGTAGGCTAGCTGGTCAGAGCCCTCTGGCCGTCCTGACCAGATCAATGTGATTTGTCGAAGGATAAGCTAGCTGCTCCTTTTATTTTATTAGATCATTCAATTCTCACACGCTAGATTCTAGTTTGTTATTTTTATCGTTTACATGTTATGATTGGTGTTATAGAGCAGTAGGCCAGTGGGCCATCTGTCCTGTGACCAGGTTGAGCCACTCCTGACCAGGAGGTGATACACCTGGTAGGTGTTATACAATCTGATTACGAGTGTTCCACTCCTCGAGGTGACTCCCTCTCCATCCCCCCCGTTGGGGTGCTACTCGCTATGCTACTCCAAGTAATCATTCGAGCCCCACCCTCTCCCACGGGCGGGGGGGGGGGGTGCCAGTCGAGGGAGAATTCTCCTCTTATCAGGTAGTTATGAGGGACTGTTACCTATCCAGTCGAGCCCAGGACAACTTCCCGGCTCGACAAGAAGGTAGTTACCCGGTACTTCTAGATACCATACCTCATAAATCTTGCCCTTTCCATATTTAGTCCTCCCGTCCCGGAGGTCCGGACGCAACTAGAACCGTTTCGTTATTTATAGCAAAGCTCTATGTATAATGTATCAGGCTTAGTCCTGATTCAGCCCGGGATGTTTCCGGTCATAAAATTTACAAGGAAAGGGGGATAGGATGAAAAGTTTCAGTATCACAGAGCTCCGTTACATAACATATTTGGAATAATTTCTGAACAAAATTTTACAATAAACTTAAGGTTTTGATAAGACATTACGGTTACCTCCGCCGGATTAATAAATCCGGCGGGTATCCTAGTCCTGAAAAATATTATAGATATAGATTTTTATTTTAGACTTAAGGTCTTTTTCCTCTCCATGTTTCGCTACTTTATGTCCCGTTCCGGTGGCAGTTTACACAAATCAAGGCAAGTCCTAGTATAAACTAGGGGAACCTTTCCGGAGCCGACGGATACAGCTCAACTTAAAATTTTTCCTGTTCCGTCGGCATTAATCCTATTTTGTTAAAAGAAGCGTTAAAAAGGGGACCGGAAAGCGAAAGGAAATGGAGAAAAACATTTTCATTCTTAAGAAATTTTTTGCATGCCACCGGAATCAGCACTTGACTTGTTTATATACTAGGCATGTTCCGCTAGAATCATACCCGGTGGAATGTTAATTAACAACATTCCGGCATGAATTAAATTTAGTTAATACATGTACAGCCGGATACAGCTCCGGTGGATATATTCAGTGATATTTATGTATCAATTTTTAACTACAGATGGTCCGCTGTCAGGAGACAGCCTGTACTGCAATGCTGCATCAACCATGCGGACACGAGGTGTGTCGTTCACACGCAGGTTGCGCAATCCAGCTTGACGACCAAGTAGTTTGGCACCCAGAAGGTTGCGAAATCTGCTACAACCTGATGCAGGATTTCACTTCTGATACGGTAGGTCCGAATGCAAGCTGGGAGATAGTGAAATAATTGTTTGAATAAGAGGATTGACTCATATTTTCAGATAGCCATAAATTAAACTAAATTATTGTCCCGCTTAACGAGTAATTCTCTTCCAGAACTCGCAGGCGGAAAGGGATGCAGCTCTCGCGACCCTCAAGATTTGGGTAGGCGGATTTGGCAGGGATGCCAAAGGCAAAAGACCCTACATGCTGTCTGAGGAGTTGTGTTCTCTCATATACCCGAATGCTAAGATGTTGGCAGCAGTTTCAACGGATCTGGCAGCTCCAATCATCGCCAGGATTCGTGATGAGATCCAAGCCATACTGGCAGAAGATTTAGAAGGCTTGGGAGGAGATATGGTTGAGGAGGTTGCTGCGATCAATTTAGACCTCAAACTGATGATGACCGACACCCAGGAGGAAGGTAGGGGAGTAAGTGAGGTAGTAGATCCACGGGCTAAAGTACTATCCTTTAGTCCGTCTCATTCTTCTTCTTCTTTTCAGGGAGTTATTAAAAAAACTGTGACTTCAGGAAACGAGTCAATGTCGGTAACTCCAAAGGTAAAATCTAGGTCGATCACCCATAGATCAATTACCAAACCCCTTCCTAAGCCTTCCAAACCGAAGTCCCTTAGGGAGACTCTTGCCAGTCTGTCATCAGCCTCTAAACTGACGGCGGACTTAGGTAATGTCTCGACACCTAGGCAGAGTACAAGAACCAGGTTGCAAAAACCGAAACAACAGGATTCGAGTTTAGACCCGGCTGCTATTTCTAGCGTAATCATGCGAGAAATGACTAATTTTTTTCAGGCTAAGTTTATGGAAATCTCGACCCAGTTGGCCTCGAATAGAGAAGCGTCAGGCCAATCTATTCAATCGCTGGCCCAAAGATTGGAGACCCAAGAGTCTCTTATGCAGGCAGTCCTTCAATCCGGCCACACGCAACAATCCTTGCCTGTCCCGGATGCCTCTAAGTTACCACCTTTCAAGGCAAATAACCCTTGGAGACTAGCTGCACACGCTCCATTTTCGGAGGGCAAATTGTTTTATTGAAGGATACGGAACTCGGCCGGTAGAGGATTTTGAATTCTACCCACCGGTCTCCAATTTCCTTTTTCAGGTTTATTGCACGCCTGACGGAGGAAGCTCTAGTAAGAGAAGTCAAGATACCTAAGGAGACAGTAATTTTTCCTAGAGACCAGGCCCAATCAGCTTGGGTCCGTACCCTAGCTGAATGGGAGTGTACAAACACTAAAATTACTCGTCACAAGAGTCCCTTCACCATGTTCGTGGTCCCGGAGGATATCCCGGTTCCATGTGCAACCAAGATCTTGGAACTAACTCTTCAGGCAGCAGCGGAAGACAAACCCATGCCTCAAATCAGGGAGACAGATTTACCATCCGTGCCCTCCCGGGAGGTACAGAAAACTGGCTGGATGCTCCGGCAACCTTCTCAGTGAGGAAAGTTAAGCCAGGACTGTGGGCGCAGATCTCTTTAGCGAACGTTTTGCCCAGGCTCCCAGAAGCACTCATTAGGACTGAATATGAGGCCAGAAGTCGTCTGTGTAGAACTATAAACTCGGTCACTATGGCAGAGATGACAACCATGGTATACGCTGAAGAACCCCTGTTTAAGATCTTAACAAAGTCATTATTACACACATTGCAGTGCGATGTGTATGACTTCGCAGTAGCGAGAAGGAACTGCCGAAAGCACGTTCTAGCTGATGCTTCGATCCGCCATGAGCCTAATAGATTGATCAAGGCTTCAATCTGGGGATCTACCCTTTTTCCGGAGGGCTTGGTTAATGAGGTACTCAGCGAAGCAGTCAGAGTTAATCAGAGTTTGAGAGTCTGCTGGGGACTATTTCCCAAAGGAAAGTTTGATTCATCATCAAACCCTCTAAGGGGAAAGAAAAAGGCAAGAAGGTTCCAACCTTTCCAACACAGCCAACAGCAACCTATGGTTCAGGCGGTTCCAGTAAACCAGGTAAACCAGCCATCCACTTCAAAAATTCAACCTCAACATCAACAGCCTCAAAGCTCGAGTAGCTTCACATCTTCCCCAGCCTTTAATGCTTCCTTTGAAAATCAGGGGTGTTTCATGCTATAACAGGTTTGCTAGAGGAAGCCGAGCCAGGGGAGCTTTTCGCAGAGGCCAGCGGAAGAGCATCCAGCAGAGGAAGAGGCTTCAGAGGAAACAAGGGTTATGTCGACCCTCAGCACAGTGAGATAACCTCAGGTAGGAGGGAGGTTGTACCTGTACAATAAGAACCAGCTGAAAATAATTCATGCAATTGGGGCACACAGCATAATTGCAAAAGGACTCGCAAGGAGTTGGAAGAAAGGGCCTCCTCCATCAATACAATTTTATCAACACCCGACAACGGATCTGTTGGAATATGCTCAAGACCTTCTTCAAAAGAAGGCAATAACAAAAACCAAATATTTAAAATTTCAAGGACGCTTGTTCAGCGTTCCAAAGAAAGACTCAAACAAGCGAAGAATAATATTAGACTTGTCCCATCTGAACTCATTCATTCAATGCGACAAGTTCCATTTGCTAACCGTTTCACAGGTACGGACCTTACTTCCCCGTGGGGCCGTCACCACCTCTATAGATCTTACAGATGCCTACTATCAGTTCCAGTAGCAAGGCACTTTCGTCCCTTCCTAGGCTTCAGGCTAGGCAACCAGACTTACACGTTCAAAGTAATGCCGTTCGGGCTCAACATAGCACCCAGAATATTTACAAAATTAGCAGAAACGGTAGTGCAGGAACCAAGAAAGCAGGGGATAATGCTAGCGGCATATCTAGACGACTGGCTTATCTGGGCCAAGAACGACAAGGATTGTCACAAAGCAACTCAAAAAGTAGTGGAGTTACTGGAATACCTAGAGTTCCAGATAAACTACAAGAAATCCTGTCTAATTCCTGCTTCACGGTTCCAGTGGTTGGGGATACAATGGGATCTCAACTCCCCACAAACTATCAATCCCTTGGTGATTGAAATGGAAACAAATAGCAAGCACTACGAAACGCTTCCTCAAAAACAAACAAACATCCAGGAGGAATCTAGAAAGAGTTCTAGGCTCGCTCCAGTTCGCTTCAGTAACAGACGTTCTACTAAAAGCCAAACTCAAGGACATAAATCGAGTTTGGCGAACCAGAGTGAATGTGAAATTACAGGACACAACTTCCAGTATTCCGGCAATATTACGGAAAAGACTCCGTCCATGGACAGAAGTCAGAAGCTTAGGAAATCAATTCCTTTACAATTCCCGCCACCAAGCTTAGTAATCCATACAGATGCATCACTAAGCGGGTGGGGAGGTTAGTCCCAATACAAAAAAGTTCAAGGAACCTGGTCAGTTACACTCCGCCAGTTTGCATTATCAATATTTTGGAAGCCATGGCAGTATTTCTAACCTGAGAAAACTCTCTCCGGCAAAGAAAATCCACATCAGGTTAGTTTTGGACAGTGCAGTAATAGTCCACTGCATAAACAGAGGGGGCTCCAAATCAAGCCACATAAACCATGTAATGATAGCAATCTTTTCATTAGCAGCAAAGAACGACAATGGCACTGTCAGCAACTCACCTAGCGGGAGTAAGGAATGTAGTGGGCAGATGCACTGTCAAGGACAACTCCGCTAGAATCGGAATGGTCTTTGGACAACAAATCATTCAAATGGATCAGTCATCAATGCCCGGGTCTCCAAGTAGACTTTGTTTGCCACAGAATCCAACCACAAGTTAATACACTATGTGGCTCCCAATCTGGATCCTCTAGCCCAGGCAACGGATGCCATGTCCATAGACTGGAACAAATGGGAAAACATTTACCTATTTCCTCCAATAAACTTACTCATGAAGGTACTGGACAAGCTCAGATCCTTCAAGGGACTAGTTGCTCTAGTAGCTCCCAACTGGCCCAAGAGCAAATGGTATCCGTTACTCAAAGAACTAGGACTCCGTCCCAAACAGATCCCCAATCCAAAGCTAACACAACTAGTACAAACGAGGATTGTAACGCTTCCTCGTGGATTCAGATGCCCTAACTTTATGGACTTCATGAAGTTTGCGGCTCAAAACAAAAAGATGCCAACATGGACCGGTTAACACCAGGTTCCTAGAATCAGATAAAAGGGAATCCACCTTAGACATATGATTCTGCGGTAAAGAAACTAGCCTCCTTTTTTAAGGAAACAAAGATAAAAGCTATGAATACAAATCATGCTGTTACTTTCTTCAGGACTTTATTTGAGAAAGGTCTAGCAGCTAGTACTATTACACAACCAAATCTGCGTTAAAAAGAATTTTCCAGTTTGGGTTTTAATATTAATTTGACAGAATCATACTTTTCATCAATTCCAAGAGCTTGTGCTAGATTAAGACCAGCAGACAGACCCCATTCAGTCTACCTGGTTTCTGAATGATGTTCTTAAAATTAGCATCAGATACCAATAATGAGTCGTGTACTTATACAACCCTTCTAAGAAAACATTGTTTCTTGTCAGCCTGGCTTCAGGAGCCAGAATATCTGAATTTTCGGCTCTATCTAGAGAGCCAAATCATATTGACTTCGTCCCATCTGGAGAGGTTCTATTACTACCAGATAGAAGGTTCTTGGCTAAAAATGAAGATCCTCAGAGTAAATGGTCTTCGTGGAAGATTGTTCCGCTACCACAAGACCCATCCCTTTGTCCGGTCAAGACATTGAGATCTTTCCTAGACAAAACTTCCAATAAAACCTCAGGTCCTTTATTTACCAGAGAAAATGGTGGAAAAATCTCACTAAAGGCAATTAGACAGCAAATCCTTTACTTTATTAAACAGGCCAACCCGGAATCAGTACCCCACGTACATGATGTCCGAGCAGTAGCTACTTCAATTAACTATTTCCACCATATGAATTTTGATGATTTGAGGAAGTACACAGGTTGGAAGTCACCAAAAGTATTTAAACATCACTACTTGAAATCCTTAGAGGCCCTTAAATTTTCAGCAGTGGCAGCAGGGAATGTAGTTACCCCTGATACAACCTAGTCATATTTAATATCCAGTATCAATATACCTACCCTTTTTTCTTATGCTTTCTCTCCTACCTGTCTGGCTTATAAACCTAGTCTTCACCTCGGTTTCCTAGTTTGATCTGTTATATTGCACCACTTTGTATGTTTATTTTTGTCTCATAAGACAAAACAAGTTATATTGTTTAATATCTTTTTACGGAGTAGTAATCACTCTGTCCTTATGTTATTTAATCTTAGTATTTGTATATACTTCAGAAATGAGGATCTAGATTTAAGTTATCTGTAGATTATCCTTACACCTTATATTTATATATAACTATTAAAAAAGGTTGAATCACTTTTATTAGTCTAATTTCACCCTTCCAGTAACACTGTAATCACCCTTACCAAGCTTGTACTTTCTATTCTCTGTTAGTGTTTCACGGGACGACACAGGTTAGGCCCAGAAAAGGGATTTTGACAAAGGAAAAATCTATTTCTGGGCAGTGACCTGTGTCCCCCAGTGAACCCAACCCTAAAATCCTCACCCGGGGAACCCAAGCTTGGGTGCTGTATTCAGGAATGAAGATTGAGGCGCCAGTAGTAGCAGTAGCGGCTAGGGGGAAGGTGTTGGTACGGCTCCTCTTTGGAATGGGGAAATTGACAAAGGAAGAGAATAAATGGCAGAAGACCTGTGGTAGGGTTTCACTCGCCCCAGATTTTATACCGACACCCTATTAAAGGGGTGAGCGAACCGGATTTATTCTGGTATAATCCAATGTAGCTTTTCTCTTGTATATTTAGCAATAATTATACCTTAGAAATGAATGCTATAGGAATGTTTCACTGGGCGACACAGGTCACTGCCCAGAAATAGATTTTTCCTTTGTCAAAATCCCTTTATTAGAGAGAGAGTTCCTTCGTCGACGCAAGAAAAAACAAGGCTTTCATTAACTGTACCTTTAGAAAGCGAAATATCTTCATTAGTATTCAGTCCGCCGCTCGAATAACTAACGCGACGGCTACTTTCCGATTCAAATTATACGTAAATGACCCCTTGGCCTCCATTACTCCTAGTTGTGGTCGGTGGAGGTGCCATAAATCCCGCCTTTTGGAGATCGCTTCCTTTCACAACTGCTGGTGCGTCTGGCTCCCCTTTTGTCGTGGCTTGTTTGCCAAAACACTCACTGTGCAGTCAAGGGGGGCACATCCCCCTCGAAAGGGAAGTCCTTGACGTCTATATATAAAGGAAAATGGAATAGATTTCTTTGTCACTCGCATTCGTTTCTTAGATACAAGCTAGTCATTCAGCATCGCTGGTCCGTAGCAAATATTCCTTTTCGGCTGGGAAAAAAATCACGAGTGTTTTTCAGTACTTCACTGTGAACACTACAAACAATGAATAAAAAATAAATAAATAAAATAAAATAACATAAAAATAAAAAACGGCCCCCAAAAAATCTTACAATTTAGCAACAAGTTACGAGTAGCCTGCACTGTTGCTCTACACAGTTCATTTTAAAAATGACGATTGTTTTATCTAAAAAGTGGCACCAGGAAAACATTTCGTTTGAAATGAGTGACCGTTTTGATTAGGAAAAAAATGGTTGTGGGGTAGAAGTAATATACTGCATCTAAATTATACAGACCACAAACAGAAATTAATTATATCAACTGGAACACGAAACACGGAATTCGGAGAAAAATGGCCTCCACTTCACCCATAGATTGCATCTCGGTTGCGACAGGTCCCTTGGAGACCAGAGAATGTAGCCAAAGACGAGGCCCTATATAGGGAACACGAATCGGCTTCCATCTCGGAAGAGAGAGAGAGAGAGAGAGAGGAGCTTAAAATCTGTCAAACCCGCCTTGCTCAACAAGAGTTGCGAGTGGTCCTTAATGTGTGCAAACATGTTCATTCATCAGTCGGTCTGTCCAGCTTCACAAAAGGCGCATTTGATTCTAATGTAACGGTGAATAGCCTGCAAGTAGCTTGGCATAAACAGGACTAAAGATCCCTGAAAGAGGTAAAATGTGAGGGGAGGGTCGGGGAAGTAGAAGGGGGAGGAGGTAAATAGGAATATATTCTACAGCCCCCATCTCCAACTGTGAAACGTTACGAGTAGGCCAGAAAGATACAGAAGGTAATGGAATGGCAGAGGGACGACGATGGGAGTAGAATATGAGGAGGAGGAGGAGTGGAGAGAGAGAGAGAGAGAGAGAAAGAGAGCGAGAGAATCTGACCAAGATGAACATTAGACGTGTAATTTGCTGCTATACTGAAATAATCTGTAATAGTTAACTATACACAACATATAAACTCATAGTGTAATGGTATTTCCACAAGTGATTCAGTCAAATAAAACATGAAAATCAGTTGGCACAATAAACCTGAACTAAACAGCCGTTAAAGCGTCCGTTTATTACTTCTTTGCTGACAGTGACATCGTTCGGTTCATGACTTTATGACTTAAATAAGCCCATCTGCAAGTAACCACCATGATTTGATTTTCTTTGACCTCGGTGTGACTTGGGAGCGTCCTCGGTTTGATCCCCGGGCGTTGAAAGAACAGCTATTACTACTTTCTAATTCCTATATATATATATTAATATATTATATATAATATATATATATATATATATATATATATATATATATAATATATATATATATATATATATATATATATAAAATACCGAGTTCCATGACGCAACCTTTCAATAGATTTCTCAACATCTGTCAATCCCTTTAACAAATACTCCTACATCGATTCAACCTGATTGCGAATTTAGAAAACATCTTTATCACATCATTTATAACATTTACT
>NC_061091.1:35078985-35093884 GCF_015104395.2 Macrobrachium nipponense
AAGCGTTTATTGAACACAAAAGCTTCCTAGATTTAGATAGGGGTGATATATAGGTCGCTGCTGCCGTAATTTTCAATTTACTAAGTGTGAAACATGGGAGGATTTCAAAACTTTTCATAGAATGGCATAAGGGGCCGCAGAATGGTTTAATCCATAATTGCTTTAAATATTTTGTTCGTGGTTTATCATTAATATAAATTTGATTATGCTTTAGTTAAGTCACGGAAAGTTCTCTTGGAACAGTCTTTATCCCCGGCCAAGGTTTTGTACGTGTTCATCTGTATAGTGTTTATTCAACAGATCTCTTTACTTTATATGTCTTCAGTGCTTCGCTTGTTGATCTGCCCATTACGTGATTACGCTCTCTTTTCTTGGCTCGCCCTTTACCTGGGGTATAATTTTGGGCAGTGTGGGTAGAGAGTATCAGCTCCCCAACTTTCTTACGGCTTTTACTACTGGAAGTTCTGTGCTCCCGCCCCTGCAGCTTTCGTCAGTATTGAGAGGCTTCTGTGGACTAATTTTGCCTCACTGATAAGCACTCCTGGTGTTTTTGAGTTGCTGCTTGCCACTGCTGTTGGCTTTTGCCGTGTGGTTGACCTCCTGGAGTCGTCAGGAGGCCTTCTAGTGATAGAGAATGGTAAGCAGAACGTATATGTTCTTCCCCCACTCTGCATACATATTACACTGGCCTGCATTTCAAAATTTATTTTTAAAGGTCAAGGTCTTCCAACTGATTTAGGACCCTTTTTGCATGCTGGATTAAAAAATACAGTTCATTTTCCTGGGGCAGGTCTGGTTTCTAAGATATAGTCTATTTCTATTCCAGCATATTTTTCCAAAATATCGCAATTATCCAAGCGTTTATGGGCTTTGTTTTGGCAAAACCAGGTGGTGGGTAACCTTTAATAATTATTTTTATCTCTCTTTTCAGGTCTAGATATGTATAAAAATGGATTGGAAGTGTAAAAACCATCCTAATAGGTTCTGTTACATCTGCAGACATGTGGTTCTTCCAGACCGTCAAGCAAAATTCCTGGATTTTGTGAAGAAGGCATATCAAGCTTACTTTGGAGTCAAACTAGGGGACCAGGATAAGCCATTCGCTCCCCATATCTGCTGCAAAACGTGTAGAGAACTTACGGGACTAGAGGAACAAGAAAAGGAAGAGTATGCCATTTGTTGTCCCAATGGTGTAAGGGGAAGGGAAAGATCACGTTACCGACAGCTACTTTTGTATGACAAATCTAAAAGGCATTAATCACAAGAAACAAAGCAAAACCATGGTTCACTACCCTGATGTTCCTTCTGCCATAAAGCCAGTCCCCATGGCCTTGATCTACCTGTTCCTGAGTCAAATGTCACCATGGAATCTAGTTCTGATTCCGAATCTAGTGACACGACTGATACTGCTGAGTGTGGTATATACAGGCCAGAAGAGGACTACCAACCAGTGCCTTTGACCCAAGCCAAACTTAGTGACCTGACACAAGACCTGAACCTTTCCAAGGAGTCTGCCCAGCTACTGGGTTCTCGTCTTCGAGAGAAACGTCTACTGGCACCAGAAACAACATTCTATTAGTATCGGGACCGCGAGAGAGAATTTAGAAAATTCTTCACGTTGGATGAAGCATCTTCACTGTACTACTGTAACAATATTGCTGACCTGACTGAATTACTTGGTCTGACTCATCTAACAGAAGTCTCAAGGCAGTTCTGAATAACGGAAATAAGTTTTCATCGATCCCTGTTGGGCACTCAGTTGAAATGAAAGAATCCCGCAAAAGCATAGATCATCTGTTGTCTGCTCTGAACTACCAGGAACATAAATGGTTGATCTGTGGAGATCTTAAAGTTGTTGGACTCATTCTAGGACTTCAAGGTGCTTACACAAAGTATCCATGCTCTCTGTGCTTATGGGATAGCCGTGTTGATGACAAGTAATCTGTCAGGAGTGGCCTACAAGACTAGGATTAAAACCTGGGTTACACAACGTTCTGTCCCACCCTCTTGTTGAACCGAGCAAGATATTGCTTCAACCCCTCCACATCAAACTCGGCCTCATGAAGAACTTTGTAAAGGCATTGGACAGGGAAGGTAGAGGATTTGCTTTCCTCCATCAGAAGTTTCAACAAAAAAGCATGGAGAAACTTAAGGCAGGTAAATTTGATGGTTCTCAAATAAGGGAACTCATCAAGAATGCTAGTTTTGATGATGCACTGAATTCTGCTGAACTCTTTGCCTGGTTGTCCCTTAAGTCAGTCATTACAAACTTCCTTGGAAACCACAGAAGTTCCCAGTATCAGAAGGTGGTTGATGAGTTAAAGGAGAATTTCCGCCAACTTGGTGCGGGCATGTCAGTGAAAATGCTCTGCCTCCGGTCTCATATGGACTATTTTCCAGAGAACTGTGGAGACTTCAGTAAAGAACAGGTTGAGTACTTTCACCAAGATATCAGCAGTGTTATGGAGGAACGTTATCAATACCAATGGAATGTCAACTTTCTGGCCGACTACTGCTGGTGCTTGAACAGGGATGTGGAGTCTGCTCAGCACAAACGGAAGTCCCTGAAGAGACCATTCATCCATGAGTAGCTTCCTTAGTTCATTATACTCTTCTTGCTATCTATTCAAAATATTTTGTAAGCCTTCTTTGAATAAATCAGTCTGATATTTTCAATATTGTGTTTCATTCACCTACAAATAAATCGGAATGTATGATATTTTTAATGTGCTAATATTTCATACCTGATCTGATTTAGTAAAATGAGCATGATTTTTGGATTCAGTGCAAAAAATTAGCCTAAAGCAGGTATTTTAATTATGTTAGACCTTGAAACCAGTGCAGGCCAGTGATATTTACGACCACGTACGTGCCCCTGTTGATCCCCTCGGTGCATGGACACCTCTAGTGATCCTGGAGTTAGGCAATCATGGTTAAGAAGTCTTCAGTTGTTACATATTAATCTTCATTACGTCTCCAGTCTTTTTGTATCATCAGTTTGGAAATATTATACTTATAAGGTGTATTATGAGAACTGATGGTTATTGTAAAAATAATTAGGTTTAAGGTTCATTTCTCCCTGTGTTTCCTTCTGTCTTATGCTAGGGAAAGTGTGTTTTTCTGCCTCTTACGCCTTTCTTTCTCTTCAACTCGAGGTATAAAAGTTAGATAGGCACGTGCTGGTTTAAGTGTTGTTTTTGTTAAGTTGTATGTGTATTTTTCTAGTTCCTCAAGAAAGCTTTGGGGACTTCTTTTTGGATTAAATATGGTTTTATCAATTAAAATCAATTGTTAAGTTTAAGTTAGTGTTATTCTATCCCTCTTTGTTAGTTGATTTACTTTGTGAAGTTTGTGTTGCGGCTGGTTCTTGCCTGAACCAGTCTGGAAAAAGGACCCTGGATGAATATTAAGAAATCTGTCTTCGGACTTTGTAGAACAAAATCTAAAGTTCATTACAATGGCCAGGATCTGATTTCAGCTTTCAGCTGTTCGATACAACAAGAGACTTGGTACAGAAATTGAGAAATTCTCGATGGGTAAATTATAGCTTTATTTCCTTGGATAACTTTCAGAGGTTGTTGCATTTTCCCGGGCTCTTGCATGACGTCTCAGATGCTATAGTGAATAATTTTGACATTAAGAGAGTGCCTTGGTCTGATGAGGCCCTAATTTTTTCCCAGATTCGTAAGCACATGTCGAAATGTCCGACTATAGATAGTACATTTTTCAACGGAATGTCAAAAGCTTCTGAGGGTGTTTCAAAGGGCTTATCATAAGGAGATTCAGGCTTTTCTTCCAGCAGTTTTTGTGGGAAAGGAAATATTAATAGAAGACCCAATTTAGCTCCCAGTAGTTTCTGTGCCAAAGTAATAGGATAGGGCATACTAAGAAGTTTTGCCAAGTTAAATACTGTGGCAGGTGCAAGAGTGCAAGTCACTCTTGGCAATCTTGTCCTTCTCTTAAATTGAGTAATGCTAGAATGGTAACTAAGAATTTCTGGGATACCAACAAGAGAGCTCCTCATCGGTGTAATTCAAGGGTGTCAAGGGATTAGCAAAATTTTAGTAAGGGCAATCAGCCAAAGGGGAAAGTGTGAATTGTTCTTGTCATGCAGGGCTTTTGGAAGATGCTTCAGAGCCAAAGCCTGTGGTGAAGGGAACCATATCTGATTTTGATGTTTTGATTTTTATTAGCACAGGTGCCTCATTCAGTTTATTAGACTGATTTTATCAGTCGGTGTTTTTCCTTTATTAGACTATGATTTTTATCAGTCTGTGTTTTTCCAGCACCAGTTGAAACTTTCAGAAGAGGAGGAGTATGATGATCAGGCTTGTAAGTTAGATGTTTTATGTTTGGTAGATATTTATTTTTTTGCTGGGTAATGGTTAATTAAGGAACCAGTTTTGGTGATTAAGGGTGTTGCCTTGAGGAACAGAATTTTACTGAATCATCCTGCATGTGGGAGAAACAGAATTTTCATATACATGGGTGTAGGAGGTATAAAAATTGGGGTGCCTGGGATTCATGAAATTAAAGGGAATACTTCTATGGGTGATGATCATATGTAGATAACCATTTACAGGGAGGTATTGAGCCAAATGATGAGGGGAAGAAGATATATAAGGGTGTCTTATCAGAAGATGTTATTATAGAACCAAGTATGGTTGGTTTGGTGAAAGTTCAGGTGAAAGATGTAAAAATGGCTAAGCAGATGTGTTGTGTGTAACTGAAGGCAGCGAGAAGCTCAAAGGTGTAGTGAGTACATTTTGCATAAATAATGTATCAGATATAGGGGTTACTTGGGTGGAACTGTACTGTTGAACTGTAATTATTCAGTCAGGCGATATCAGAAAAATACATATATTGTAGACCTCGAATACTGAGTTGATGCTACTGATTCAGTGGCTCTCGTTGGAGAGAAAAATTAGTTTTCTGGGGCTGAAATGCAGGTTAGGAGAAAGCTTTTAGGGATCATTTGCGGGGATGCTGATCGTAAAGAATATATAGAGTGGTCAGATGAGGTTCTGGCTGACTTTGCAGACAAAGTCGTGCTCTAAAGGGATAAGTAAGGGTTAGAGCATAAGGTGCACCTTCAGGAAGGGACTAAACAAATTTTTGTCCCATCAAATAGACTAGCCTTTAAGATTAGAGAGCAGGTTGACGAAGAGGTCAATAAGTGAGAAGAGGAAGGCATAATTAGGCCTAGCTCGTCACCCTTTATTTTTTTTTTCTTTCTTTTTTGGCAATACCTGAGGAGTATGGCTTGATCCATGTATGCACAGACTTTAGAAAACTAAATGTGAAGACTATTTCAGTTGGACATCCAGTAGCGTGTCTGCCAGACGTGTTCCTAAAAATTAAGGGTAAAAATATCAATTGGCATCATGCACGGATTTTTGCAAGTGCCTCTTTGCGAGGAGAGTGGTGAATTCAATGCTTTCTCTATCCCAAAAGGACATTGCGAGGTTACACGAATGCCTGTTGGTTTGTCAGGTAGCTGTACGACTTTTACAAGGTTGGTTAATACTGCCTTGCATGGACTGTTAGAGAAATGTGTTTTCGTGTATATGGATGACATTTTGATCACTACAGATTCTATAGAAGAATATTTAGAGGCACTTATGGAAATTCTTTGGAGACTTGGGTTAGAAGGTTTGAAAGTAAAGTTAGCCCAATGTGATTTCTAAGGATGGTGTTCAAATTAATGAGGACAAGTTAGGGTTCAAATAAATGAGAACAAGTTAGGGCCATCACAGATTTTCCTCCCCCCCCCCCCCCCCCCCCCCCCCCCCCCCCCCCCCCACCCCCCCCCCCCCCCCCCCCCACAAAAAAAAAGAAGGTTCGTTCGTTCACGGGGCTGGCAGGATTTTTTCGTAAGTTGTGAAAGGTTTCTCCACGTTGTCAGCTCCTTTGACAGACGTTTTCAAGGATGATGGGCAATTTTCATGGGGCGAGTCGCAGCAGATAACCTTTCAGAAAGTCAAAGATGCTTTAATGAGTCCTCTGGTTTTGAAGTTTTCGAACTTTGATCTGCCGTTCACATTAGTGACACATGTTGGTCAGGAGAGAATAGTTATTAGCCTTATGGAAAAATTGAGGGTAAATTGCACCCCTTTGCCTTCTATAGCCAAAAGTTCAAAGCACAGGGTAATAATGAAAGGGTGATGGCTACCATCGACAAGGAAGCCTTTGCTGATGCATCTGGTTTGGTTCATTTTAAGATGTTAATGAGAAATAAAGTAGAAGTTCTTTCACTTCATAAGCCATTGTTTGACCTTTTGAATAATCCTCATCTTTCTCATAACAGAGCTAGGTGTTTTTGACAATCATGTATTTTGATGCTAAACTCAAGTCTATTAAAGGCAAACATAATGTGGTAGCAGATGCTCTTAGTAGGAATTATGTTGATAAGGAAGGTGATCATGTATGGGCTGTAACCGGTGAATGTATAGACAAGGATATTAGCTTAGTGGAATCAAATCAAAATGAGGATGAAGTTTTAGCAGACACAAAGGCATTTCTTTGAGGAGAATTATCAAGAAGAGGTTATAAATTGCCTTTTGTGGGTCTGGAGTCAGTGGGTAATTTGTTAGTTAGGAAAGTAAAATATAAGTTGAGGAGTAGTGAAGATATAGGGGATACAACACAGACAGTGGTCCCAAAAGATCTTATCTCGGTAGTTTTGAGAATTGTACATTGTACAGAGGTATGTTCCTGGAGATATTGTACTTTTACATGTATTAGAATCTACTTTGAAAGAAACCGCTTATGACTGGGGTTCAAATGTGATATTCACAAGGGTAGATTTGTACAAATATTATGTGATATTGAAGGTTCGTTTATCTGATAAAAGTTAGATATAGAAATCCCCATGAGTGACAAGGACCCTCTTTCTAGTTATATAATTAGACATTTTCCTTGCACGTATAAGGGTTCGGTAGTAGCATTGAAGGGAATAGAGACTATATACATTTTGGGGGAAAAGTATAAATCATCTGCTATTGATTATAAGTCAGGTTGCATGTTAGTTCATAATTAGTATATTTGTAATAGTAAGGTTTTAGTATTAAGGGATATAGACCTAAGTGGATGTGAGTTACGACTGATGTATATATATGACGAGACAGCTCCACACTGTATCTTCAGGTCATTTCCCATGGAATACCATGTGATCTCCAAGAAGTCGTCTACAGTGATCCTTTATGACAAAAAGAAATCTTTCTCCTCGGCCAATGGCGGCAAAGTAGTTATCTCCCCCATCTCCAGCAGTTCAACCATACCTTGTTGCAGATGGGGATGCTATAAAAAAATGTTAGTTGATGAGTTGCAGATGCGATGCCTCAACACAAGGAACGATACAGCAGGTCCCATAAAACAGCTAGGACTCTCTCAGTAGCAGCGACTTCATCTAGTTGGTGCTTAGTTGGTCCTAAAGTCATTACAGATCAACAGTTACACCCAAGTAACCCCTGTATCTGATACATTATTTATGCAAAATGTACTCACTATACCTTTGTGCTTCCCGCTACCATCAGTTACACACATCTGCTTAGCCATCTTTACATCTTTCACCTGAATTTTCACCAAACTAACCATAGACCTCTAATCCCTCTTTTTATGCTGGTCCTTTTTACTTTCCCGCCTCTATCCATGCGGTTGTTTACCGTTAACTTTCCAGCGCTTCGGCCTAACATGTTGACAGCTCAAGATGCAGGCGTTCCTAGGAAAAGGAACTGTGGCAGCACACACAGGAGGCAATGGAAATACAATGGCAGAACACTAAGGCTGAGGGGACGGAGTAGGTAGATTTTCATGAGGGTGCCCCACGTAGCGAATCGCTAATTGGCAGGGAGTGTCGTTTATGATGGCTTCTTGTGTGGTCCTAGCGACCTATACACCGTTTACTTAAATCTTTCCTTTATAAACTTTAAATTATTGAGCCTGCCCATCCATTGCAATGAATAAAAGCATCTGCATATATATATATATATATATATATGTATATATATATATATATATATATATATATATATATATATATATATATATATATATATATACATATATATATATATATATATATATATATATATATATATATATATATATATTATATATGAGTGTGTGTATACTATATATACTACTATATATATATATATATATATATATATATATATATATATATATATATATATATATATATATATATAGTATATATATATAATACACACACACATATATATATATAGTTGAATTACTATTAGATTTTACAGAGAGGCGCATGGTAAATTTATATATATATATATATATATATATATATATATATATATATATATATATAAATTTACCATGCGCCTCTCTGTAAAATCTAATAGTAATTCAACTATCCAAATGGGGTCCCTAACTCAGAGAACTACATCTAATCTGAATTGCTTGGAATTATAATGCTATAAACTGAAGTTACTTGCCATTCTGTTCAAACAGAAATAATGATTACACATCTCATAATTTCGAACGGTGTGTTTCAGGCTTCAGTTTGAATCCAGATGATCTAATAATCAAATGCAAATTACAAATATGCCAAATTCTGTATTTGTATATCAAGCAATTTATGTGCATATGATAGTGTGGACTAGCATAAACAAGGAAGCCCACGGGAATTTCTCCTTTTTCTGGACAATTCATATGCAGATGGGTTACCTCGCTTTATTGCTTGGGAGAAAACACAAATAGAGAAGAGAAGAATAGTAATACAGGAATAACAGTTGCAAAAGAATAGACTTAAATAAATACACTTTTATATACTCTACACTTGATTAATAAGTAGAGAAATTATGGCAGTTCCACAAGGAATGGAACACTGTTTCACCTTCTTACAAAAACAAAAATGTTTCCACGATCTTGTGATACCGTAACACTACAGATTGGATGCTGGCACGAACTCTTTTGACAGAAATCTTAACAGATTTCATTCCCTGACAACAACAACAAAAATCACCCCTTTTAGAAATTTAACCTCAAAGAAATAATTTTGGAAGATGCGGACATCTGCTCTGATCATAATTCTGTACAATGACAAAACAAATGATTCGAAGCACTATTTGTTTTAATACCATTAGTAAGTCGATGTAAAATGCCTCATGAACAATGTACTTTAGATTTGATCATTCAATAATGTCCAAGTTCTCATTGTCCTTCAGAAATGCTCGACCCTTATGAAAACAAGTGTCATATGAATGTGAATAATTTTCGACTCAGTTAATTTCACTGAGTTTTCATTTTTAATGTTTTCC
The DNA here is from genome assembly GCF_015104395.2 of Macrobrachium nipponense. NCBI lineage: Eukaryota > Metazoa > Arthropoda > Malacostraca > Decapoda > Palaemonidae > Macrobrachium > Macrobrachium nipponense. The sequence continues at coordinate 35,088,279 of NC_061091.1, forward strand.
TCCTCAAAAGTCATTTCCTTTGATTTTCATTTTGAGTTTCTGCTGAGTCTATTCATGCTCCCGTAGCCGTAGGGGGTTAGGGCCGTCGGTGCACCTCATTCAGTACATTGTAGGCACTACTTGAAAAGTTCTTTGCAGCGACCCCTCGGCCCTAGCTGCACCCCCTTTCATTCCTTTTACTGTAATTCAATTCACATTCTCTTTCATTCATAGTACTTTCCACCCTCTCCTAACGATCGATTCTTAGTGCACCTGCGAGGTTTTCCTCCTGTTACTCCTTTCTAAACTTTTTACGGTCAATTTCCGTTTCAGCGCTGAATGAAATCGTGCGTCCCAGTGCTTGGCCTTTAGCCTAAATCCTATTTTCTATTCTATATCACTATTCATTCAGGTATATACTTGAATTTTTTGTTTTAATGGGGTATTTTAGTAAATTTTTTTTTTTTGCATGGACCACTTTATTTCATCCCCGATTATTCCATGAATGATGAATAATGTCTGAAGTAGTTTGCTCAGCACTGAAGAATTATCGATATTAAAGTTCACTGTCTATAACTTCCAAAAATATTCCTTCATACAAACAAGGGATATTCTGACGGCCACTGGTTGGTTATCTTAAACTAGTTATATGCACATTCTGACTGCTCCAGTCTCACAGACATAGACAAAAGCACAGTAACAGACAGACACACATAAACACATACATTCGTATATACATACATATGCATATACTATAAATATATGAATACTTTTGATCACCAAATATATAAAACGTGATGCTATGTACCTGTTGGTATCGATGTAAAAGATTTATTGTCAAGATTGCATAATTTAGTGCCATCCATAAAATTCACTGTTGAAATTAAAAATAACAATGTCATCCCGTTCCTAGATGTATTAATACATAGAGAGTCTTTTCTATGTAAATTCAGTATTTATAGAAAACCCACACATAATTGATCATATATACATCTTTATTTTTGCAACCATCTTAATATTAAAAGTTATATTTTTTTCTTCCGTGTTCTTGCGCGCTTTGCTGATTGCGAGTCCACAATATCTTGACCAAGACATAGAATACATAAAAAAGATAGGAAATAATTTCTGCTACCCAACTCATATAATTGATTTATGTTATCGAAAAGCTCCAAAAAGTTTTATAGTGTTGTTAATAGTGAAAACGAAACTCCTAAAAATGTACTTAGCTTGCCTTACTTTCATGGATTTGAAAGCATTAAATCAATATTTAAAACATTTAATGTTAATGTTGTGTTCTCTTATAACAATACCATTAAAGGTATGCTAATTAAGAATAGTCGGGTAATAAATAATAACATCATTTACAAAATTCCTTGTATGGATTGCTCGTCTTTTTATATTGGTCAATCAAGCAAAGATTTAAATGTACAAATAAAACAGCATATGTATTCAGTTAGAACAGCCCAAGCTGCAAATGCACAATTTATCCATCTGAGAGAAAAATCTCATTGTATAAATTGGGGCAATAGGTATGTAATTGCTAGGTCTAATGATTATGTTTCAAGAAATTTACTGGAATCAGCAATTATACAAATCACTAATAAAAAAATCTAAATCTTAGTTTGAAATTGTACCATTTGGACTCATATATTTGTAAAATGTTTATGAAGGACCTTAAAATAAATTAATTAACTAGCAATTTATTAGTCCCACATGATTTTCGTTCTCTCTCATGCTTACTATATTTATATGATCTTATGTTCGCTTCTCACCCATTGCCTGAAAACTTTTGTAAATTTCATGTTACTAATACAATTTTTTTTTTCTAACTAAATTGCCTTCGACCAATGTGTCTGACCGGACCACTCTTAAATCCTTAATCTAGCCTTCAGGATTATACTAAATTTGTACTGTCCGGTCGTATATGCCTCTATGTTTTCAAAAAGTATTGTTTTCTGACTAAATTACCTGTGAACACGTGTGGTGGCTGCTTTTAATTCTTTAATCTATCCCACGGGCGTTTTTTCGAGTCTTTAAAGTGAATTGGAACTTTTGTTAATCCTGTAATGTCTGTTTGTATATACCTGTACTGTGTTTTCTCTTTGTTCTAATCAGTCTTGCCTTAGTAAAGGTAGTTAAGACCAAAGATCTCGGCAGTCTTGTCTTTCATTTCCTCTGTGGCATTACCTTTAAACTATATATATATATATATATATATATATATATATATATATATATATATATATATATATATAATATATGTATATATATATATATATATATATATATATATATATATATATATATATAGTGATCTAATAAAAGGAGCCCATAAAAACACCAATATAGAGAGAAAAGTACTATATTTCAGAGACTGCTGTCTCCCTCTTCAGGCAGATGAATGAGAAAAGTTTACAGAAAAGGTGGTATTTATACCAAGAGGTCCATCCACAGGCAAGCCAATTTAGGTCACCCCCACTGATAATCTTCCTTTAATCTTCTTAAGTGTTGGTTGAATGAAAACATTGTCGATCGTATCTGAAATCCATGCTCCTTTTGAGATGTTCATTACCTGCCTTTCTTTTATTAAGGCCGATTCCATCATTTGACTCTTGTACCGGCAGTTGCTGCTATAAATTACACGTGACAAATTCCAGTTTATTCTATGGTTATGTCATTTATATGGTTGAAAATAGCCGAGTTTTGTATAATACCCAGGGAGGTGAAGGAGACGTCAGTTCTTCAGACAGGAACTTTATTAATAAAACATACACGGGAGCAATACTAAAGCTCGAGTCGCAGAAACACCAAGGTTACGAGGGAACAAGCAATAAGGATTGTTATCTCTCAAGACACCAAGGTTACGAGGGGACAAGCAATAAGGATTGTTATCTGTTATTCCCCCGCCGTCCTTTTTTGTTTTACTTCGTTAAACAAACAGATCTATACAGAAGTTACTGATTATAATAAAATGGATAAAATATTGTAATAAATATAAAATTATCAAGCTAAAAAACTAAACGTACATTGTAATATGAATACAAACAATAGCATTTCATAATAAAAGAACTATAACAGTGTACATCACGTACAACATTCCTTTGCATAAATATCTAAGAATTGCAAAAGAGATTACACATATATTTAAAAACCTGTTCCCTTCTCTTTAATTTTAACATTTTCTAGCCTGAACTCATCGTTTTGAAAATGAACAAGATTGTCTTCATTTAAAGCCATTCTAAGTCTTCCCCTAACTAAGACATCCACCATGTCATCACTCTCTTTATTTTCCTTTGTTAATATGTCTGCTATCATGTCTTTAGTATTCAGCCAACTATAGATTCTACTCTTTATGAATTAGTTTCTCCTTCAAGTCTGCCACTGCGTTTCTTAAACAATTTCCTTTCTACCTGTTTTGATGAGGCTATACGTTTCCAGCGTTGGTCTGCTGTCCGTGAACAGTTTTTACTGGGATTTTTCCTCCTTTTTTCTCCAAACATAAGTTGTTAAACACTTTTTGCTAAATAAACACTGTCATCTACCAATTTAGTTAAGTTCCTCGTTTCGGCGTCTTTGGCAGAATGGCAAACTTGTTTGATGGTTTTTGTTTTCCAATATATAGGAGCTACTATATCAGTTTTCTTGTTTCCCATTAAAATCAAGTTACCCCCAATGACTTTGAGTCACATCTGTAACTCGCCATCGCCGAGGCCATAAATTTTCAGGTCTTCTTTCTCCCTATTTTACCGAACTTTATTTTGCTTTCTCTGATTTAATTTTCTTCACTATCTTGTTTACTCTCTTTAGATCACCGATCGTAGCATCTTTATTTTTCATAGACATGTTCAATCCAACAATAGCCAAGTCGGGTCGGACATTTTCCGCCAACCACTGGATTTTTCCTGCATACTTCCTGAAAACTTTATATTCGGTTTTGTTTTGTTAGAGGTTCGTCATTTCCAATTTCCTATTTCTTTGATTTCCTCAATAGATTGGCATAATCCTCCATGCTTACTTCTATTCCTTCTCTTGTTTTAACTATATCAATCCCTGTAAATCTGAATTCGGATGACTCCACCTTAGAAATCGTGAAATTTTTCATTAAAATTAAAAGATCCTTGATCATATCCACAAATTCTCTCTTTCCTGAAATCGAAAAATCATCAACATGACATAAAATCATACAAGTAATGAGCTGCCGTCATGGAGGTAGTAGAAGGCGTTATCTCCATGCAGTGTTTTCATTCCTCTTCCTTTAAAAATCTTGTCTACTTTAAGCCAAAATTTTCTACCTGCGTCTTCAAGCCCATAGATTGGCTTTTTCAGTTCCAAATGGTTCCTTCCTGTTTTACATCTTTGGGTGGTTCAACAAACACATCACGCTCCAGCTTTTCGGCCTGTAAGAAAGCTGCTGAAATGTCGACGCTCTCCAGTTCAAATCCTTCATTAGCCGATACTGCGATGAAAGTCTTGAAAGACACTCTCAAGGCGGTTGGGAATCTGATTTTGGTTTCTCCGTTTCCTGGAATCCTCTAGCAAACTAACCTTGCTTTTATCTGGCCTTCTGCCCATCTTGTCTCTCTTTTTCAGTTATGACCCACCTTGAACCAATTTTCTCCTGTCCCGTATCTTTTACTTCTTCAATTGCTTCATAATACTCAAAATTTTCAAGTTCTTTTTCTTTAGCGTTTATAACTTCAGGCTCATGATGACGGCTCTTTGGAACTTCTACTACATATGTGGTTATTTCCTCTACCAAGCACTCGTCATTTGACATTTTCATCCAGTAAGTACCAATGTTATCTAGTTCGACATTTTCCTTAGTCTCTCTTACTTCAGTTTCTTCTTCGTTTCATTAATCAGATATTTCCAGTCCCTTATTTCATTTTCGAAGTCAACTTCAATAGTTTTACCTCCCTCTAGTTTTATGAAGCACACGAATTTGCGCTTTGAGTTAGGTTTGTTCACTTCAGTCACCGTTTCCTTTGTGTCCTTGCCATTCTTGAAGGTCATAATTATAATTTTACTTTTCTTCGGTCTTTTTTCAGATGGAAGATGGTCTTTCACGGTCAGTTTGTCATAATTCTCTTCTGCCAAATCAGGCTTACTAACAACTGTCGCTTCTTCTCTCTTTTCTAAGTTAATTGCCTCACTCGGACTGGTCAGTAAGAGCTGCCTTATCCTTCGACGCAATCTCATCTTCTTTTTTCTCATGAGCTGAAGTCCTTAACGTTCCGTAAGGTTGTAAGTGACAAGAAGCTACCTTTTTCATATCTCCATTTGCTAAAATCCATACACTTCTCCCTTCCATCTTTTCCACCGTAGCGGGACCAAACCATTGTTTTCCACCTTTGTGCTGGTAAAATACTTTTTCCCCAGGTGTATATAGATAATCATTAACGACGCATTTCTGAGTTTAAGGCAATTTTCAACTTTTCACCATACTCAATTTCTCATACTTCTTATCACTTCTTTTTGATTTTCAATATGTCTTCTGACTGCTTCTGACTCCGAGATTAAAAGATTCGGTGGCTACATTTCCACTTGTAATACCAGGAACTACTACAGCTCTCCCAGTGAGTAACTGTAATGGGGCATATCCTTTCACTGTTATGTTAGTATTATGA
>NC_061091.1:35094384-35141884 GCF_015104395.2 Macrobrachium nipponense
CATTGCGATTTTTTCTTTTTTTTGCTTATGAGAACATTCGAGTTTGAAATGTGAGTGCAGAAGTCCGTGAGTTGCTGTGATTTCTGAGTTGTGTGTGTGCTGATGTGTGAGTTTGGAGAATTGAGTTGGAGAACTTGATGTTTTTTTTTCTTTGAGAATTGTGATAATGACTTATGATTTAGTGGTATATTAAGGGAGTTAATTGAGAGACGTTCAGTTAGTATTTCTGACCTTTTGAGATCATTGTTTGATAGAAGTAGTATGTCTGGGTTAGTTTTCTTAGATTGACCAATGACTTGACTGACATACTAACACACCAAAAAAGTCATTTCCCAACGCCAGCAAGACGTCCTCCAGCCGTGCAGAGAGTGTTGCAGTCATTTTATCGAGGGTGATTACAAGAGTTTCCATGATGGTAATCGCGAGAATTCTACAGCGTGTCTTTTGGGGATCTGCAGAAGCCGTGAGAAGTCTTCTACAATGAGGGAGGCATTCCGTCTTCCTACAGCTGCTACAGTCTGCTACAGGAGCAGCTACTTGCAGACAAAGAGGGATATTCAAGAATCCGAAATGCAGAAAAAATGAGAGAAAAATGAGAGAAAATGCGTCTAGTGTTATTTGGAGATATAAGAGTAACAGACTTTATTTCATAATGCCAGAGACGTGCAGTTATTACTTATATTTAATTTTGAGCCGGCCAATGTGTTTTATATTATGTAAGCTATTTTGCTAGGCGGGGGCTAGCATGAGGTGGCCGAGCTATATAACGCCTAGAGTTTTTGATTAATTATATATTGCCAATGTGTTCCCTTTGACCTATGGAATGTGAAGAACAGAGTAGAGGCGACGACCCGAGAGTAGCTGACAATGAGTTTCTATGGATGGCGTGAGATAAAACTGCTTAGTTAGACAAGTCAATGTACTGAGTTCATGAACTCTTCTCTAAGTGCCTTTGTGAAACTGGTTGCAGCCAGAATTGTGAGGCGTTAATGAACTGTGTGTTCGTATGTGCGTGTGCGCCTCTTTCTGTTAAAAGTGTAACATACACAAGTCTATGGGGGGATTTTGATAGAGGCGTCTTCGAGAGAAAGGCAAGATGCTGTGGTGCTCGCCGGGAGTTTTTTATTGAGTGTGCGAAATAGTCCGGTTGCATGGGTGAGTTAAAATTACTTTAGCCAAAGAGCAGCTTGTTGTCTGTTTGACATTTTTAAGAATATCTGATCTTTGATTTTGTTGCTAAACTTATGTGTACTTACCGGGATGTGTTCTGTGTCTTTGAAACAGACGGTTCTGGCAATGGAGGGACAGGGAGTCCCAGAGGGGTGTAGACTTTTTGGTGACTGCATACAGTCAGACATTTTACTGTTGGGGTTTTAATAGAATTGATTCATTATTTATTCGCTGTTAATAAATGTTTATTTTGATGATGCAACTCTCTCATTTTCATTACCTGTTAGAATGGAGAGAAAGAGGTGGAGAGAGAGAGAGAGAGGTGTCGGTGAGAGAGAGAGAGGTGTCGGTGAGAGAGAGAGAGAGAGAGGGGTCGCTTAGAGAGAGAGAGAGAGAGAGAGAGAGAGAGAGAGGCTGTGTGTATTAGTTTGCCTGACGTTCGGTTCGAGCTACACGTTTACCAAATGAATAATGCGGGAATCTCCCCATTACACATATTTTAGATCAGTGAGGTCTTGTGACCCTTGGCCCATAGGGTATTCTATCTTTCCTATGAGCGATATTAGTGCTCCAGAACCAACAAATGCTTTGACCTGGAGAGCAGGATAGTTAAGAGAAATCTTTCCATCTGACAATCACTGAAATATCAGTCCAATTGATCTAGTGAGAGTTTTCACTCAGTACATGGAAATTGCATTGGATGTTTGTCCAGTTTTGACAGAATACTTACCCTGTTTAGTTCTCACTTCTGAATATTTATTAGATTAGCCTACATAGAAAGAAGAGCGGTCTAAGCATGGAATTTTATATATTATGCTGTTATTTTCCTTAGGACTATTACTTATTAACGTTCCTTTTGTGTTATTATAGGAGAAACCGGGTTGACATTAAAAGATTTTAACAATGATTTTATGGCTTCAAAATCACTAATATAAGGCAGGCTAAGAATGTTCTTAGGGTTTCTTTCTGCATGTTGCTTGCTCTGTAAAACTGTTTGTGGGCTTTATTATAGCAAATTTCGAGTATATGTGAATGATAACTTAAACCTGTCCCTATATTTCCGTATTCGACTGACAATAGGCAATCCTCATAAAAACATAGAAAAAACATTAATATTTTGATATCAAGGTGGTGAACTGAATTGAAATGGACATAAGTTGTTGGTTGGTTTTCTGTCAATACTGAGTCACATAGACATGGTTCTCTATGCAGTAAAACATCTAAGAAACCAACAACTTAACTTATGCCCACTTCTATTCAAGCCACTGCCTTAATATCAAAATATCCTTTTTTCTTTTTAAATTTCTACGAGCATTGTGCGTTGTCAATCCCCAATATCTAGATCAAGAAATCAAATGCATAAGAAAAATAGGGACAGGGTTATGTTACCCTTCCCATATACTAGATATTTGCTATAATAAAGGACACTAAAAGTTTTATAGTGAAAGTAACATGAAGAAAGAAACCCCTAAGAACATTCTTAGCTTGCCTTATTTTAGTGGTTTTGAAAACCATAAAATCATTGTTAAAATCTTCTAATGTCAAGCTAGTTTTTTCATACAATATCATACTAGAACGAATGTTAATAAACATTAGCCCTAAGGAAAGCAACAAGATAATACATAGAATTCCATGCTTGGACCGCTCTTCTTTTTATATAGGTCAATCGATTAAAGATTTAGAAGTGAGAATAAACACCATAAATATTCTGTCAAAACTGAGCAAACATCCAATGCAATATTCATTCATTTAAGTGAAAATTTTCTCAGGATTAGTTGGAATGACAGTTCATATCGAAAGATTTCTCTCCACAAAATCTTATAGAATCTGTAATTATACAGCTTACTTCTGGCATGAGTTTCAACCTTAGCCTTGGCATGTATTATTTGGATTCCTGTATTAGTAAAATGTTCAAAAATTATCTTTGAGTTAAAATCGCTGACTTAATGACTAATTAGTTCCTTATTTGTATTTTGTATGTATTCGTATGTTTAACACTTTTTTTCAAAATGTTCATTTTTCAATATTGTTATTGTTTACCAAAATGAGAATATATTATGTGTTGTACCTTTATAATGATGGTATAATCAGCTTATTCATTCCAAGGTAAATTTCGGTGGTCAGCCTCTTTCCCTGCATAATCCTTTAATTGGCTCCTCTGTACTTTTGAGCCATTTTGCAAAAACCTTTCAAAGATTTACCTTTGTTTTGATAGGGATATCTGTACATTATCTGTAATTATACGAGCTTTCCTGTACCTTTATTTTTATAATCCATTCAGTCTGCTAGTATAGGACCTGGCAATCACTCCATTGTGTCACTGTTTCCTTCGAGGCCTTTGGCATTATATATATTCTTACGCTGTTACTTCCGCAATGCATAATCTTCCCCTCAGTAACTATGAATTGTAAAAATGTTTGCAATGTATTCAGGTTGAGTATTAGTTTGCTTAGTGTTAGTATGTTCAGTAATGAATGTTCAGAATCCACAAAAACATATTTTAAAAGTAAAGGAATGTGAAAAGAGAGAGAGAAATTAGCATTGTCCGTTCGAAGCAGGAAATTGCTGTCATCCATTGAGATAAGAGGACCTCAAGTTTTCCGTCTTGTTTTGGAATCCTATCTATCATACAACGTACATGACTGTGTCGGATTAGTGTGGCTTTGTCGAGAAACCACGTGAAGATTTCACCATTTTTTGTAAAGTTACGTCATATTAGAAGCTTCTAGAAGTTTTGCTTGCGATGCTGTCCATTTCATTTAAGAAAATATAGATTGTTTTGCTACTTAATTATTTGATATTACTGATAGATCAACTCTTATATCGCTGAATTTATAAAAAAACCCATTTATTTCATTCGAGAAAATTCTATAATCATATATATTTTAAGAGACTTTTATTGTCTTAAATCATGTAATAATAAATGTTCTTTATGATTGTAATCCCACCTTCGCTCTATTTATTGTTTTGAAAGAGAATTTTTAAGACAATAGCTGTGCCTTGTTCCCAAAACGTTTGCCCAGCCATTTTAGATGAGGTTCAGTCTGAAGTTTCCATACTACGAGGGAAATTTTTTTTTGTTGCGTTTTTGGGAGCTTCTCTCTCTCTCTCTCTCTCTCTCTCTCTCTCTCTCTCCCTTGCATGAGAAAATTGTGGTTTCACATTAACAAAATCTTATACTTAGTTGTTGGTCACTCATAAATCTAAGATTTGGTATTTATTAGATTTATTTGGTACCGCTTTGTGATTATTTGTGGAATCTGAACAGACGTTGTAAAAGTGTGTGACAGGCGCCTCATGTGTAAGTGTTTATTGGTGATTTCAAAAAAGGCCTTCTAAAATGGGTATACCAATGTAAAGTTTTTTTTTATAAGTTCAGTGCACTAAACTTAAACATAAAAAGTTCTTGAAATACTGAAAGTACTTATATTATTCCAGGGGAATTTTTACAATTTTTTCACATTTTGGTATTGGTTAATTTTTTTGTTATGCATTTATGCATTTTTCTTATTAAGGTGTTTTTTTCTGCATTTATCCATTTTTCTTATGAAATTGATTTTTGTACATTTATCCATTTTTCTTATTAAAGCATTATATATATATATATATATATATATTATATATATATATATATATATATATATATATATATATTTATATATATATATATATATATACTGTGATACTAGTGGTTTCTTAGTGTTTTTGCAAGTTTGGTATTTTCCACATTTTTCTATGTTTGCATTTACATTCACAATTTGATTAGCTTAAATGTTTTCATTAATCAATCATTACAAATTTAATTAAGTTTAAAACTTTTGAATTACTTAAAATTTACTTAGAATTCTTTTAAAGTTTTTTTTACTGTTGTTAAACAATTGTGAATTAATTCTCAAATTTTAATTGTTTTTTAACATTGTGAATATTACTTGAATAATTTAATATCTTGATTTTTGTGATAAATTATTTTGATTTCATTTTACTTAATAATTAATTAGAGAATTGATTAAACTTCGTAGTGTTTTCACATAAATTCCCCTAAGACTGTGAATTTCATTTATAAATTTTGAGTTTAATGATAAATTTTTGAATTTAAAATTTTTATGAATGTTTTCTTGGTTTTCACCAGTGCATTTAATTTTGTTTAGGTAGAAATATAGAGTGGTAATCTAATTGAAGTGAGTTTGAACCAGGGAAATACTTAAACTTTTAAGTTTGTTGATGGAGTGATGGCCTTTAACCCTTAATAGGTGAGACGGGTTGTGTGCGACCCAAGGCGTATTTCAAAAAGCATGTTTTTTTCCCATAAATTATCACCTGTGTCAAATCTGACGGTCACTCCTCTACAAGATGCGACCGTGTACGGGCCTGTCTACATCTGCCTCAAGTACTTCCCCCTTTTCTGAGAATCGCTCAGGTCGAGGTCTACCCGCACGCAACTTTAAAGGTTAGTTTACACTATGATGTTTGTGGCGCTGCATGAGTCACCTCTACCAGCATGTACCCGCCCTCCTTGGCGATGCTTCATGCTGCATAGTGTGTCTTGCTTCTACACTACGTGAATCCTGCAACAGGCAGCAGTATCTTCCTGAGAGCCACGATCCTTACCTTACAGACCTTACATTTTGTTCGGGTTGCCCCAGGTTGCTCAGTGTGAGGCACCTCATATGGATGATGTCTCTACCATATGAATGCCTTTGTTCATGGCTGACACTCCATAATATAGCCAAATGGTCCATTCCCCTTCGAGTGCAAAATTCTGTGTTTTTTGCAAAAAAGCAAAGTTATTACATGAACAGTGACAAGGAAGAATTTGCTTGTGCTGCTTTTGTTGTAGCACAAATGTATGATCAAATGCATAATTGTGTTAAGAAAAGGAAATGGACAAACGACTGACTTCGACAGTGAAGGAACAAAAGAAGTTACAGAAGTATCTTCAGCGTTAATAACAAGTATCTCTTCCATTAGTTTTTTCATAATGACATTGCGAACATTTCTGTTTTTATATTCTTGTAATTTTACATTCCATAGACGCGGATGATGCTGATAAGCATCGATGAGAAAACAAACTTCCTCTCATTTCCATTCCATGTTACTAGTGAGTAGTAGTCATTGGTGTGAGTTTGAGTGGCACCTGCAGGCTTCAGCCATCAAGCTCGGTTTGATGCGTTGGGTGGTGCCTCATGCGTCTTGGGGAGCACTCAAGAGGGCGGGGCTAATAATAATTTGGGAGGAGTTGGTGATGAGTGTGAGGCGTGCAGTGCGCGCTGAAGCCTTAAGAGGTAGGTGATCGAAAATCAAAGTTATTGCATAACAATTCCGCAATGACAGTGTGCATAGTCTTGTGTCTTTGTTGTGTTGTGTTGCAAACTCTGGCTGGATGGTGTACCTACGCCATGCGTGACATTCGGAGTGGCTGAGATACCATATATCGCTGTATGGTCCATTTTCCTTTGAGTGCCAATTTCTGTTTTTTTTGGCAAAAAAGAAGAGTTTTTAGGTAAACCTCGCATATTGAACAGTATTCATGTTAATAGTGTTTTGTAATGTTGGAATAAGTTGGAGGATGATGTATCTTTGTTCATGGCTGACATACTGTATATGGCCATATGGTCCAGTCCCCTTCAAGTGCCAATTTGTGTGTTTTTTTTTGCAAAAAGCAAAGTTATTACGTACCCAATGCATGTAGGACAGTGTGCATAATAGCAAATTAGTATAGATTTGTGATATTGGAAAATGTTTTATGATGTAGTGCATATCACGTGCGTAACTCTGGGAGTGGCTGAGATGCCACATACCGCCAATATGTTACATTTTTTTCGAGTGCCACTTTCTAGTTTTTTTGCAAAAAGCAAAGTTTTTAGGTAAACCTCGCATATTGAACAGTACTCATGCTAATAGTGTTTTGAAATGTTGGAACATGTCGGAGGATGATGTCTCTACCATATGAATGCATTTGTTCATGGCTGGCACGCTATAATATGGCCATATGGTCCATTCCCCTTCGAGTGCCAAATTCTGTGTTTTTTGCAAAAAAGCAAAGTTATTGCATACTCAATTCATGTAGGACAGTATGCATAATTAGTATAGTTTTGTGATATTAGAAAATGTTGTAGGATGTTGTGCGTATCACATGCGTGACCTTGAAAGTGGCTGAGATGCCATACATCGCCATATGGTCCATTTCCCTTTGAGTACCACTTTCTGTTTTTTTTGCAACAAAGTTATTAGGTATACGTTGCATATTGAACAGCGGTTTATGCTAGTATAGTTTTGTTTTATTATTGGAATATGTAGGAGGATGGTGTGTTTTATCATGTGCATGTCCGGGGCATTGGCTGAGATGCCCTAAGTTGCCATATGGTCCGATTCCGTTCGAGTGCCAGATTTTGTGTTTTTATTGCAAAAAAGTTATGATAACTAAATTGATGTAGGAGAGTGTTTATTATATAACTAATGAGTATATTTTGTTTTATAATTGGAATATGTGGGAGGATGGTGTGTTTTATCACATGAATCCCCGGGGCATTGGCTGAGATGCCCTTATTGCCATAAAGTCCGACTCCATTCGAATGCTAAATTTTTTGTTTTTTTGCAAAAAAACAGTTATAATAACTAAACTGATGTAGGACAGTGTTTCTTATATAACTAATTAGTATAGTTTTGTTTTACTATTGGATTATGCAGGAGGATGGTGTGTTTATCATGTGCTTGCTCGGAGCATTGGCTGAGATGCCCATATATGTCCTATGTCAGACCTTTGGGTGAAGATTCTCTATGAATTAGAAAGTGACGTTGAGGACAACCTGGAGGTTCAGTCTGAGGGCAAGGAAGAGGAGTTAGCTGCCATCTTTGAGGAGGAGGAGGATGTAGACAACCCGAATCAGGGACAGGGTGCTGTGTTGGAAGAAGAGGAAAGGGAAGAGGAGGCTAATTTTCTTGACTTCTCCCCGGGGGATGAGGACGACGCCGATGGGGGGGAGGCAATGAGGTTAGTGGGACTGTTCCCATTGTTGTTACAACAACAACTACAACTGCCACACCTACACCTGGTCCCTCAACTTTTCGGGATGAGGATGCGCTCTCCCTGGTAGAGCTTAGGAGCTAGAAGAGGAGGGGTGACCTTCAGCCTGCCCGGGGAGCTCCTATCCAGCGCATAGGAGCTGAAGTGGTTGAGGCTCGTGATGGGACCAGGTGGCAGAGATCCAAATGCCTTCCTCCCCCCTTTGTTTACGCCTAGGATTGAACCTGGGCGTCGCACCGATGCCACCACTGGGGTAGTAAGAGTGAGCGACATTTTCTCTCTCTTTTTTGTCTGATCATATACTTGAGAAGATTGTTTTGCGTCACAATGATTGACTTGCACTTTTGAGGAATAATTGTGATCATAAGGGCAATGTTGCCGTCAGGGACATGGACCTGAGGGAACTGAAGCCATTCATTGGGATCCTAATAATGTCGGCTGTAAGGTTAGACAATCACACCACAACGAGTGACATGTGGCATCTTCCAGGGGGGCGATTCTTTGTACCGTTGTACAATGAGCGAGTGTCATTTTGCCCTGCTGACAAGAGTGATTTGTTTCGACGATTCAGCCACCAGAGCGGAGCGAGCAAGGACAGATCGCCTCGCCCCCCATTCGAAAAGTATTTTATCATGTGGTGGCTAATTATCGACAGAATTGCTCTCCCGGACCCCATCTCACTGTTGACGAGCAGCTTGTGCCATTTAGGGGCCGCTGTCCCTTTAGGATGTTTATTCCCAGCAAGCCAGCCAAGTAAGTTCACAGATTTACATTTAGATTTTTTTTTTCATGTAATTGCTTTTTTATTTATTTATAATTGTTTCTTTGATTATCATATAATATTTTCTTATAGGAATAAGAATTGAAATATGATATTTTATGTGTCTATAAAATATAAAATATGTTATCTGTCTGTCTTTATATATATATATATATATATATATATATATATATATATATATATATATATATAAAGACAGATATATATGTATATGTGTGTGTGTGTGTGTGAGTGTGAGTATACATATATATATATATATATATATATATATATATATATATATATATATATATTTATATATATATGTATACTCACACACACACACACATATACATATATATATATATATATATATATATATATATATATATATATATATATATATATCATGAATAATTACATTATAAATAGTAATGTGAGAACATTACTTCAGAAGCATAGATGTCACGTGATCAGGTCTGGGGTCATAGAGGAAAGTCTCCCAAAAACCACAGCCCAGGATGCATGTGAGTGTGTGACCCTTAGCTAAGCCAATATGTATGACAAACATCAACAACCTCCTTCCGTGAGAAACCTACTTATTCTCATGGGCTGACTTGGATTAGCCTAGATAAGTTATGTTCATTCGTATACCTGTATCTTTTGATTAGGTTTGCTCGACTATGATTTGTATATGAATTTGGAACTCACTTCCTCTCCTCTTGTCTCAGACAGACATTTCAAAAGCCTTCTCTGCAAGTTATCTCAAGATGTAATCTTTTGGAGAATATAAGTATATTTTGCTACTCTGTGCTTTCACGACTTACCCTCCACCCACTGAAGAATATGAATATTGAGTTCAGAGAATATCTTTGCAGCTCAACTGAGGAAGAAGGAGACAGAGAGAGAGAGAGATCATAACCCACTGACTTTCGCTATGCGAATCAAAAGTACCAACAGGTAGTCCATTTGTAAACACGGCTACCACTAATAAATGGTGGTAGCTCACACTGAAAATTAAAATTAGAAGCTAATGAGGGTTTATCGACATGAACAGAACTTAAACTTTATCATATAACGGAATCTTTCTACGATGTCGGAACGGAAGAATCTACAGACCGCCACAAACATTGGCGTCATGTCTCAGGCAGTGGCGTTACAGCACCACGAGACGTCAGCTAATCCTACGACGTTGACCTTGGAGCAAGTGCATCTTTATTAGAATATATTAGCCATACGTGATATCATGGCTTCTTCATCGTAATCTGGCTTTTTTAGACAGTGGGGAACTTCGAGAACTTCTGTCATATGTGACTTCCGCAGAATATTATCGACATATCAATGGAACGGAAATCAGACGTTCTACAAGCAAACAGACTTCAGTCTGTGTCAAGAAATCCAAGGGCGGATACCAGCTGATCCATGACGTCATAAAACATGTCGAGCTTCTCCCATATAAACCAGCTAAGTAAACCTTCTTTATTCATTCGGTGTGTAACATTAGTGTGTCCAAGTATTCTAAGCAGGTCGTGAGATTGTTGTTTCTGGGTGAGTTACGAGACATCATCTAATCTCACTTTTCTTGCAGGAATCTATCTTTATCATTTTGTTAACCGTTTCTTGCAGGATTTCATCTTTGTCATTCATGCCAACCCTTCTTTTTCAGAGGTTTTACTGAAATATTTTATAATATCTTATGTGCCTAACTTTATCATTTTGGGGGACACATTATTATTTCTGTGCCACATTGTGTTTATATAGCATATGCGTTTACGCAGTGGACGTGTGCACTCTTATAGGTACTTTGATAGGGTTGCCAATAGACGTAGTGATAGTAAGAAATCAAAGGCAAAGATGGCCACAGCAGTTCCCATCTGCACCGGTATGCTAGATCTGCAATTGTTCCTTTCCAAGGCCGCATTAATGGGTTTTTGCCTCAGGGGGTAGAATCATGGATATCATCAGTGGATAATCATTTGAAAGCTAAAAGTATCACTTTGCCGTCCCTACAGCTACAGGAAGCTAAAAGCTTCATTGACTTTGCGAAAGGGGATGCTGAGTCTTACCTTTGGGGTTTTTCCTTTCAGGAGGTAAAGACATGGGAAGAATTTAAAGTTAAATTATGCTCAGTATATGGCAGTGAGGAAGCCTTGGACAAGGTTTTAGCTTTAAGAAACATTTTTAATCTGGTCTCTATGAATCATCTTAGATTGGTTGATAGAGCAGCACTTATTGCAGACCGTCTGAATAAATATCTGGATCAATTGAATCAATCTAATTGGGTTAGTGGTAAGGATATGGCTGTAAAAGATTTTATCAGGCTCATATACTTAACTTTCATAACAGCATGTTACCAGAAGCCTTGGTACGGTGTTTTGATGAAGAGCTAACGTCCGATAGTACAGAACTAGATATCTATAAACAAATTAAGAAACATATGTCTAAATGTGCAGATTTAGATCCCTATCTTGTCTAAGTTTTTGCAAAGAATGAAAACAAACCACAGCATGTAAACGTTGTTAACAGTAACACAGCTGGGATAACTTGTTTTAACTTTAAACGGATGGGGCATATGATGCCGATTGCCATACGCGTTTTTGCTCCATTCATAATAGCTCAAGTCATGCTTACGTTCTTTGTTTTCCGCGCAACCAGGCGCAGAGTAATGCTACAAATACACAGCACGTTGCCAATGATAAGAAGAAACATCTGCATAATCACAAAAAAGAAACAACCGAACAGTAACTGTGCAGAATCAGAAACAAGTAAATTGGGCTTCAGGGATATCCGTTCCTAACCCATCTAGCCAAAACAATCAAAGTCAGTCAAATTTTCCGAGTGTCCAAAGCAAATCAAATACCACGTAAATAACTCCAGCGGGGGGTGTGGTTGAGGGTGGGGGTTGGGGGGGGGAGTGATGTTGGGTCATCCGTATCAACATCCTTTGAATTAAAAAATATATTTAATCATCTAGAAGACCTAAGTGAAATGCAAAATTTTCCTATGAATCACATGACCATATCCAAAAAAATCAGTGTAGGATCCCGTAGATTTTCATAGAATTCACGCTATCATCAGTAATGGTGAATTACACCCTAATTTATACGCCGTAAATCTAGAATATCAGCCTTTTACATTGTTTTTCGATTCTGGTAGTCCATGATATTTACTTACGGACCCATCACTTGTTGTTTTCGAACTTCCCTATTGAGAGGTCCGGAGTACGACTTTCGAGCATCAGCAATAACGAACTAAGTGTTGTAGGCGTAACTCAGATTCATTACAAGGTCGGTAAGCGCACGCTTACCGATACCTTTCTAGTTGTACAACACATTGATATGTACTCACTTGTAATTGTAGGATATCCATCCATATGCATTCAAAATAATTTCCTGGCGCCTGCCAAAAATGGTGTGTTTATCAAAGGAAAATTCTACAAATCCTCCAACACATTAAAATCCGTTTTGGACAAAAAAAGAGACAGACAATCAAACAGTAACGTATATTGAAGAACCAGTCACCTGTCTCATGAACCATGATATTATTCAAGCGACCCATATTGGCAGCTTGTATGCAATCTCTCGGATCTGAAATTTTAATCCTTCCAGACACTCTGAAAATTAACGGACTTTCCGTGACTTAAGCATTATACACTGTTGACTCACAGCATCAGGCTAACATTGAAGTCTGTAACCACCTGAATACCGATCTAGTAATCAAACAAAATCAGCATATCGTGGATATGGAAGTGTATAAATACCGCATTCTTACCGTTGCTGAAATTAATCACGAATCCCTCTTACAATCTATCAAAAGTAAAATCGATAAAGACATTCAAGATGTGGGGATCAAGTGAGAGTTTTTTGAAATTTTATCTAAATATCATGATGTTTTCTCCACTAGCAATGGATCTCTAGGGAAAACGGATGTCATTGAACACCATATACGGTTAAAAGACATGCATAAAGTTATTTACATACCTTTGAATCGACTCCCTATGAAATTTCAGAATGAAATCAATGACGAAGTAGAGAAAATGTTAGAAGAATGAGTCATTAGGAAATCGAATAGTCCTTAAAACTTTCCTTTAATTGTTTTACCCAAAAAAGATCGGACTTGGCGAATTTGCATAGATTTCCGTCGCTTAAACGAGGAAACGATTCCTGATCGTTTTCCGGTGCCATGTACCGGCGATATCTTATCCTTGTTAGGACAGAATAGATATTTCATGAGCTTGGATTTACTTAAAGGCTTTCGCCAGATACCGTAACCCATATACAGCCTTCAGCACAGACAGGGGACACTATGAATTTTTGGGTATGCCTTTCGGCTTACGTTGCGTCCCAATCACATTTACCAGAATGCTGGGAGAAATGCTTCATGCCTATATGGACGATCTTGTAATCTTTTCTCATACCTTAGAAGAACATTTGCATAAACTCGAACTAGTACTACAGAGATTAAGACAACACAATTTAAGAGTAAAAATATCTAAATGCGAGTTTTTTAAGTCAGAATTAGTCTATTTAGGTTTTATGGTATCTAGTCAAGGTCTTAAGGTAGTCCACGATAAGGTATCGTGGACTATCCGCAACTTTCTGGTACCTACTAATGTTAAGGGCACACAACAATTTCTGGGCTGCAGCGGGTACTATTGTAGGTTCGTGTGCAACTATTCAATCATAGCAGCTCCTTTAACTGATCTTTCGAAGAAGATTTTATATGGTCTGAAACGCATCAACAGACGTTCGATACCTTGAAAGAAAAATTATGCAGTTCACCTATCTTAAAATTTCCTGATTTCAGTAAGGAATTCTTTATCGCAACTGACACCTCAGACCAAGGGGTAGGAGGGGTACTACTTCAGCAATATGATAAAAAGTTTTTCCCGATAGCTTTTTATTCATGTAAGCTGAAGCCCCCTGAAAGTAAATCTGCAGTAATAGACAAGGAAGGGCTAGTTAACTCACTAGTACATTTTAAGTTCATAATCTACGGCTATCCTGTTAAGGTCCTTACTGACCATAAGCCCCTCACTGACTTCTTCAAAGGCTTTAATCACAGTCCCAAAAGAACTCGGTGGCATATAATCATTCAGGACTTTGGCGCAAAGATAGGATACTTACCTGGGAAAGCAAATATCATCGCTGACACATTATCCCACAACCCCGCACCAACATGCATGGAACCATTAGCTGAACTAGAAGATATTGCAACATCCGTACCCATTGTTAAAATAGTATCCGAACAAGAAAATTCATTATTCCAAACGATTGCGCACGTTGAAGACCCGGGTTGGAGCGCTGAACTGGTACAAACTTAACAAAAGAAAGATCCGCAGTTAAGTAAAATAATAGATGCTTTGAACGGAAATCCTAAAGAAGAGGAATATTTAAAGTATGCGCAGCAGAATTATATAATCAAAGATAATATTCTGTGTAGGTCCGTAACGAGGAAAACCCGAAGCACACCGCAGGTGACTAACGACCAGGTAGTAGTACCAATCTCTCTTATACCAATCGTCCTAAACTGGTTGCATTCCAATCCATTACATGGTCATCCTGGGTTCTCTATCATGTCACAGAAAGCCAAATCACTATTCTATTGGTCTACAATGCTTACAGACATAAAAAAACACATAGCTAACTGTCACATTTGCCACGAAAACAAAGGGCACACTAAGACACCTGTCAGCCTGGGGGCATGCCCCGTGCCAAAACAACCCTTTGAAAGAGTACACTTAGATTTATTATCAGGCTTTTACGATCAGACAGAGGAAATAAGCACCTCTTAGTGTTAATCGATGCCTTGACCAGATACACAGAATTAATACCTTTGAAAACAAAAACCGCAATTAAATGTGCTAGGAAATTCTATGAATCATACATCTGTAAACACGGAATTCCACACATGATAATCTCTGACTCCGGTGGAAAATTCAATAATCATTTTCTTAATTCGTGCGAATTCCTTTGCATTAAGGAAATCAATACCATGATTTATAACCCGGAGTCAAATGGGTTAGTAGAAAGGGTAAATAGGAAGGTGTTAAATGTCCTACGAGTCACACTTGGGGGTATGGATCCCAATTGGGATATAGCCATCCCCGTGGTTTTAAGCCCTCTTAATCATAGTTACCATATCTCTATAAAAATGTCGCCACATGAAGCACTTTATGGCACTCCCGCTAGGATGCATTTCCATATTATTACACCCACAAACAATCTAACAAATCCCTTGAGGGATGTTATGAATGCAAGCGCAAGCTGGTATAATATACTTTGTAAAAATCTAGAAGAAGCTCAAATAATAATGAAAAGGAATCATGACCAAACCGCCAAACAAACAAAGCCATATGCAGTAGGTGATCGAATCTATATGCAAATATATGTGCGCAAATGGTCTGAGCTATAAACTAATGCCTAAATTCGAAGGAACATTCAGTATCCTCAAAATATTAATGGCAAATAGGCTAAAGGTTCAGAACGTAGCACAGCTAGTGGTAGAGGAGTATGAAAGGAAAAAGGGAGAAGAATGTATTTATACCTATATATAAAACTTGCACAATAAACTTGTATATATAAAACTTGTATGAAAATATATATGTTTTTATCACATATTTTATCTGTATATCACTGAATCAAGAAGCAGCTAATTTAAACATGAGTAATTACATATAATTAACTATTTGCAGGTTTCCAACATGAACCTTATCTTGTTTGAACTGATACTGATCTTTCAGACATTTTTCTCGTGTGGGACTGGTTCCAAAACAAAGGATATTCAATTCAGTCATTGAAAGGACCAATGACTTATTCCTTACATCAAGCAACATAATTTTCTTGCCAGAGAATGATGTCATTACCTTAAAGACCAACTTATCGCGATTTGCTGAGTCACTGAATCAACTGCACAGACTACTTATCTTACAGTGACGAAAATCTGCTTACTCAGACCTTGGGTATCGCCAAGTTATTGTCTTTTGATTTGCAAAACAAGACGGCTGAAATAGAATGCTAAGTCTGGGACCTCCTTATGTGGACAGTAAGACACACTAACGTAGAAAGGCGTAACCCCTTTATCTTTGCTGCACTTAATCTGTTCGGATCTGTAGCAAGCTTAGGTCTTGGAGTTTCCAGTCGTCTTAAAATTAACGATCAGAATCAGAGAATTGAATTTTTACAACATGAACATGAATGAATTTTCTCTGAACTTTGCAGGCAGTTAGAGTCAAAAGCCATCTCCCGCGACGGTATTATCAAGAATATTAAGATAATAGGGAGGGCTCCTGACCAACGGCGTTTGCGACTGCTCGAGGCACTCCTCATACAACAAGAGAAGCCCTCATTGAATACGACACAGGAAGTGCTCTTCCTCCCCACCAACCTAAGGAGACCTATGTGCATAAATAATAGCACAAATAATACCAGACCGAACGACACTCCCGATCAAAGAATACCAGATGAGACAAGCAGCCCATCAGCCAATGACAACGCGAGCCGTCGTGACACAGCGCCCAGGGAAGTCTTGCCCCAGCCTCGACGATCAGCTAGGCTGCAACAGCGCAACCTTCAACGACGAGAAGCGTCTTGAAGAAAACTTCTTTCAAACCAATAGCTGGAGCGCATTGCGCCACCAGCCAATGAAATGCAGCTCGCGGTTGACCCCCTGCTGACCTGCCGCTATATATTGAGTAGATCTTGACAACACCTACAGTCTACTCCGATCCACTGCCGTGATCATGCTCGGATGATACCGAGAGAAACGTTGGCCACTAGATCGACTTGTATATTTTATTTGTTCATGTACTGTGACAAATAAATAAATTTTAAGCAATATCCCCGAAATTGACTCCTCCTGATGAGTAATATCGGCGCAATACTCGCCAGTTGTAGTAGCAGAGAGAAAGCTATTGTTAGAAAAATAGAGAAGACTATTTACAAGTTGAATGCAGCTGATGCAGCAATATCTTTCAATAAAACTTGTTTGAAAGAGGGTCTCCTTCCAATATATTATTATTATTATTATTATTATTATTATTATTATTATTCTATATACTAACTTTATTTTATCTTACTTTTTATTTGATATAATTTTACTTTTTTAAATACTAATGCTATTTTCTCTTCCGGTACGGCATCAAGCTTGTGTTGGCGTGTGATGCAGATACGCATTACATGTGTAATGCGATTGCTTACTTGGGGAAGGACTCAGTCAGGGTGCTGAGAGGACAGTAAGGAGAAGTTTTCACGGAGGAGCTTGTGCGGCCTTTTCACCGAAGGGTTTGTACATTTGTATATATATATATATATATATATATATATATATATATATATATCTATATATATATATATATATATATATATATATATATATATCTATATCTATCTGATATATATATATATATATATATAGATAGATATAGATATATATTATATATATAGATATATATAGATATAGAGATAGATAGCTAATAGATATATATTATATATATATAATATATATAATATATTATCTATATATAAATAATATATATATAAATATATATATATATAATTATTATATATATATATCTAGATATATATTAGATAATATATATATATATATATATATATATATATATATATAATATCTATATATATATATATATATATATATATATATATATATATAGATATATATATATATATTGTAATATCATCTTAAATTATTTCTTTGGTTTCTCTTAACGTAAGTTAAATTTTTTTTTTATCTTTCAAGTCTCGAGAAACTGCTTGTTGATTCTTTTCGCTCCCCTCAAGGGTTTTGTTTTTGTTGTTATAGTTTTATTTATCCGCTGGTTTCCCTCTTTTCATGTTTCAACGAGTGGAGGATCGTCTTCAGTAATTGCCTCTTTCGCCTGATGGTTTTACGCTGTCAAACTTACTTAATGTGGGAGAGGTTTTCATCTTGGAAGGTTAATCGTTACGGTTCCCCGAAGGGAGGCTCAGCATCACCCATTTATGCCGCACTCTTCGTCATTTTTCTGCAACATTGCCTTCTGGCCACGGACAGGACATTGAGACGCTCGCTTTCACTTTTATAAAAACGCCAGGCTGCTGTTGGTGGTGAGGGTTTGTCCCGTGCCCTCTTGTGCGAGTTTGTCTGTGGGCTTTCATTATTTTTGCCCCCGTATGACCAAGGCCCAGACCTTGCATCGACGACGACGACGAGTGCACTGCTGTATCCTCCGGGAATCGTCAGGAGGCCTTCTGAGGCCGGAGAAGGGTGAGCATCCCCTTGTGCCCTTATATACTTTCCCCTTTACGTGAGTGGACTCATAAATGTTTTTGAGTGTTGCTTCCAAGCATCAAGTGGAGGCTCCCGCGAGAGCCTTGTAGACGGTTTTCTTCGACTGAAGCAGTTTCAGTGAGATTTCGATATAATTTGATGAACTAAGGTGTATCCTAATTATTATTTTTTTTTTGTAAATTATTAGTGTTAAGGAAAGTCAGTTATTAGTATTAAGTTTCTTGGCTTTTTCTCCACCTATCGTGTACACGTGAGTGAGTATTGATTTCGTTCTTCTACTGTGACATTTCTCTCTTGCTCTGCGGTATAATAGTTAGGTAGGAGTTTGAGGTATGTGAGGACAATTATTGTATATGCTTGGGTGCTTATTTTTCTAGTTCCTCAAGCAGGTTTTCGAGGACATTTCTTTGAATTTTATTTGTGAATAAATAAGTGTAAAATTTAGACATTTTCTTTTTTTGTCACCCCCTTTGAGTGTTTAGTTACCTGAAGTCTTGTGTATGGTAAATCTTTGTCTGGTCTGGCAATCGATTTATTGAACGGAGGACCTGTTTTAAAAATAGAGTAATGTCAATAATTTATTGTCTCTTAAAAAAAGTTCATAACAGTTTATATATATATATATAGTATATATATATATAGATATATATAATATATATAATTTATTATATATATATATATATATATATATCTATATATATATATATATATATACAATCTATAGCTAAAGGTAATGCCACAGAGGAAAATGAAAAGACAAGAACTGCCGAGATCTTTGGTCTTAACTACCCTTTACTTAAGGCAAGACTGATTAGAACAAAGAGAAACACAGTACAGGTATATACAAACAGACATTACAGGATTAACAAAAGTTCCAATTCACTTTAAAGACGCGAAAAAACGCCCGTGGGATAGATTAAAGATTTAAAAGCAGCCACCACACGTGTTCACAGGTAATTTAGTCAGAAAACAATACTTTTTGAAAACATAGAGGCATATACGACCAGACATTACAAATTTAGTAAAATCTTGAAGGCTAGATTAAGGATTTAAGAGTGGTGCGGTCAGACACATTGGTCGAAGGCAATTTATTTAGAAAAACAAAACATTTTGTATTAGTAACATGAAATTTACAAAAGTGTTCAGGCAATGGGTGAGAAGCAAACATAAGATCGTACAAATATAGTAAGCATGAGAGAGAACTAAAATCATGTGGGACTAATAAATTACTAGTTACTTAATTTATTTTAAGGTCCTTCATAAACATTTTACAAATATATGAGTCCAGATGGTACAATTCCAAACTAAGATTTAGATTTTTTTTATTAGTGATTTGTATAATTGCTGATTCCAGTAAATTCTTGAAACATAATCATTTGACCTAGCAATTACAGACCTATTGCCCCAATTTATACAATGAGATTTTTCTCTCAGATGCATAAATTGTGCATTTGCAGTTTGGGCTGTTCTAACTGAATTCATATTCTGCTTTATTTGTACATCTAAATCTTTGCTTGATTGACCAATATAAAAAGACGAGCAATCCGTACAAGGAATTTTGTAAATGATGTTGTTATTTATTACCGGACTATTCTTAATTAGCATACCTTTAATGGTATTGTTATAAGAGAACACAACATTAACATTAAAAGTTTTAAATATTGATTTAATGCTTTCAAATCCATGAAAGTAAGGCAAGCTAAGTACATTTTTAGGAGTTTCGTTTACATTATTAACAACACTATAAAATTTGGTGGAGCTTTTCGATAACAAAAATCAATTATATGAGGTGGGTAGCAGAAATTATTTCCTATCTTTTTTATGTATTCTATGTCTTGGTCAAGATATTGTGGACTCGCGATCAGCAAAGCGCGCAAGAACACGGAAGAAAAAAATATAAATTTTAATATTAAGATGGTTGCAAAAATAAAGATGTATATATGATCAATTATGTGTGGGTTTTCTATAAATACTGAATTTACATAGGAAAAACTCTCTATGTATTAATACATCTACGAAAGGGATGACATTGTTATTTTTAATTTCAACAATGAATTTTATGGATGGCACTAAATTATGCAATCTTGACAATAAATCTTTTACATCGATACCAACAGGTACATAGCATCACGTTTTATATATTTGGTGATCAAAGTATTCATATACTTATAGTATATGTATATGTATGTATATACGAATGTGTTTATGTGTGTCTGTCTGTTACTGTGCTTTTGTCTATGTCTGTGAGACTGGAGCAGTCAGAATGTGCATCTAACTAGTTTAAGATAACCAGAGGCCGTCAGAATATCGCTTGTTTGTATGAAAGAATATTTTTGGAAGTTATTGACAGTGAGCTTTCATATCGATCATTCTTCCGTGCTGAGCAAACTACTTCAGACATTATTCATCATTCATGGAATAATCGGGGATGAAATAAAGTGGTCCATGCAAAAAAAATAATTTACTAAAATACCCCATTAAAATAAAAAATTCAAGTATATACCTGAATGAATAGTGATACAGAATAGAAAATAGTACTTAGGCTAAAGGCCAAGCGCTGGGACGCACGATTTCATTCAGCGCTGAAACGGAAATTAACCGTAAAAAGTTTAGAAAGGAGTAACAGGAGGAAAACCTCGCAGGTGCACTAAGAATCGATCGTTAGGAGAGGGTGGAAAGTAATATGAAAGAAAGAGAATGTGAATTGAATTACAGTAAAAGGAATGAAAGGGGGTGCAGTTAGGGCCGAGGGGTCGCTGCAAAGAACTTTTCAAGTAATGCCTACAATGTACTGCATGAGGTGCACCGACGGCCCTACCCCCCTCCCCCCCCCCCCCCCCCCCCCCCCACCCCCCCCCCCCCCCCCCCCCCCCTACGGCTACGGGAGCATGAATAGACTCAGCAGAAACTCAAAATGAAAACCAAAGGAAATGACTTTTGAGGAGGCAAACATTAAAAATGAAAACTCAGTGAAATTAACCGAGTCGAAAATTATTCACATTCATATGACACTTGTTTTCATAAGGGTCGAGCATTTCTGAAGGATAATGAGAACTTTGACATTATTGAATGATCAAATCTAAAGTACATTGTTCATGAGGATTTTTACATCGACCTACTAATGGTATTAAAGCAGACTAGTGCTTCGAATCGTTTGTTTTGTCATTGTACAGAATTATGATCAGAGCAGATGTCCGCATCTTCCAAAATTATTTCTTTGAGGTTAAATTTCTAAAAGGGGTGATTTTTGTTGTTGTTGTCAAGGAATGAAATCTGTTAAGATTTCTGTCAAAAGAGTTCGTGCTTAGTTGTGTCTTATGAGTTTATTTAACTAAGGAACATTATCATTTAGTGCATTTACCTTTAGAGTGAAATGCAGGGTGCCAGCATCCATAATCTGTAGTGTTACGGTATCACAAGATCGTGGAAACATTTTTGTTTCTGTAAGAAGGTGAAACAGTGTTCCATTCCATGTGGAACTACCATAATTTCTCTACTTATTTATCAATGTAGAGTATCTAAAAGTGTATTTATTTAACTCTATTCTTTTGCAACTGTTATTCCTGTATTACTATTCTTCTCTTCTCTATCTGTGTTTTCTCCCAAGCAATAAAGCGAGGTAACCCATCTGCATATGAATTGTCCAGAAAAAGAAGAAATTCCCGTGGGCTTCCTTGTTTATGCTAGTCCACATTATCATATGCACATAAATTGCTTAATATACAAATACAGAATTTGGCATATTTGTAATTTGCATTTGATTATTAGATCATCTGGATTCAAACTGAAGCCTGAAACACACCGCTCGAAATTATGAGATGTGTAATCATTATTTCTGTTTGAACAGAATGGCAAGTAACTTCAGTTTACAGCATTATAATTCCAAGCAATTCAGAGTAGATGCAGTTCTCTGAGTTAGGGACCCCATTTGGATAGTTGAATTACTATTAGATCTTATGGAGAGGCGCATAGTAAATCTATATTATATCAATAAATATATATATATATATATATATATATATATATATATATATATATATATATAATATATATATATATATATATATATATATATATATATATATATAGATATATTATATATATATATATATAATATTATATATATATATATATATATATATATATATATATATATATATACATATTCAGATGCATTTATTCATTGCAATGCATGAGCAGGCTCAATAATTTAAAGTTTTTAAAGGAAATTTAAGTAAACGTGTGTAGGTCACTAGGACCACACAAGAAGCCATCATAAACGACACTCCCTGCCAATTAGCGATTCGCTACG
Source organism: Macrobrachium nipponense (assembly GCF_015104395.2). NCBI lineage: Eukaryota > Metazoa > Arthropoda > Malacostraca > Decapoda > Palaemonidae > Macrobrachium > Macrobrachium nipponense. The sequence goes on from NC_061091.1 coordinate 35,116,942, forward strand.
TGGGCCACCCTCATGAAAATCTACCTACTCCGTCCCCTCAGCCTTAGTGTTCTGCCATTGTATTTCCATTGCCTTCTGTGTGTGCTGTCATAGTTCCTTTTCCTAGGAAGGCCTGCATCTTGAGCTGTCAACATGCTAGGCCGAAGAGCTGGAAAGTTAACGGTAAACAACCGCATGGATAGAGGCGGGAAAGAAAGTAAAAAGGACCAGCATAAAAAGAGGGGTTAGAAGTCTATGGTTGGTTTGGTGAAAATTCAGGTGAAAGATGTAAAAATGGCTGAGCAGATGTGTGTAACTGATGGTAGCGGGAAGCACAAAGGTATAGTGAGTACATTTTGCATAAATAATGTATCAGATACAGGGGTTACTTGGGTGTAACTGTTGATCTGTAATGACTGTAGGACCAACTAAGCACCAACTAGATGAAGTCGCTGCTACTGAGAGAGTCCTAGCTGTTTTATGGGACCTGCTGTATCGTTCCTTGTGTTGAGGCATCGCATCTGCAACTCATCAACCAACATTTTTTTATAGCATCCCCATCTGCAACAAGGTATGGTTGAGCTGCTGGAGATGGGGGAGATAACTACTTTGCCGCCATTGGCCGAGGAGAAAGATTTCTTTTTGTCATAGACGATCACTGTAGACGACTTCTTGAAGATCACATGGTATTCCATGGGAAATAACCTGAAGATACAGTGTGGAGCTGTCTCGTCATATATACATCGGTCGTAACTCACATCCACTTAGGTCTATATCCCTTAATACTAAAACCTTACTATTACAAATATACTTATTATGAACTAACATGCATCCTGACTTATAATCATTAGCAGATGATTTATACTTTTCCCCCAGAATGTATATAGTCTCTATTCCCTTCAATGCTACTACCGAACCCTTATACGTGCAAGGAAAATGTCTAATTATATAACTAGAAAGAGGGTCCTTGTCACTCATGGGGATTTCTATATCTAACCTTTGTCAGATAAACGTTCTTTAAATGAGTGGAAAATTTCAAAATACGATATTCCTAAGAAAACTTTCAATTCTCACAAGTTAGTTAGATATATAAAAAGGCACTACATTAACTTTTACCATTATCACATAATACTTGTACAAATCTACCCCTGTGAATATCACATTTGAACCCCAGTCATAAGCGGTTTCTTTCAAAGTAGATTCTAATACCCGTAAAAGTAAAATATCTCCAGGAACATACCTCTGTACAATGTACAATTTTCAAAACTACTGAGATAAGATCTTTTGGGACCACTGTCTGTGTTGTATCCCCTATATCTTCACTACTCCTCATCTTATATTCTACTTTCCTAACTAACAAATTACCCACTGATTCCAGACCGACAAAAGGCAATTTATAACCTCTTCTTGATAATTCTCCTCTAAAAAATGCCTTTGTGTCTGCTAAAACTTCATCCTCATCTTGATTTGATTCCGCTAAGCTACCACGTTATGTTTGCCTTTAACAGACTTGACTTTAGCATCAAAATACATGATTGTCAAAAACACCAAGTTCTGTTATGAGAAAGATGAGGATTATTCAAAAGTCAAACAATGGCTTATGATGTGAAAGAACTTCTACTTCATTTCTCATTAACATCTTAAAATGAACCAAACCAGATGCAACAGCAAAGGCTTCCTTGTCGATGGTAGCCATCACCCTTTCATTATTACCCCGTGCTTTGAACTTTCGGCTATAGAAGGCAAAGGGGTGCAATTTACCCTCAATTTTTCCATAAGGCTAATAACTATTCTCTCCTGACCAACATGTGTCACTAATGTGAACGGTAGATCAAAGTTCGAAAACTTCAAAACCAGAGGACTCATTAAAGCATCTTTGACTTTCTGAAAGGTTATCTGCTGCGACTCGCCCGTGAAAATTGTCCATCATCCTTGAAAACGTCTGTCAAAGGAGCTGACAACGTGGAGAAACCTTTCACAACTTACGGAAAAATCCTGCCAGCCCTGTGAACGAACGAACCCTGGGGTGGGGGGGTTGGTAGGAAAATCTTTGATGGCCCTAATTTGTCCTCATTTATTTGAACACCATCCTTAGAGATGACAGGAACTAAATATTTGATCTGTTTCTTCAAGAAATCACATTGGGCTAACTTTACTTTCAAACCTTCTAACCCAAGTCTCCGAAGAATTTCCATAAGCGCCTCTAAATATTCTTCTATAGAATCTGTAGTAATCAAAATGTCATCCATATACACGAAAACACATTTCTCTAACAGTCCATGCAAGGCAGTATTAACCAACCTTGTAAAAGTCATACAACTACCTGACAAACCAACAGGCATTCGTGTGGAACCTCACAATGTCCTTTTGGGATAGAGAAAGCATTGAATTCGCGACTCTCCTCGCAAAGAGGCACTTGCAAAAATCCTTGCATGACGCCAATTGATATTTTTACCCTCAATTTTTAGGAACACGTCTGGCAGACACGCCACTGGATATCCAACTGAAATAGTCTTCACATTTAGTTTTCTAAAGTCTATGCATACATGGATCAAGCCATACTCCTCAGGTATTACCAAAAAAGAAAGAAAAAAAAATAAAGGGTGACGAGCTAGGCCTAATTATGCCTTCCTCTTCTCACTTATTGACCTCTTCGTCAACCTGCTCTCTAATCTTAAAGGCTAGTCTATTTGATGGGACAAAAGTTGGTTTAGTCCCTTCCTGAAGGTGCATCTTATGCTCTAACCCTAACTTATCTCTTTAGAGCACGACTTTGTTTGCAAAGTCAGCCAGAACCTCACCTGACCACTCTATATATTCTTTACGATCAGCATCCCCGCAAATGATCCCTAAAAGCTTTCTCCTAACCTGCATTTCAGCCCCAGAAAACTTATTTTTCTCTCCAACGTGAGCCACTGATTCAGTAGCATCAACCTAGTCTTCGAGGTCTACAATATATGTATTTTTCTGATATCTCGTAACTGAATAATTACAGTTCAACAGTTCCACCCAAGTAACCCCTGTATCTGATACATTATTTATGCAAAATGTACTTACTACACCTTTGAGCTTCTCGCTGTCTTCAGTTACACCAACCATACTTAGTTCTAAAATAACATCTTCTGATAAGACACCCTTATATATCTTCTTTCCCTCATCATTTGGCTCAATACCTCCCTGTATATGGTTATCTACATATGATCATCACCCATGGAAGTATTCCCTTCAATTTCATGAACCCCAGGCACCCCAATTTTTATACCTCCCACATCCATGTATATGAAAATTCTGTTTCTCCTGCATGCAGGATGATTCAGTAAAATTCTGTTCCTCAAGGCACACCCTTAATCACCAAAACTGGTTCCTTGATTAACCGTTACCCAGCAAAAAAATAAATATCTACCAAACATAAAACATCCAACTTATAAGCCTGAACATCATACTCCTCCTCTTCTGAAAGTTTCAACTGGTGCTGGAAAAACATCGACTGATAAAAATCATAGTCTAATAAAGGAAAAACACTGATTGATAAAAATCATAGTCTAATAAACTGAATGAGGCACCTGTGCCTATAAAAATCAAAACATCAAAATCAGATATGGTTCCCTTCACCACAGGCTTTGGCTCTGAAGCATCTTCCAAAAGCCCTGCATGACAAGAACGATTCACACTTTCCCCTTTGGCTGATTGCCCTTACTAAAATTTTGCTAATCCCTAGACATCCTTGAATAACACCGATGAAGAGCTCTCTTGTTGGTATCCCAGAAATTCTTAGTTACCGGTCTAGCATTACTCAATTTAAGAGATGGACAAAATTGCTGGAAGAAAAGCCTGAATCTCCTTATGATAAGCTCTTTGAAACACCCTCAGAAGCTTTTGACATTGCGTTGAAAAATGTACTATCTATAGTCGGACATTTCGTCATGTGCTTACGAATCTGGGAAAAAATTAGGGCCTCATCAGACGTAGGCACTCTTATTGTCGAAATTATTCACTATAGCATCTGGGACGTCATGCAAGAGCCCGGGAAAATGCAACAACCTCTGAAAGTTATCCAAGGAAATAAAGCTATAATTTACCCATCAAGAATTTCTCAATTTCTGTACCAAGTCTCCTGTTGTATCGAACAGCTGAGAGCTGAAATCAGATCCTGGCCATTGTAATGAACTTTAGATTTTGTTCTACAAAGTCCGAAGACAGATTTCTTAATATTCATCCAGGGTCCTTTTACCAGACTGGCTCAGTGCCAAAACACCAGGCAAGAACCAGCCGCAACACAAACTTCACAAAGTAAATCAACTAACAAAGAGGGATAGAATAACACTAACTTAAACTTGACAATTGATTTTAATTGATAAAACCATATTTAATCCAAAAAGAAGTCCCCGAAGCTTTCTTGAGGAACTAGAAAAATACACATACAACTTAACAAAAACAACACTTAAACCAGCACGTGCCTATCTAACTTTTATACCTCGAGTTGAAGAGAAAGAAAGGCGTAAGGGGCAGAAAAACACACTTTCCCTAGCATAAGACAGAAGGAAACACAGGGAGAAATGAACCTTAAACCTAATTATTTTTACAATAACCATCAGTTCTCATAATACACCTTATAAATATAATATTTCCAAACTGATGATACAACAACACTGGAGACGCAATGAAGATTAATATGTAACAACTGAAGACTTCTTGAAGATATTTTAAATGACCACACTGAATACGTAATGAAGATATCATAGCACATTAACAATGACTGCCTAACTCCAGGATCACTAGAGGTGTCCATGCACTGAGGGGATCAACAGGGGCACGTACGTCGTCATAAATATCACTGGCCTGCACTGGTTTCAAGGCCTAACATAATTATAATACCTGTTTTTAGGCCAATTTTTTGCACTGAATCCAAAACCAAAAATCATGCTCATTTTACTAAATCAGACCAGGTATGAAATATTAGCACATTAAAAATATCATACATTCCGATTTGTTTGTAGGTGAATGAAACACAATATTGAAAATATCAGACTGATTTATTCAAAGAAGGCTTACAAAATATTTTGAATAGATAGCAAGAAGAGTATAATGAACTAAGGAAGCTACTCATGGATGAATGGTCTCTTCAGGGACTTCCGTTTGTGCTGAGCAGACTCCACATCCCTGTTCAAGCACCAGCAGTAGTCGGCCAGAAAGTTGACATTCCATTGGCATTGACAACGTTCCTTCATAACACTGATATCTTGGTGAAAGCGCTCAACCTGTTCTTTACTGAAGTCTCCACAGTTCTCTGGAAAATAGTCCAGATGAGACCGGAGGTAAAGCATTTTCACTGACATGCATGCACCAAGTTGGCGGAAATTCTCCTTTAACTCATCAACCACCTTCTGATACTGGGAACTTCTGTGGTTTCCAAGGAAGTTTGCAATGACTGACTTAAGGGACAACCAGGCAGAGAGTTCAGCAGAATTCAGTGCATCATCAAAACTAGCATTCTTGATGAGTTCCCTTATTTGAGAACCATCAAATTTACCTGCCTTAAGTTTCTCCATGCTTTTTTGTTGAAACTTCTGATGGAGGAAAGCAAATCTTCTACCTTCCCTGTCCAATGCCTTTACAAAGTTCTTCATGAGGCCGAGTTTGATGTGGAGGGGTTGAAGCAATATCTTGCTCGGTTCAGCAAGAGGGTGGGACAGAACGTTGTGTGACCCAGGTTTTAATCCTTGTCTTGTAGGCCACTCCTGACAGATTGCTTGTCATCAACATGGCTATCCCATAAGCACAGAGAGCATGGATACTTTGTGTAACCACCTTAAAGTCCTAGAATGAGTCCAACAACTTTAAGATCTCCACAGATCAACCATTTATGTTCCTGGTAGTTCAGAGCAGACAACAGACGTTCCATGCTTTTTCGGGATTCTTTCATTTCAACTGAGTGCCCAACAGGGATCGATGAAAACTTATTTCCGTTATTCAGAAAAACTGCCTTGAGACTTCTGTTAGATGAGTCAGACCAAGTAATTCAGTCAGGTCAGCAATATTGTTACAGTAGTCCAGTGAAGATGCTTCATCCAATGTGAAGAATTTTCTAAATTCTCTCTCGCGGTCCCGATACTAATAGAATGTTGTTTCTGGTCCCAGTAGACGTTTCTCTCGAAGACGAGAACCCATTAGCTGGGCAGAGTCCTTGGAAAGGTTCAGGTCTTGTGTCAGGTCACTGAGTTCGGCTTGGGTCAAAGGCACTGGTTGGTTGTCCTCTTATGGCCTATATACACCACACTCAGTAGTATCAGTCGTGTCACTAGATTCGGAATCAGAACTAGATTCCATGGTGACATTTAACTCAGGAACAGGTAGATCAAGGCCATGGGGACTGGCTTTATGGCAGAAGGAACATCAGGGTATTGAACATGGCGCTTGTTCTTGTGATTAATGCCTTTTAGATTTGTCATACAAAAGTAGCAGTCGGTAACGTGATCTTTCCCTTCCCCCCACACCATTAGGACATCAAATGGCATACTCTTCCTTTTCTTGTTCCTCTAGTCCCGTAAGTTCTCTGCACGTTTTGCAGCAGATATGGGGAGTGAATGGCTTAACCTGGTCCCCTAGTTTGACTCCAAAGTAAGCTTGATATGCCTTCTTCACAAAATCCAGGAATTTTGCTTGACGGTCTGGAAGAACCACATGTCTGCAGATGTAACAGAACCTATTAGGATGGTTTTTACACTTCCAATCCATTTTTATACATATCTAGACCTGAAAAGAGAGATAAAAATAATTATTAAAGGTTACCCACCACCTGGTTTTGCCAAAACAAAGCCCATAAACGCTTGGATAATTGCGATATTTTGGAAAATATGCTGGAATAGAAATAGACTATATCTTAGAAACCAGACCTGCCCCAGGAAAATGAACTGTAATTTTGAATCCAGCATGCAAAAAGGGTCCTAAATCAGTTGGAAGACCTTGACCTTTAAAAAAAAATTTTGAAACGCAGGCCAGTGTAATATGTATGCAGAGTGGGGGAAGGACATATATGGTCTGCTTACCATTCTCCATCACTAGAAGGCCTCCTGACGACTCCAAGAGGTCAACCACACGGCAAAAGCCAACAGCAGTGGCAAGAAGCAACTCAAAAACACCAGGAGTGCTTATCAGTGAGGCAAAATTAGTCCACAGAAGCCTCTCAATACTGACGAAAGCTGCAGGGGCGGGAGCACAGAACTTCCAGTAGTAAAAGCTGTAAGAAAGTTGGGGAGCTGATACTATCTACCCACGCTGCCAAAAATTACACTCCAGGTAAAGGGCGAGCCAAGAAACGAGAGCGAAAGGGTAATCACGTAATGGGCAGCTCAACAGGCGAAGCACTGAAGACATATAAAGTAAAGAGATCTGTTGAATAAACACTATACAGATGAACACGTACAAAACCTTGGCCGGGGATAAAGACTGTTCCAAGAGAACTTTCCGTGACTTAACTAAAGCATAATCAAATTTATATTCATGATAAACCACGGACAAAATATTTAAAGCAATTATGGATTACACCATTCTGCGGCCCCTTATGCCATTCTATGAAAAGTTTTGAAATCCTCCCATGTTTCACACTTAGTAAATTGAAAATTACGGCAGCAGCGACCTATTATCACCCCTATCTAAATCTAGGAAGCTTTTGTGTTCAATAAACGCTTCTGCGCCATTTGTGAGTTTTTAGAATGGAAAATATTTTCGGACTCCATTTATAAAGGTTTTTCATGGCTGGCAAAGACCTCTATTAACCAGGCCTGGAAAAGGCTCAGTCAATCAATTAACTGTCGCGACCTTATGAATCAGTTTTTGTATCCTCATCATCACCGGCCATTTTGTCCCCTTTAAGAAAACTATGTCTCACAAACCCGACCTGTTCTTAAAATCATAAAATACTAAAACCCCATACAATGTTTTCTAAAGTACCCAAAGAAAATTCACACAAAAAGGGAAAAATTAAATATTTATTTCCCAATAACAGAACGTTTATTTTAAATAAATCCTACGTTGATATTAGTTACCTATTATTCCAACAATAATTAAAAAATATGTATTAACCCAAGGATTAATTATAAAAACCTACGGAAGTAAATCACAATTTTATGGCCACATGGAACAGCTGATTCATACTTGGGTTAGAAATTCCCATCACGAGCAAGAAGAGGATTAATTCCTGACCGCATAGAAAAAAAAAGAAGTTTATCCTTCCATAAGGGAAGAAAGAGGAAGCTGGGTGCCTGCCGAAAAATGCTAAACACGCAAATCCGAAGCAGGGCAGACCTTTATCTCCAAGCTCGGTTGCCATGCCGAAATTGCTAAGCACGTGAACCCGAGGCAAAACAATGGCGAAGGTTTGTCAGTAGGTCGATGATTGCTTATGGAAGCAGAAAAGAACTGGGATGCCGTCCCAAATACAAATCCCCCCATTAAATACGACCTCTTACAAAAAATGGTTTAAACATGTCATGATCGTTAATATGTCAATATCCAAAATCATGGTAAGATAAAATAAAATAAAAAATGATTACAGAGAAAGACAGAGGAGAAGGAAAACCTATGGGAGATAAACTGAACTCACTTGTTCCCTCAAAACCACACAATAAGGCGAGAAAAATAAATGGAAACGAAAAAACGGAATCATCAACTCTAACGCAAAAATAACAATGAACACTAACTTTTTTCCCCGTATCCAGCAATAGAGTGATACACACTTATATGTTTCAACACACCATATTTCACTATACACACATTTGGCCGCGTTTCACTTATAGCTTGCCGTATCACTGCGTTAATCACTTTAGTAGTTGGAAGAATGACTCTTGTCCAGAGAGAGGCAAACTCTCAGTTACCTCTTAACTAACGCATCTAAATTGAACAATGAGTTGCAAAAAGCAAAAGTATATTATTTGACAACTCAAACATAATGCCGGTTATGTAGCAAAGAACAAGAAGCAAGCTAACTGACTCTCTTCTCAAATGGAATGGCAATGAAACGAAAAAAGAAATTCTAATATCCATTACCTCAGAGTCAGTAATTAAAAAGGTCAGTTACGACAAGTGTCAAAAGTCCCACACTGTTCTACATGACAGTCTCTGTTCACAGATTAATAAGAAAATATCCAAAAATATAAAAGTACAGACATTGAAGAAAAAGAGAATAATACAAATATTCAGACACAAAAGGAAACCAGAGCACATGTTAGAATGTGAAATGTCACTTGGCGTACCTCTTCACCAATCACTGAAAAGCATACAAAAGCAGTGTCTAACACTTCGGGCCGATCCTGCCCCAATCAACCACATTTTTAAAAGCGTTTCCAATCTTTGATTCACTCGGCCTTCCCATTCGTAAAAATATATGCATGTACATTCTCATGCCACATCTACTAATTTGATTTCAACTAGTTTGAAATGTTCCATCACCCGATAATAATAAAATCCATCATGGTGTCTTGTTCAGGCCACTGGCCGTGTAATGATAGCTATGAGAAATAATATTAGATAGGGCAGCGTAAAAACATAAAAGAGAGAATAATCAGAGCAAGAAAAATAACGAGAGAGAGAGAGAGAGAGAGCGAGAGAGAGAGAGAGAGAGAGAGGAGAGAGAGAGAGAGAGAGAGAGAGAGAATTCAGCTTTGATGTATGTGAGTCAGACATAGGCATCGAGGCGTAGAAGGAACAAATGTGTTAGTCACAGGACATTGGCGAGACAGGTAAGCGGTAACAGCCAAAACACCGTCACAATAGAAATCTTAAGCCCACCATAAACTTGTTGACCTGTGACCTCGCACCTGACTCACCTCCGTCGATTAGGAAGTTCCACCTTCAAGAGGAGGTATTAACATGTTAATTTAGCAAGCTCCACCTTCTAGAGGAGGAATTAACATGTTAGCCTCACCGAAGAGGGGATGGGGTAAGATAAGAGATAGTCAGCTCTTACATGTATATGCAGTATACACAAACATATGTATTACATATAAATATGTATATATATATATATATATATTTATATATATATACATATACGTATATGTAGTATATATATGTACATTTATACATATAATCACGTGTGTGTTCGTGTGTAACATATAGCTACATCTTACGTATATGTTATATAAACATATACATAGTGTATATATATTATATATATATATATATTCAATTGTATATATATATATATATATATTATATGTATATATATATATTGATAATATATATATATAGATATATATACATTATACGTATAGGTAGTATAGATTATGTACATTATACATATAATCACGTGTGTGTTAGTGTGTTTACATATATACTACATATACGTATATGTATACATATACATAGTGTATATATATATATATATATATATATATATATATATATATATATATATATATATATATATATATATATATATATATATATATATAATAGTTTTTATTATCAGCTCAAGGCCATATACATGGAATATACAAAGAATAGACAATAACATACACAGTCTAGATACATAAAATAACATGATAAAAAAAAGCTTAATCGGCAACCTCCACACTTGCTGATGTAGTATAAAAGATGGTAATGAAAATAATGATTATAACCGTGATTGAATTAAGAATAGTTAAATAATTGAATGTAACAAATCTATATGATTATAATCACAGTAATAATGAAAAAAGGAAAATACCAGTAATAACAAAAATTGTGGCAATATAATAATAATGACAGATTCTGCAGATGACATTTTTGTAAAAACAGAGATTCAGTCATTTAGGGAACAATGGCCTCATTTTCCCATCTTCCCCAAAATTTAGGTCTTTTTGCCTCACTACTTAGGATGCTTTGTATGAGCGAATTGCTGCTGTTTCGCTGTCGGGTGATCAGACTGGGGATTGTTCGCCTTACAATGATTTTTCAATTATCCAGGTGGTTTTCTGTGAACATCTGTGTGGCGGACTGGTAGCGAGGAGTGTTTGTGACGGGTCTCAAAATGTCGGGTGTAGTTCGTCCACGGGGAGATGGGGATCTCCGATAGTGTGTACTTTATGTAGAAATAAAAATTTTAAATCTGTCTGTTGTAGACTTTATACACTTGAGCAATATAGTTGCCGAATTTGTAGACGTTATGCCTATTTTTCTCATCGTAAATTTACAGTAGTTTTACTCTCTAGAGGAAGAACTAATTATGATCGTTCTTTATTCATGAGTCAAACTGACACAATAGAAATTAATAACAGTATGGTAGAATAATTGTCATCTCCAACGCTGTCATCCATGGCGGCTAAACCTAAGAATGTTTTAGTGGGTGGGCATTGGACTTTATTTTTTCTCCCCTTAGTCATCGCATATAAAATATCATACCTGCATACTGTACACTCATTTCCTCAGCTTTGTATAATTTATCAATAACTGTTCGTACATAATGAAATTGTTATTTAATTAAACACTTGTCATTTTTTTAGCTACAGCCACGAATAGTTTTAAAATTCTGTCGTTATCAAGAAATGGCATTTTAGTTATATTCAAATCACCTACAGACCTTTTGGGACAAATTGATTTAGTGGGTTGGCAATTTATTTTTGTAGGTGATTAGTCGCCCACTCAGTTAACATGTTAGGTTTAGGCCTGCCGTCATCCCATATAAGCTTCATCCATAGGCATAATAAATATATTGATAAAAGCCTAGGTTCAATAGCCTGATACCGAACAGCCAATATTCACTACTCTGAACTGTTGGTTGAGATAAGAAGTGGAACAAGTTCATCTTAGGTAAGGTCGTAATTAGGGCTTCCAGTCTGAGCCCGACTTTGGATCCCGGTATTTCAGGACAATAAGAAAATAATCCAGGGATTTCCTTGGAAGTAAAATGTTTTTCAGATATATTTTCATTGTTAACATTCAAAGTAAATGTTTTACACAGGTTAAAAGATAAAATCGTAATGATAGAGATAATAAAACAACAAGCATTAATTTTTACTGGTATTTAATGGTAAGTATATAAAGGAATACAACTTTTAATGAGTCATATTGGCAAATTTGGTGTCATAGGAGAAACTATAGACAACTGATTTGGATTTTTTTAGTAGGCATGCATTTCTTGAAATACTAAATAGCTTTTCCCAACAAGTAATGTATAAATAATGTGATAACGATGTTTTCTAAATTCGCAATCAGGTTGAATCGATGTAGGAGTATTTTTTAAGGGATTGACAGATGTTGAGAAATCTATTGAAAGGTGGCGTCATGGAACTTCATGGAACTCGGTATTTTATATATATATATATATATATATATAATATATATTATATATATATATATATATATCTTATATATATGTAAGTGTTTACATAATAAAAATATGGAATGTTAGTCCATATATATAAAAGACTAAAACTAAAGAGGTCAACCAGATTGCTTGCAGGAATGTGATCAGACCAGAGACGCTAAGATGACGTATACCATAAAGTAAGTAGGCTAAGATAACATGCCGTCACCTGTAGTCATTCATTTGTTTTGAAAACATTAGTCCAAGCTCCCTGCTTGAGACAACTACCGCGACCTATAATTCAAATGGCCTACGTGATCTCTAATGTGTCTCATTTTTGTATGTATGTTCATATGTTCGAGCTACTATCTGCTTCCTTTATAACTTGTAACCGAGATGGTAGGCAGGGCAGAATAGAGTTAGCTATCGTCATTAGAAGACCTGTATCTCTTTACCTAAGCTTTATCATGTAGAGAGAATAGAATTAGCCATCATCATTGGCAGAAGCGATCAAGCTATCGTCATTAGAAGACCTGTACAATCATACCTGATCTTCACCATGTAAACTCAGAAGAATATATATATTTTTATACTTCGTGTTTTCGACTAGAACCTCACCTCATTGCCGAATCATCATGAGTTTAACACATCGTCGTCACAATCAAAGAAGATAATACCGACTTCGTAAGTGATCTACAAACCCCAAGACACTCCAATGAATATGGAAGTGCAATACCAACCGACTTAGCGTAAGATTATCGCAAGTCTAACATTACCTCATAGGGCGCCTTATTATACAAGGCAACAGCCCTAAAAGTGGTGGCAGCGTACCAGAAGAACTCTCAACTCTCCGAAGAAAAACCAATAATAATCATGTATCATAAGAAGTCAACGACGACGGAAGCAGCAGATTCTTCAAGCAACCTAGTATCATCGTTTAGTGAGTGACTTCAGAAAACAACAAGAACTCTTCAACGACGACGAAAGCAAGAGATTCTTCAAGCAACTTATTATCATCGTTTAGTGAGCAATTTCAGTAGTGAATAACTTCAAGAAACAAACCCGACGTGTCCTTTTCCTACGGCAACGCCAGCTTCGTCTCTCATTAGAATCATTCAAGAAAACATCGTTATTGAGCAGTTTTCCGGCACTTCAGAAACAAAGAAACAAAGCCGAAACGCAAGGTCAGCAGCATCGTATCTACAAGGGCTCGAATCATCCAAACATCGCGCACGGGGGAAACTCAAGCCAAAAAAACCAGGTCATCCGCTAAATAGAGAAGGAGGACCAAGGCCGTGTGTCGTTATCGGAACACCGTGACTTCCCACAAAAGCAAGCTAAGTAACAATTTTTATTCATTTGGAGTAACTGAGTGTTTCCTTTGCAGGTCGAATTTCGTTATTCCTGTGCTGAAGTTTACGAGACTTCTTAATCTCCTTTTTTACAGAATGATCTACATCATTGAGATTTCGCAACTGCGAGTTTTTATCTTTGAGTGTCTGTTTCCAGAAGTTCTACTGAAATATCATAATCATATACTATGTTAATTTTATCATTTTGGGTGATTATTAATCCCTTACGTAACAAATCATATTAAACAGTGAATATGCGTTTACGCAGTGGACGTCTGTATTTATACAGATGCATGGATAGGGTCATTAGGCACCGTAGTGATTAGAAAACACACAAAAAACAAGTGGAACACCCGTACAAATCTAGATAAATTAGAGGTAACACTATTTCGGGTCATGACAATAAATGCTCCTTTGCAAAGTCCCGATCGCAGTTTTAGCCTTGAGTTTTTTGAGTTATATAAAAAATATCGAACCTCAATGACTCAACTTAACTTTAAAAATACGGCTGGATTGCAAGGAATAACATGTATATAAAAAACTTTCATTAGGCTAAATGCGCTGAGCATGATCCCTCACTATTTCAAATCTTAGCAAAGAATGAAGTAAACAACAGTTAATATTGAATGCAGTAGAGATAACTTGTCTTAATAGTAATCGCTCAACTCCTAATAGTTTGTCATTCATACGTTCGTTGCTTTGTACGTAACCAACAACAGAATGCTAAAAACACAATACGTTGCCGATGGTAAACAGTAGCCCTAAATATCAGAAACAAACAAATCGTGTTTAAGCGAACTCGGTTACTGTGTCATATAGTCAACGGTCAGGGTCAGTTAAATCTGCCGGGTGTTCAAAGCAAAGCACATTTCACACAATAAGCGACTCTAGCAGAGCAGGAAAAGCGATGTTGGATCATACATGCCAATATCTTTTTGAATTAAAAAGGATTTTTCCTATGAATCACACGACCGTATCAAGTAATCAGAGCAGGTTCTCGTTTTTTTTAATACATAAGTTATTATAAGTAGTGGTGGATTAAGCCCGACTGTACGCGCCGTAAAAATTAGAATATCTTGTTTTATTCCTTTAGTACACATAATATCCTGTATTTACAGACTCACCGTCTGTTGTTCGAACTTCCCTAATGAGAAGTCCGGATAAGCGAGCTCTTACAGATACCTCTATAGTTATAAAAAACATTGATCTGTATCTATCCTCCTGCAAAATAAGGCGTGTTTATCAAAGGAAAATCCTATAAACCTTCAAACATTAAAATCCGTTTGAACAAAAAGAGACAGTTAATCAAATAATAACTTATATAGAGGAACTATACATTTGTCTCATAAATCGTAACATTGTTCAATGACCCAACAGTTCTCCCACAACCGCAGTCGCAGTTTGCACGAAAAATCTCGAGAAGCATGCACCCTCGAATGTCTTAGTGCTTGTAAAAAGACCTTGCTGGGAAATGAAATTTTAATCCTTCCCGACATTCTGAAATATAACGATTTCCGCGAACAAAGCCCTAGACACGGTTGACTCGCAGCAACAAGTTAAATCTAGTGATCCACAAACGTATACATATCGTGGATACGGAAGTTATAAATATCGCATTTTTTATTGTTGCTAATCTTTAATCCCGCCCAACCAGTCGTAGATGAATCTCTCTGATAATCTATCTAAAGTAATATCCGTAAAGTCATTCAAGCAGAGGTGATTCAGCAGAATTTTTTTTTTTATCTTTTATCTGAATACCAGGAAGTTTCTCCACTAGCGAGTGATCTCTGGGGAAAACGGATGTAATCTAACACAAAATACGGTCTAAGGACAAACATAAAGCTATATACGTACCTTCGTATAGACTCCCAATGCAATTTCAAAATAGAGATAAATGACGAAGTTGAAAAATGTTAGTAATAGGAGCCATTAGGAAATCAAATAAGCCCATATAATTTTTCCCTCAAACGTCATGCCATAAAAGATCGGACTTGGCGTATCTGCGTAGATTTCTGTCGCTTAAACAAGGAAACGACTCCCGATAGTTTCCAGTGCCATGTACCGACGACATCTTATCTCTGTTAGGTTAGAATAAATTTTTCACCAGCTTGGACTTGCTTAAAAGCTTTTACCAGATACCATTACCTAAGTGATTGTACCTCATACACCGTTTTCAGCACACTCAGGGGACATTATCAATTTTTACGTATGCCTCCGGCTTACGTTGCGCCCCAATTACAATATAGTGCTTGGAGACTTTTAGGGGATACCCTACATGCCTATTGGTTGGTCTTGTAATCTTTTCTAATACCTTAGAAGTACATTGACATAAACTAGAGCTAGTGCTACAGAGACAAAAACAAATAATCTCAGAGTAAAATATCTAAATGCGAGTTTTTTAAAACCGAACATGTTTATCTAGGTTTTATGTGTCTAGTCAAAGTCTTAAAGTAGTCCATGATAAGGTGTCGGCTATTCATAACTTCCGGTACCTATTAACATAAAAAGGGGGATACAGCACTTTTGCGCTGTAGTGGGTATTACAATCGTATGCAAATATGTAACTCTTCAATCATAGCAGCTCCTTTAACAGAACTTACGAAGAAGAGCATAGATTTATTATGGTCTAAAAAGCATCAACAGGTGTTCGATATCTTAAAAGTGGAATAATGCAGCTCACCTAACTTAAAAATCCCTGATTTAAATAAGGAATTTTTTTTTTATTGCAACAGACGCCTCAGACCAAGGGGTAAGAGGGGTACTACTTCAGTAATATGATAAACAGTTCTTTCCTATAGCTTTTTATTCACGTAAACTAAAGCCCTCTGAAAGTAAATATGCAGTAATAGACAAGGAAGGGCTGGGTATCTTTAACTCACTAGTACATTTTAAGTTCATAATCTATGGCTATCCTGATAAAGTCCTTACTGAACATGAGTCCTTTACCGAGTTTTTCAAAGGCTTTAATCACAGTCCAAAAGGAACTCGGTGACAAATGATCATTCAGGTCTTTGGAGCCAAGATAAGATATCTACTTGGGAAAGCAATTATCATAGCTGACGCATTATCCCGCAATCCCGCACCATACTGCAAAGAACCATTAATTAGACTAAAAGATATAGAAACATCCGTGCCTACTTTTAAAACCGTATCTAAACAAGAAAATTCCTTAACCCAAGAGATCGCGAGCATTGAGTATCTGGGTTGGAGCGCAGAACTGTTACAAACTGAACAAAGCAAGGGTCAGCAGCTAAGCAAAAACAATAAACACTTCGAACGGAAACAGGGTCAGCGGCTAAGCAAACCAATAAACACTTCGAGCAGAAACCCTAAAGCAAAAGTATATTTAAAGTATGTGTATCAGAATTATGTAATCAAATGTAATATTATATGTAGGTCCGTGACGAGGGAAAACCACCCGAAGAACACGGCAGGTGACTAACGACCAGGTAGTAGTAATAATCTCTTTCATACCAATCATCCTAAACTGGTTGCATTCCGTCATCCAGGGTTCTCTATTATGTCACAGAAAGCCAAATCACTGTTTTACTGGCCTACGATGCTTACAGATATAAAAAGCACATAACTAATTGTAACACGTGTCATGAAAAACAAAAAAGGGATACACTAAGACACCTGTCAGTTTAGGGGCCTATCCTGTGCCAAATCAATCCTTGAAAGAATATACGTAGAATTATTAACAGAATTACGAGTCTGACAGAGGGAATAAACACTTCTTAGTGTTAATAGTTCCTTGACACGTTATATAGAATTAATAGCACTAAAAACAAACACCGCAATTGAATGCGTTAGGAATATTTATGAGTGCTAAATCAGTAAACATGGAATTCAACACATAATAATCTGTGACTCGGGTGGTGTAAATCAATAATAATCTCCATAACTTGTTGTGTGAATTCCTATCCATTAAGAAAACCAATAATATATTTTATCACCCAGTCAATCGGTTTGGTAGAATAAGAGATAAATAAGAAAGTGTCAATGTCTTACGAGTTACAACTCGTGATATTGGATCCGAACTGGATTATAGCGGTTCTCGCGGTTTTAAATACCTTTATCACTCATATCTTGTATCTCTAGAATTGATACCGCAAGTAGCCTTATACGGTACGCCGCTAGAACAATTTTACACCTATTCAAGCCAACCATTAATTTATCAAATGTATATAAAAAAATATAATAATAAACTAAATAAATATAAAAAAATAAAATAAATATGGATACAAGTGGAGTCAATATAATACACTCCGTAAGAAGTCGGAAGGGTTACAAATTATAATAAAAAAAAGGAATCACGATAAAATCAATAAGCAAAACGTAACCATAGGTTAATTAAATATCCAAATATATATGCGTAAAGATTTGAACTCTAACTTAACGCTTTAGTAATGACAAATAAGCTAAAAGTTCAAACACATATCAAAACCTACTGACATATTGTCTGTCCCGGTGATTTATATTCGTAGTAAAAAAATAAATAAATAAAATAAATAAATAATAAATAAAATAAAAATAAAATAAAATAAAAGAGATTTTAAAGTCAGGAAGTCTAGAAGTGAAAATGTATATCTATGGAATAATCCATATGAATCTTATACAGGGCTAATAATATATATAGAATTTGTATGGAAACCTTTTTCATTAGTTTGAATAAGGAATATTTAATTTACATAATTTACAATCATGCAGATTTCCAACATGAAACTAATATATTGTTCAATTTTGGTACTGTTTTTTTTCCAGACATTCTTCTCATGTGGGTGGAGAATTAAAACAAAAAAAATATCATTTGAAAATACTAAAGTCGTATTTAATTACAGCAAGTCACGTAACTCTTAGCGGCTGAGAGCAATCTCCTGCCAAGTGACAACGTCATCATTGCCCATTCATCATTGTTCTGTTTAACCTCAATAATCTGCTTGCATAGGCTTCATCTGTGTGTGTCGTCTCACGCTTGCAAAGGAGGTTGCTGGAGAAAGGAATGCTTAGCTCGAACTTCTCATGGGCAAGGCAGACGTTAGGTACAAGTGTCTATCCGTATGCGCAATGCAACTTTAGTTAAGGAGTTGCAATCATTTTAAATTTTTTTTTTTTTAAAATTAATAAACAAAAATAAGCAAATAGAATTTCTATAACATCAAATGGATTAATTTTTTCTGAACCTCATAGACAATTAGAGTCAATAATTTAGCTTATGACATTGGTAAACGGACGTTTAGAAGTATCAAGACATGTATATGAAAAATTTACTTGCAAGATTAGTCTATGACAATTCAAGTAAATCCCATTCATGGGAAAATGTCACATTTTCTTGAAAAAAACCCAAAGTTTATATAGTAATTAGTTACATAGTGGGTTCTTTCATTGCATCTCTAGCCTATTAATAAAGTTTTTAAAATTAACCTCAGAGGATGTGCGCGAGAAAATTGAATATGAAACTTTTTTTAGGGGCACATAGGATCAGATTTTATCACAACTTAATTTCAGTTAGCATAGAGAAATACAGAATCATGATTAATATTCTCTTTGACTCTTATGTTGCCTGGCAATCTTAAAAACAGCTCCGTTTCACACTTCTTTGTCTAGTAACTTACTACCAGTAATATCGAATTTTCTTTGGGATTCGTAATGATATCTGTTTATTTTTTATAATTATGGATATTTTTACAGTCATCATAGACCTGGATAGGTTCACTCATTGTTAATGCCATGGATAAAAAAGTTTGTACAGCTGACTCTTTTGAATTCCACAAATATCAGCGAATTCATGTGGTTAAGTCTGGTTCTAAAATGGCTTTCTCCCCCCCTGTATTTGGATGTCGTCTGAATTTACTTTGCCCTTGTGACAAGTATAATTTCACTTGCAGGCTGATTAATGGAACCTGGTTACAGTATCCTGCAGTACGAGAGTTTCACATCGCAACTTCAAAAAAATCGTTCGTCGCTGCGGACGACGGAAGTCAAGTAACAACCGCCTACAATGTGAAAGGAATTTCTTGGACTTCTTCGACCGACACCCGTATCCCGTCGTTAATCTCGTTTTAATGCGGAATGCTCCGGCGGCTGTCGGAAATCGACTACAAAAGGGACATACTTCCGACGATTACGACCTTAAGGATATTCAACTCTACTTTGCTGGCGAAGGACTCGTGCTGGGGGTGATTTTATTCATCGCGAACGTATTCGTGTGGCTTAGGATGCAGAGAACAAGTATGAGCGCAAAATAGAACGTTGGACCCCGCCCAGGCAAATTTTCCCCTTGTTTTAACCATTTGGAATTGGCCCTTTCATTTGGCTATAGGTGGTTGTCTGGAACTGTGTAATGGACAAAAAGTTGTTCGAACGCTAGGTAAATGTGTAGTAGTATAACTTCGGTCATGTATCCTATATATATAAAGTATCATGTATCCTATATATAATGATCATAAATAACAGAATCGAAATATATTTTTTTTGCGTGTACGCACTAGGAATCTATATATAAATGATCATAAATAACAGAATCGAAATATATCTTTGCGTGTACGCAATAGGAATCTATTTAAAGTGCACATATATTAATCATAATTATATGCATCCATATACATATGTTAAACAATCCCGGATAGCCTATAATCAATCTGTTACCTTTTATCTTACCAATAACTGCAGATATATAACATTTAGCATAAAAATCAACGAATCAATCAGCATAAACATTAATAATTTTTATCAATTCATATATGAAATTTTTATCAGTTAAAATATGATTTTTATCATGTTAATCTTCATTCTATGCGATTATCAGAGTACATTAGTATTTTTCTGTAGCATATGTATCTTAATGAGATGAAGTGAAAAACTGTATCAGTATATATCACGTGATCACTATTATTTACGAATATCATATGCATATTATGTCTAATATTTTATTACTTGAATATGTATTTGTGTACACCATGAATTATTTTACTTATAAGTATTTCTTTATATATATATATATATATATATATTATAATATATATATATATATATATATATATATATATATATATATATATATATATTCACATAGTGTCTGTATCACACTCCTATAGTCAAATGCAAGTCACGCTTGAGTAATATTCAGTAGTTGGTTTTGGTAGCTGACCGAGCTTTATGTAAGTGTTTACATAATAAAATATGGAATGTTAGTCCATATATATAAAAGACTAAAACTAAAGAGGTCAACCCGATTGCTTGCAGGAATGTGATCAGACCAGAGACGCTAAGATGACGTATACCATAAAGTAAGTAGGCTAAGATAACATGCCGTCACCTGTAGTCATTCATTTGTTTTGAAAACATTAGTCCAAGCTCCCTGCTTGAGACAACTACCGCGACCTATAATTCAAATGACCTACGTGATCTCTAATGTGTCTCATTTTTGTATGTATGTTCATATGTTCGAGCTACTATCTGCTTCCTTTATAACTTGTAACCGAGATGGTAGGCAGGGCAGAATAGAGTTAGCTATCGTCATTAGAAGACCTGTATCTCTTTACCTAAGCTTTATCATGTAGAGAGAATAGAATTAGCCATCATCATTGGCAGAAGCGATCAAGCTATCGTCATTAGAAGACTTGTACAATCATACCTGATCTTCACCATGTAAACTCAGAAGAATATATATTTTT
Source organism: Macrobrachium nipponense (assembly GCF_015104395.2). Classification (NCBI taxonomy): domain Eukaryota; kingdom Metazoa; phylum Arthropoda; class Malacostraca; order Decapoda; family Palaemonidae; genus Macrobrachium; species Macrobrachium nipponense. The sequence goes on from NC_061091.1 coordinate 35,138,232, forward strand.
TATACTTCGTGTTTTCGACTGGAACCTTACCTCATTGCCGAATCATCATGAGTTTAACACATTGTCGTCACAATCAAAAAGAAGATAATACCGACTTCGTAAGTGATCTACAAACCCCAAGACACTCCAATGAATATGGAAGTGCAATACCAACCGACTTAGCGTAAGCATATATATATTAATATATATATATCTATATATATATATATATATATATATATATATATAGATATATATATATATATATATATATATATAGGAAGTAGTAATAGCTGCTCTTTCAACGCCCGGGGATCGAACCGAGGACGCTCCCATGTCACACCGAGGGCAAAGAAAATCAAATCATGGTGGTTACTTGCAGATGGGCTTATTTAAGTCATAAAGTCATGAACTGAACGATGTCACTGTCAGTGAAGAAGTAATAAACGGACGCTTTAACGCCTGTTTAGTTCAGGTTTATTGTGCCAACTGATTTTCATGGTTTATTTGACTGAATCACTTGTGGAAACACCATTACACTATGAGTTTGTATGTTGTGTATAGTTAATTAACTATTACAGATTATTTCAGTATAGCAGCAATATACACGTCTCATGTTCATCGTGGTCAGATTCTCTCTCTCTCTCTCCACTCCTCCTCCTCCTCCTCCTCCTCATATTCTACTCCCATCGTCGTCCATCTGCCATTCCATTACCTTCTGTATCTTTCTGGCCTACTCGTAACGTCACACATTGGAGATGGGGGCTGTAGAATATATTCCTTTTACCTCCTCCCCCACCTCTTCTTCCCCAACCCCACCCTCACATTTTACCTCTTTCAGGGATCTTTAGTCCTGTTTATGCCAAGCTACTTGCAGGCTATTCACCGTTACATTAGAATCAAATGCGCCTTTTGTGAAGCTGGACAGACCGACTGATGAATGAACATGTTTGCACACATTAAGGACCACTCGCAACTCTTGTTGAGCAAGGCGGGTTTGACAGATTTTAAGCTCCTCACTCTCTCTCTCTCTCTCTCTTCCGAGACGGAAGCCGATTCGTGTTCCCTCGTCTTTGGCTACATTCTCTGGTCTCCAAGGGACCTGTCGCGACCGAGATGCAATCTATGGGTGAAGTGGAGGCCATTTTTCTCCGAATTCCGTGTTTCGTGTTCCAGTTGATGTAATTAATTTCTGTTTGTGGTCTGTATAATTTAGATGCAGTATATTACTTCTACCCCACCCCTATTTTTTTTCTAATCAAAACGGTCACTCATTTCAAAAGAAATGTTTTCCTGGTGCCACTTTTTAGATCAAACAATCGTCATTTTTAACATGAACTGTGTAGAGCAACAATGCAGGCTGCTCGTAACTTGTTGCTAACTTGTAAGATTTTTTGGGGGCCGTTTTTTATTTTTATGTTATTTTATTTTATTTATTTGTTTTTTATTCATTGTTTGTAGTGTTCACAGTGAAGTACTGAAAAACACTCGTGATTTTTTTCCCAGCGGGAAAGGAATATTTGCATCGGACCAGCGATGCTGAATGACCAGCTTGTCTCTAAGAAAGGAATTCGAGTGACACAAAGAAATCTATTCAATTTTCCTTTTATGTATAGACGTCGAGGACTTCCCTTTCGAGGGGGATGTGCCCCCCTTGACTGCACAGTGAGTGTTTTGGCAAACAAGCCATGACAAAAGGGGAGCCAGACGCACCTGCAGTTGTGAAAGGAAGCGGAGATCTCCAAAAGGCGGGATTTATGGCACCTCCACCGACCACAACTAGGAGTAATGGAGGCCAAGGGGTCATTTACGTATTATAATTTGAATCGGAAAGTAGCCGTCGTGTTAGTTATTCGAGCGGCGGACTGAATACTAATGAAGATATTTCGCTTTATAAAGGTACAGTTAATGAAAGCCTTGTTTTTTCTTGCGTCGACGAAGGAACTCTCTCTCTAATAATAATAATAATCAGATACAGCGCAGGAATAGTGGAATGGACGAAGGCAGAACTCCGCAGCATAGATCAGAAAACCAGGAAACATATGACAATACACAAAGCACTACACCCAAGAGCAAATACGGGCAGACTATACATAACACGAAAGGAAGGAGGGAGAGGACTACTAAGTATAGAGGACTGCCGTCAACAATCGAGAAACAGAGCCACTGGGGCAATATTTGAAAACCAGTGAAGACGAGTAGCTAAAGAGTGCATGGAAAGAAGGACTAATAAAAGTAGACCAAGACCCAGAAATATACAGAGACAGGAGAATGACAAACAGAACAGAGGACTGGCACAACAAACCAATGCACGGACAATACATGAGACAGACTAAAGAACTAGCCAGCGATGACACGTGGCAATGGCTACAGAGGGGAGAGCTAAAGAAGGAAACTGAAGGAATGATAACAGTGGCACAAGATCAGGCCCTAAGAACCAGATATGTTCAAAGAACGATAGACGGAAATAACATCTCTCCCATATGTAGGAAGTGCAATACGAAAAATGAAACCATAAACCACATAGCAAGCGAATGTCCGGCACTTGCAGAGAACCAGAACAAAAAGAGGCATGATTCAGTGGCAAAAGCCCTCCACTGGAGCCTGTGCAAGAAACATCAGCTACCTTGCAGTAATAAGTGGTACGAGCACCAACCTGAAGGAGTGATAGAAAACGATCAGGCAAAGATCCTCTGGGACTATGGTATCAGAACAGATAGGGTGATACGTGCAAATAGACAAGACGTGACGTTGATTAACAAAATCAAGAAGAAAGTATCACTCATTGATGTCGCAATGCCATGGGACACCAGAGTTGAAGAGAAAGAAAGGAAAAAAATTGATAAGTATCAAGATCTGAAAATAGAAATAAGAAGGATATGGGATATGCCAGTGGAAATTGTACCCATAATCATAGGAACACTAGGTACGATCCCAAGATCCCTGATAAGGAATCTAGAAAAACTAGAAGCTGAAGTAGCTCCAGGACTCATGCAAAACACTAATCCTGATCTCGTTTGGGTGGAGACCTGAAACATACACAGCCTTAGGGGGTTGAGCCAAGGCGATCGCGAGGGTAGCTGATGGCAGAGCGGCAGAACCGAAAGAGAGAGGACCTCCCGCTGTCATACAAGAAAGAAGCAATACCTTTCCAGAGCATTATAATGGTCCTAAACTGAATGCTTGGATTTTTTAAAATCTTAAGTTGTAACTTGTGTAAGCTGTTAACTTGTATTTCTTTGCATTAGTAAAGACAGAATACTCTGCCGTTCATCTCACTTAAACACTCCTGAGAGACTTAAGAATTCTAATCCAGAATTAACCATAGAGAAGAATCTTAAAGTAAAGAAAGAAACATAGAACCAGAACGAATCACCTAAAGAAGAAGAAGCAGACGAAGAAAGAAGTAGAAGCAGGCAAGAGAAACAATTATCACAGCCAAAAGATGATGAGTCTCACTTATGATATGTGAATGGAATTTCTCAGTTTCTAAAGGGTCAAACGAAAACGCTGAACGGGTGCTAAATTGCAATGAGAACCCACCAGCTAGCACAAACAGTGCTGAACTATATGCTTGTTAAACAAACATATTTCTCTCCTGCAAACGCTGAATAAAAGAATAAGGAGAACTCCACAACCCCGTAAGCATTAGTATGAGATAACCTCTTTATATA
>NC_061091.1:35146884-35160501 GCF_015104395.2 Macrobrachium nipponense
GGCCTTTTTCAATGTTAAAACAAGGGGAAAATTTGCCTGGGCGGGTCCAACGTTCTATTTTTGCGCTCATACTTATTCTCTGCATCCTAAGCTACACGATTACGTTCGCGATGAATAAAAAAAACATCCCCAGCACGAGTCCTTCGCCAGCAAAGTAGAGTTGAATATCCTTCGGTCGTAATTGTCGAAGTATGTCCCTTTTTGTAGTCGAATTCCGACAGTAGCCGTGGGAGCATTCCGCATTAAAAACGAGATTAACGACGAGATACGGTGTCGGTCGAAGAAGTCCATGAAATTCCTTTCACATTGTAGGCGGTTGTTACTTGACTGTAGTCGTCCGCTGCGACGAACGATTTTTTGAAGTTGCGATGTGAAACTCTCGTACTGCAGGATACTGTAACCGGTTCCATTAATCAGCCTGCAAGTGAAATTATACTTGTCACAAGGGCAAAGTAAATTCAGAACGACATCCAAATACAGGGGAGGGGAGAGAGCCATTTAGACCAGACTTAACCCACATGAATTCGCTGATATTTCGGAATTCAAAAAAGTCCGCTGTACAAACTTTTTTATCCATGGCATTAACAATGAGTGAACCTATCCAGGTCTATGATGACTCGTAAAAATATCCGGAGAATTAATAAATAAATAGATATCATTACGAATCTCAAAGAAAATTCGATATTACTGGTAGTAAGTTACTAGACAAAGAAGTGGAAAACGGAGCTAATTGTAAGATTGCCAGGCAACATAAAAGTCAAAGAGAAGATTAATCATGATTCTATGTGCCCTAACAAAAGTTTCATATTCAATTTTCTCGTGCGCATCCTCTGAGGTTAACTTTTAAAACATTATTATAGGTAGGAGATGCAACGAAAAAAACCCACGATGTAACTAATTTCTAAATAAACTTTGGGTTTTTCAAGAAAATGTGACATTTTCCCATGAATGTTTTACTTGAATTGTAATAGGCTAATGTTGCAAGTAAATAATCCATATCCATATCGTGATACTTCTAAATGTCTATGAGGTTCAGAAAAAATTAATTCATTTTGTTGTTATAGAAATTCTATTTGCTTATTTTGTTCATTAATTTTAAAATGATTGCAAGTCCTTAACTAATTGCATTACACACACGGATAAGAATATGTTATTGTGGCCTGTCAATGTGACCTATGAACCACATGTGAAGTTCATGAACTAAGCATTCCTTTCTCCAGTCAATCTGCTTTTGCAAGCAGAGACGACACACAGATGAAGCCTGTGTAAGCAGATTATTGAGGTTAAAAGGAACAAATGCTGATACGGCAATGATGACGTCGTCACTTGGCAGGAGATTGCTCTCAGCCAGCTAAGAGTTACGTTACTTGCTGTAAGAGATACGACTTTAGGATAAATTTTTTGTTTTTTAATACTCGACCCACATGAGAAGAATGTCTGAAAAAAAAAAACAGTACCAAAATTGAACAATATATTAGTTTTTCAAGTTGGCATTATGTTAAATAAATATTCCTTATTCAAACTATATGAAGAAGTTTCCATACACATTCTATATATATTATTAGCCCTGTATAAGATTCATATAGGATTATTCCATAGATAACATTTTCACTTCTAGACTTCCTGACTTTAAAATCTTTTTTATTTTTTTTATTTTATTTATTTATTATTATTAGTTTATTTATTTATTTATTTATTTAATTTTTTTTTTTTTCATTGACTACGAATATAAATCACCGGGACAGACAATATGTCAGTAGGTTTTTGGATATGTGAACTTTTAGCTTATTTGTCATTACTAAAGCGTTAAGTTAGAGTTCAAATCTTTACGCATATATATTTAGATATTTAATTAACCTTTTGTTACGTTTTGCTTATTGATTTTATTGTGATTCCTTTTTATTATAATTTGTAATTCTTCCGACTTTTTACGGAGTGTATTATATTGACTCCACTTGTATCCATATATTTATTTTTTTATATTTATTTATTTATATATTTTTTTTTATATATCTTTGATAAATTAATGGTTGGCTTGAATATGTGGAAAAGTGTTCTAGCGGCGTACCGTATAGGCTACTTCGGCATCAATTCTATAGATACAAGCTATCAATGATAAAGGTATTTAAAACCGCGAGAACCGCTATAATCCAGTTCGGATCCAACATCACGAGTTGTAACTCGTAAGACATTGACACTTCCTATTTAATTATCCGTTATTCTACCAAAACCGATTGACTCTGGGTGATCAAATATATTATTGGTTTTCTTAATGGAAAGGAATTCACACAAACGTGTTAAGGAGATTATTATTGATTTACACCACCCGAGTCACAGATTATTATGTGTTGAATTCCATATTTACTGCTTTAGCACTCGTAAATATTCCTAACGCACTCAATTGCGGTGTTTGTTTTTAGTGCTATTAATTCTATATAACGTGTCAAGGTAACTATTAACACTAAGAAGTGTTTATTCCCTCTGTCAGACTCGTAATTCTGTTAATAATTCTACGTATATTCTTTCAAGGATTGATTTGGCACAGGATAGGCTCCTAAACTGACAGGTGTCTTAGTGTGTCCCTTGTCTTCATGACACGTGTTACAATCAGTTATGTGCTTTTTATATCAGTAAGCATTGTAGGCCAGTAAAATAGTGATTTGGCTTTCTGTGACATAGTAGGGAACCCTGGATGACGGAATGCAACCAGTTTATGACGATTGGTATGAAAGAGATTATTACTACTACCTGGTCGTTAGTCATCTGCTGTGTTTCTTCGGGTTTTCCTCGTCACAGACCTACATAATAATATTACATTTGATTACATTATTTTTCTGATACACATACTTTAAATGTACTTTTGCTTTAGGGTTTCTGCTCAAAAGTGTTTATTGTTTGGTGTTTATTGCTGCTGACCCTGTTTCCGTTTCGAAGTGTTTATTGTTTGGGTTATGTCTGTTGACTCTTGCTTTGTTCAGTTTTTAACAGTTCTGCGCTCCAACCCAGATATTCAATGCTCGCGATCTCTTGGGTTAAGGAATTTTCTTGTTTAGATACGGTTTTTAACAATAGGTCGGATGTTTCTATATTTTTTAGTCTAATTAATGGTTTCTTTGCGGTATGGTGCGGGATTGCGGGATAATGCGTCAGCTATGATATTTGCTTTCCCAGGTAGATATCTTATCTTGGCTCCAAAGACCTGAATGATCATTTGTCACCGAGTTCCTTTTGGACTGTGATTAAAGCCTTTGAAAAACTCGGTAAAGGACTCATGTTCAGTAAGGACTTTATCAGGATAGCCATAGATTATGAACTTAATGTACTAGTGTTTAAAGATACCTAGCCCTTCCTTGCCTATTACTGTATATTTACTTTCAGAGGGCTTTAGTTTACGTGAATAAAAAGCTATAGGGAAGAACTGTTTATCATATACTGAAGTAGTACCCTCTTACCCCTTGGTCTGAGGCGTCTGTTGCAATAAAAAAAATTCCTTATTTAAATCAGGGATTTTAAGTTAGGTAAGCTGCATTATTCCGCTTTTAAGATATCGAACGCCTGTTAATGCTTTTTCAGACCTTAATAAATCTACGCTCTTCTTCGTAAGATCTGTTAAAGGAGCTGTCATCATTGAAGAGTTACCTATTTACATACGATTGTGTGTTCGTATGAAACTATGTCATCTGATAGTATGTTCATATGTTCGAACTACTGTCTGTTCCTTCATAACTTGTAACAGAGATGGTAGACAGGCAGAACAGAGTTAGTGATCGTCATTAGAAGACCTGTACCTCTTTACCTAAGCTTTATCATGTAGAGGAATAGGATTAGCCATCATCATTGGCAGAAGCGATCAAGCTATCGTCATAGAAGACTTGTACGATCATACCTGATCTTCATCATGTAAAACTTCAGAAGAATATACTATTTTTATACCTTGTGTTTTCTACAAGAACCTCACCGAACCATGAGTTTAACACATCGTCGTAAAGATAATACCGACTTCGTAAGTGATCTACAAAACCCCAGACACTCCATTGAAGATGGAAGTGCAATACCAACCGACTTAGCGTATAGATTATCGCTAGTCTAACATTACCTCATAGGGCGCCTTATCATACAGGCACGAGCCCTAATAAAGTTAACCTCAGAGGATGCGCACGAGAAAATTGAATATGAAACTTTTGTTAGGGCACATAGAATCATGATTAATTCTTCTCTTTGACTTTTATGTTGCCTGGCAATCTTACAATTAGCTCCGTTTTCCACTCTTTGTCTAGTAACTTACTACCAGTAATATCGAATTTTCTTTGAGATTCGTAATGATATCTATTTATTTTTTATAATTCTGGATATTTTTACGAGTCATCATAGACTGGATAGGTTCACTCATTGTTAATGCCATGGATAAAAAAGTCCGATGTACAAACTTTTTTATCCATGGCATTAACAATGAGTGAACCTATCCAGGTCTATGATGACTCGTAAAAATATCCAGAATTATAAAAAAATAAATAGATATCATTACGAATCTCAAAGAAAATTCGATATTACTGGTAGTAAGTTACTAGACAAAGAAGTGGAAAACGGAGCTAATTGTAAGATTGCCAGGCAACATAAAAGTCAAAGAGAAGATTAATCATGATTCTATGTGCCCTAACAAAAGTTTCATATTCAATTTTCTCGTGCGCATCCTCTGAGGTTAACTTTTAAAACATTATTAATAGGTAGGAGATGCAACGAAAAAAACCCACGATGTAACTAATAATTTCTAAATAAACTTTGGGTTTTTCAAGAAAATGTGACATTTTCCCATAAATGTGATTTTACCTGGATTGTAATACCCACTACAGCGCAAAAGTGCTGTATCCCCTTTTTCGTTAATAAGTACCGGAAAGTTATGAATAGCCGACACCTTACCATGGACTACTTTTAAGACCTTGACCGACACATAAAACCTAGATAAACATGTTCGTTTTAAAAAACTCACATTTAGATATTTTACTCTGAGATTATTTGTCTTTGTCTCTGTAGCACTAGCTCTACTTTATGTGAATGTACTTCTAAGGTATTAGAAAAGATTACAAGATCATCCATATAGGCATGTAGGTTTATCCCCTAAAAGTCTCCAAACACTATATTATAATTGGGGTGCAACGTAAGCCGGAGGCATACGTAAAATTGATAATGTCCCCTGAGTGTGCTGAAAACGGTATATGAGGTACAATCACTTAGGTAATGGTATCAGGTAAAAGCCTTTAAGTAACGTCCAAGTAGGTGAAAAAAAATTATTCTAACCTAACAGAGATAAGATGTCGTCGGTACATCGCACTGGAAACTATCGGGAGTCGTTCCTTGTTTAAGCGACAGACTCTACGCAGATACGCGAAATCCGATCTTTTATGGCATGACATTTGAGGGAAAAATTATATGGGCTTATTTGATTTCCTAATGACTCCTATTACTAACATTTTTCAACTTCGTCATTTATCTCTATTTTGAAATTTCATTGAGAGTCTATGCGAAGGTACGTATATAGCTTTATGTTTGTCCTTAGACCGTATTTGTTTTCAATGACATCCGTTTTTCTCCCAGAGATCACTCGCTAGTGGAGAAACTTCCTGGTATTCAGGTAGAAGATAAAAAAAATTCTGCTGAATCACCTCTGCTTGAATGACTTTACGGATATTACTTTAGATAGATTATCAGAGAGATTCATCCACGACTGGTTGGCGTGATTAAAAATTAGCAACAATAAAAAAATGCGATATTTATAACTTCCGTCCACGATATGTATACTTTTAGGGCTTTGTTCGCGGAAATCGTTATATTTCAGAGTGTCGGGAAGGATTAAATTTCATTTCCCAGCAAGTCTTTTTACACGCACTAAGACATTCGAGGGTGCATGTTTCTCGAGATTTTGCGTGCAAAGTACGACTGCGGTTGTGGGAGAATTCTGTTGAGTCATTTGAACAATGTTACGATTTATGAGACAAATGTATAGTTCCTTTATATAAGTTATTATTTGATTAACTGTCTCATTTTTGTTCAAACGGATTTTAATATGTTTGAAGGTTTATAGGATTTTCCTTTGATAAACACGCCTTATTTTGCAGGATGTAAGATAATAATATGTATACCCCTAGATGGATCTTACAATTACACTACATACAGATCAACGTTTTTTATAACTATAGAGGTATCTGTAAACGCTCGCTTATCCGGACTTCTCATTAGGGAAGTTCGAACAACAGACGGTGAGTCCGTAAATACAAGATATTACGTGTATTAAAGAAATAAAACAAGATATTCTAATTTTTACGGCGCGTACAGTCGGGCTTAATCCACCAGTATTTATTATAACTTATGTATTAAAAAAAAACGAAAACCTGCTCTGATTACTTATACGGTCGTGTGTTTCATAGGAAAAATCCTTTTTAATTCAAAAAGATATTGGTATGAACCAACATCGCTTTTCCCCACTCTGCTAGAGTCGCTTATTGTGTGGAATTTGCTATGCTTTGAACACTTCGGCAGTTTTTGACTAACCTTGACCGCTTGACTAGGTGACACAGTCACCGAGTTTGCTTGTTTGATTCTGAACGGGCTACTGTTTCTATTTCTTTTTGTAATAATTAGGATCCTTCTCTTTATTACCATCGGCAACGTATTGTGTGTTTTTAGCATTATGTTGCTGGTTACGTATAAAGCAATGAATGACGAACTATTAGGAACTGAGCGATTACTAATTAAGACGAGTTATCTCTACTGCATTCAATCTTAACTGTTTGTACTTCATTCTTTGCTAAAATTTGAAATAGTGAGGGATCCTGGTCAGCGCATTTAGCCTGATGAAAGTTTTTTACAGACATGTTATTCCTTGCAATCCAGCCATATTTTTAAAGTTGAGTTGAGTCATTGAGGTTCGATATTTTATATAACTCAAAAAACTCAAGGCTAAAACTGCGATCGGGACTTTGCAAAGGAGCATTTATTGTCATGACCCGAAATAGTGTTACCTCTAATTTATATAGATTTGTACGGGTGTTCCACTTGTTTTTGTGTTTGTAATCACTACGGTGCTTAACGACCCTATCCATGCATCTGTATATAAAGACGTCCACTGCGTAAACGCATATTCACTGTTTAATATGATTTGTTACGTAAGGGATTAATAATCACCTAAAATGATAAAATTAACATAGTATATGAGTTATGATATTTTCAGTAGAACTTCTGGAAACAGACACTCAAAGATAAAAACTCGCAGTAGCGAAATCTCAATGATATAGATAATTTCTGTAAAAAAGTAAGATTAAGAATGTCTCGTAACTTCAGCCACAGGAATAACGAAATTCGACCTGCAAGGAAACACTCAAAGTTACTCCAAAATGAATAACAAAAATTGTACTTAGCTTGCTTTTGTGGGAAGTCACGGTGTTCCGATAACGACACACGGCCTTGGTCCTCCTCTATTTAGCGGACGACCTGGTTGGCTTCAGTTTCCCCCGTGCGCGTTGTTTTTCGATGATTCGAGGGGGGGGGGCCCTTGAAAATCCGATGCGGCAGAACGCGTTCGGTTTGTTTCTTGCAGTGCCGGAAACGCTCACTAACGATGTTTTCTTGAATGATTCTAATGAGAGACGAAGCTTCCGTTGCCGTTAGGAAAAGGACAAAACGTCGGTTTTTGTTTCTTGAAGTTCTTTTCACTAACGATGATACTATAAGTTGCTTGACGAATCTTGTTGTTTTCTGAAGTCGCTCACTAATGATGATACTAGGTTGCTTGAAGAATCTGCTGCTTTCGTCGTCGTTGACTTCTTATGATACATGATTTATTATTCTGTTTTTTCTTCGTAGGACGTTGTAGAGTTCTTCTGGTCCCCTTACGGGCCCCAATATTAGGGCTAGTGCCTTGTATGATAAGGCGCCTATGAGGTAATGTTAGACTAGCGATAATCTATACGCTAAGTCGGTTGGTATTGCACTTCCATCTTCAATGGCGTGTCTGGGGTTTTGTAGATCACTTACGAAGTCGGTATTATCTTTACGACGATGTGTTAAACTCATGGTTCGGTGAGGTTCTTGTAGAAAACACAAGGTATAAAAATAGTATATTCTTCTGAAGTTTTACATGATGAAGATCAGGTATGATCGTACAAGTCTTCTATGACGATAGCTTGATCGCTTCTGCCATGATGATGGCTAATCCTATTCCTCTACATGATAAAGCTTAGGTAAAGAGGTACAGGTCTTCTAATGACGATCACTAACTCTGTTCTGCCTGTCTACCATCTCTGTTACAAGTTATGAAGGAACAGACAGTAGTTCGAACATATGAACATACTATCAGATGACATAGTTTCATACGAACACACAATCGAATGAGACACGCTACAGATCACGTAGGCCGTTGAATAATAGGTCGGGGTAGTTGTCTCAAGCAGGAGCTTGGACTAATGTTTATAAACAATTGAATGACTACAGGTGACGGCATGTTATCTTAGCCTACATACTTATTGTTATTCGTCATCTTTAGCGTCTTCTAGTCTGATCACATTTCCTGCAAGCAATCTGGTTGACCTCTTTAGTTTTAGACTTTTATATATATGGACTAACATTCCATATTTTTATTATGTAAACACTTACATATATATGTATATATATATATATATATATCTATATATATATATATATATATATATATATATATATATATATATATACATACATATATATAGATATATATATATATATATATATATATATATATATATATATATATATGTATATATATATATATATATATATATATATATATATATATATATATATATATATATATATATATATATATATATGATTATAAACACTTTAGCACGTGATTTATTTATCACACATATCCACAGGTGAAAAATCTAGTTTTAACAAAAGAAAGTTACAACAAAAAAATATGAACATCAGTCAAGGAATGCATAAACTTGATCCTTTAATATCAAAAGAAATTTGTAAACTGTTTAAATTTTAAGGTATGCTGTAGAGATATATGAAAAATAGGATTATCATATTTGTAAACACAGTAAAGGGGCAGTAGTGGTAATGAGATGTTCAACCCCGCCTCCCTGACACCTGTCAGGTGTGGACTTGTGCCCTTAGCCAAATGATTTTTGAAAGCCATTCCTACCTTGACACCTGCCTGTGGATGGATCTGCAGTCTCAAACGGTTGTGTGTAAGTTCGTCAGTACTGTCTTTGTAGTATGTATACTCGTGAATTCTAATACTATGTATCAGTCCTTTGTCAATGGTTTGAAAATTGAAAGCCGAAACCGGTCAGGACCTACACCCTGTTTCTTATTTTTCACCTGTGGATATGTGTGATATATATATATATATATATATATATATATACGATATATATATATATATATATATATATATATATATATACATACATATATATATATTTTTATATACATATATATGTACATATATATATATATATATATATATATATATATATAATACTATATATATATATATATATATCTATATATATATATATATATATATAATATATATATATATATATATATATATATAATATATATATATATATACATACATATACATACATATATATATATATATATATATATATATATATATATATATATATATATATATATACATATATATTGTTACGTTTAAGCCCTGGCCTGAATAGTTGAGGGAAAATGCAGAATAAATTACTTGAACTTACCTTAAAAGAATTTATAGTGTTAATTTACTCTAGAGGAGGTCGCCAGAAAACTCAACTAATTACTTTACATACATTTATTTACAGAAGGCTGCTTAATAGCCTGGGAAAGTAAATGCAACTTGTCCACACTTGGGACCAATATTATCTCTCACAAGGGGATAGTTGGCTAAAAATGCGGTTCACGTAAAAGCTGGCTTTCAAAATTGTTCATATGTCTTGCGGTAAAGCATCACTTGTGGGCGCGAAGACTTGGACACGTGACTCAGGAAAGCTGGATGCCATAATAAGTGAAACTTTGTAGAAATGCGGCATCGGCATTGTCTCAGGTCTGGGCGCACCAGTAACGCTGTTAAGAAGGCATTCACTCCCTTTTGGGCGTGAAGGCCTTGGCTAAATAAGTTGATCGTCTTGACTACCCAGTTCTCCTACTCTAACTGAGGTTTTTAGCGCAGCAATACGCTCAGCTTAAGCTGAGAGCTGGCAGGCTAAGCGGTTACCAACATTTGGAATGAAAACTAAGTTAAAACAAATTCCCTAACATATCACAGACAAAAGAATTGTACACTTCTTTTGCCATAACTATAAGCAGAACACTCCTAACTAACTAGGCTTGCTAACACATGCAATAAACCCTGGCAAAGCACTTCCTAGTTTGAACTAGTACTTTCTGGCATCTATCTTACACACATGCTCGTATCTCGTCAGGCGAGAGCAATACAGAATAACAGAATTCACTCGGAGCTCTGGCCGTTACAATATAATATTTCTAAGAGAACATTTATATAATTACGAAACACTTCGTAAATAATTCCTTAACGTAACTTAAGCTAACATTTGTTATGAAATAAATCATATATGAATTATATACCTTACCGTGAGTCAGTGTGTGTGTCTTCTGCTGCAAGTGTGCTTTGATTTATGCTTTGTAAAATCATTTATAGTTTTACATTTTACAAGGGATAACGCGATTTACAAGCTTTTTAAGCAAGCCCGGATTCGATGCTGGCAAGCTTTGCCATTGTTACGTTTTAAGCCCTGGCCTGAAGGGGCCAAATACATAAAGGAAAATAGTTGAGGGAAAATGTAGAATGAAATACTTGAAATTACCTTAAAAGGATTTATAGTGTTAATTTACTCTAGAGGAGGTCGCCAGAAAACTCAGCTAATTAATTTACATATATTTATTTACAGGAGGCTGCTTGATAGCCTGGGAAAGAAAATGCAACTTGTCCACACATGGGACCAATATTATCTCTCACAAGGGGATAGTTGGCTAAATATGCGGTTCACATAAAAGCTGGCTTTCAAAATTGTTCATATGTCTTGCGGTAAAGCATCACTTGCGGGCGCGAAGACTTGGACACGTGACTCAGGAAATCTGGATGCCATAAGTGGACCTTTGTAGAAATGCGACATTGGCTTTGTCTCAGGTCTGGGCACGCCAGTAACGCCGTGGTAGGCCTAAAATGGCAGGCTGGTTGGCTGGGACACCCGTCCGAGGTCACGACTGGAAGCGACTGAGGTCAAAGGCAGGTGTGTAGCATGGGTGTTGGGGGTCAGCTTAACCCCCCAAGAGCAGGGCATCCTGGAAACAGAACATACGGCCAGCAGAGGGTTCACAGGAAAAAGGAGCTTAAGACGTAGGCCTAATAAGTACCTGGCTAGCTACACACTTCCCTTTGGGATACGTCCTTAAGGCTGAGAAGTCTTTATTTCCCCCCTTCTAACAGGAAATTCCTATCTCTGGCTGGCGTGCTTTGGGTTCCCGCCTAAAATCAGCTGATATTTGGGTGAATATGGCTGCTCTTTTAGAAATAAAATACATTAAATACTGCTGGGAAGACGAGGCGGTTAATAAATGTAACAATATATATATATATATATATATAGATATATATATATATATATATATATATATATATATATATATATTCCGAAGGAAGTAGTAGGGAAAGGCATCCTCATCTTTCACCAGTTTATTAATGCCGACGTTTCGCGACGAATTCCAGGTCGCATTTTCAAGGCTAAAAATATATATAAGTTCACGAACATTAATAATTGATCTAATTTAATTTATATTAAAAATGTCATGGCAACAGCTCTCAATACAGTAAAAAGTTAAAAGTTAAAAGTTAAAAGTTAAAAGTTAAAAGTTAAAAGTTAAAAGTTAAAAGTTAAAAGTTAAAAGTTAAAATTGAACAGCACCTCCAAAGTCAGACATATTAAAAGTACAGGACTTCACTAAAATTTCAGAAACACCTACCTATACAAAAGAAAGAGTAAAACTGACTTTTTTTCAGATCTCTAAACAAACTGCTGACAGAGAAAATGGTGCATTCAACACCGGTATCTACTGTATCGAGACTAAAGATGTTTGCAAGTTTCCCTTTCTTGCATGATGATACCTTTAGGAGAACATGCACATCCACTATTCAAAAGATGTTTCCGGCTGTGGACTTGAAAATTATCCCCAAAATCCCTTAACCATTGGATCGCTGTTTAGAGTCAGTCCTCTGCTTTCGTCCAGCGTCGTATATAAATATACTTGCCCGAGATGTGATCACGGGACATACGTGGGATGCACGAGGAGGCTGTTGAAGGTTCGAATTGATTCCCACAGGGGCATAAGCCATAGAACAGGTAGTAGGTTATCAAATCCAGAACAATCCAATATACGGAATCACTCAAAAACATGTAAAACATATATTGACAGCAAGGATTTTTCTATCTTGGGCCAACTGCGGAACAACAACAACCTGACAATTTTAGAATCTATCATTATTAAAAAGACTGTACCGTCGCTAAATACCAAACGTCCTCTGTAAACTGTTCATAGCCTAGTTTGGGCAGCTGGTCTGCCTCACTGTATTTTTAACCTATATTGTGTCAGTTTTACTCTTTCTTTTGTATAGGTAGGTGTTTCTGAAATTTTAGTGAAGTCCTGTACTTTTAATATGTCTGACTTTGGAGGTGCTGTTCAATTTTAACTTTTAACTTTAACTTTTAAACTTTTAACTTTTAACTTTTTACTTTTACTGTATTGAGAGCTGTTGCCATGACATTTTTAATATAATTAAATTAGATCAATTATTAATGTTCGTGAACTTATATATATTTTTTAGCCTTGAAAATGCGACCTGGAATTCGTCGCGAAACGTAAACTGGCATTAATAAACTGTTGAAAGATGAGGATGCCTTTCCCTACTACTTCCTTCGGAATATATCTTCTTTGAGCTCCAGCTCCGGCCCTTATGTGTGTATATATATATATATATATATATATATATATATATATATATATATATATATATATATATAATATATATTATATATTGGGTTGCTTTGGAGTAATAGCATATGCTTTATATTAATTACAGTTAGAAATATAATTACACTATCCTTTTGTCAAATTATAATTACAATTACAAGGATGGAAAAAATACCAAATACAGTTAAAATTATTATTGCTCACTTTTGATAATTTAAAATTTTATTTACAGCTACAAATTCATATATTCTATTCGTTGCGCTATCATATTTCGTACTCTTATTCCCATGAAAAAAAAAAACAATAAAATGCTGATTGTTGCAAAAAAGAACGCATACGTGGTTTTGGTCTCTTTTTTAAAATCAATTTATGCAATAATTTAATCGCATTTCCTTTTATGCAAATGTTTTACAGTTCTAATTATAATTAATATACTTTATTATTAAAAAAAATTCAATTACAATTAAATTAGCCTAAAACGTGTAATTAATTACATTTCAATTAAATTACAATTACAATTACATCCAAACCTGATTATAGGGAGAGAGGTTGGGGCTAGTGGGGTGTGTAAGAGGGAGTGTACACGTCCCC
>NC_061091.1:35161001-35183501 GCF_015104395.2 Macrobrachium nipponense
TGTACACGTCCCCGAAGCTTCTGCCTCTGAAAGCTCTGATTCCAAGGGAAACGTTCTGCTTGTTTAATTGACTCCTGCTTGTAATCAGTACTGTTAAGGAGGTACCTAAGGGTTTTGAAAATAGAAACTTGTTCCGGTATGCTTAAATAAATCTTATGATTCTTCATATTATGATGATATTACTGTAAGATTATATCAATATCCGTTCCAGAGTGGAGAAAAATATGCATCTGTGTATTGTTTTAAGTAGCAGTAGTATTCGAAAGGCACATTTTTGCATTTGGAACGAACGCAGAAAAACCTTTAACGTGGTAGTAACTATCTGTGAAATCGAATCCTTATCATTGTGATAAGTGAAGAAAACAGGACAAAAAGGAAGAACGTTGTGGAATATCAATGTAAGCTATAAACAAATCAATTAGTACACAAGTATTTTATGATCAAAACCTGGGTGGAAATACATGAAGACTCGATATCCAGCCAGTTTTGATTTTCCTATTCCTGATCTCCCCATAATTCCTTTTTCAAGGCCTCTGTATATTTTAAAAAGGAGCTTCCTCATTAAGACTACAAACCCTTTATGAGGAAGTTCATGGACATAATAAAACATGCTTAACAACAGCAACAACAACAATAATAATAACACGGTCCATTTATTATTACTTGCGCTCGTAAGGAAACAGGGATCTTCACTTGCAAAATAGCAAAGAAATAAATTCATAAACATAAATTTTTCGTTCCAGAAAACCTGTTTATCGCTTATTTCTGGGTCAGTTTTTGCTAAAAGAAAAAAAAAAGTAGAGAAATTTTGTAGGATTTGAGAAGTGCGAGAACTTGTAGGTGACTCATTTGATGCCAAATTGAGGATAGAAACATCACACTCGTTTATTGTTGATGCTGTTGTTCAACTGCTGTCGTTTTGGACTATTCAAAATAGAGAAAGCTACACACACACGCACACACTTATAGATAGATAGATAGGTAGATAGATAGAACAAAATTAATGTTTTTGGCAAGGACCAAATAAAGGTATATTATCTTTTCAGGGATAGAACTGAAAATTTATGTCCAGCTCCAGATATACCAACATATGATTTTTTTTTTTTTTTTTTTTTTTTTTTTTTTTTTTTACCATGGAAACTTGACTCACACCCACCCAGAAAAATTAAAGAGCAATACACATTTCCCGGCACCGCCTCCGCATAAATGGCAGATTTATGGTGCCCATTTACAGTGCACAGACGAAACGTACCCCACAAGCAAAGCCCATTTTCTCGACCGCATTCTCATAACCCAGGAATGTTTAGTGCTCGGTTGCACGCGAAAGTCACTGTGCGTCGTACTTTATACCTCAGGCACTCTGAGAAGTAACTTTTCCCTAACCCGTTTTGTTTGCTTTTTGTTTGATTCTTATTTTGGTACAAAATTCGTCTTTATTCTGTTTAGTTCTGTCTTCAAGGTTTAGCCAGGGAGTAAATTTATTATACCTTAAATATTTTTATGTTTGTCTCGTCCTGGGTGTTTGCATTGCTTTTAAAGATTAAGTGTTTGTAAGTATTTTCTGTATGTCTTTATGTATTTTCTCTTAGGATAGATTCAAGCCTGGTTCATGGCTGAGAGGAAAAATAATTTTGTAAAAAACTTATTTTGCAAATGCGCAAATTTCAACAGACTCAAATAAACAGAGTAAACACAAAATATCCAAAATGTTAATGGAGAAAATTTAAATAACAGTTCATCCCTCGTATTTCATGGTATTACCCACTGCCTTGCACATACGTTCAATAAGAATTCGTGTTGAAAACATGTTCTCGCACCAGGGAAATATTTCCGACTTCCTATTTAGACGAAAATCTTCTGAATTCTTGTGTTTTCAGTCAAGTTTCTCGGCCATTCCGAAAACGCGTCGAAATAGACGAATATTAAACCTGTTTACGTTAGAGTATGTCATCATTTTCCTAGAAATAAGTTCTCTTAGAAGTCAATGAAAGGGAAGGTAAAGCTTTGATTTACAAACCAGTTACCGTTTCAACACGATAGCAGCAGACGTCCAACTGTGTGAAAAAATTCTCTCTCTCTCTCTCTCTCTCTCTCTCTCTCTCTCTGTGTCTGACACACACAATTATTTTCCATGGTAAAAGTGAACACGATTTCACACCATGAAATTTTTAATTAGTGTTGGTGCGTTAAGAGATTCTTATTACTTAGATACATGAGAACTTAAAGGTAGTATTATCACTCAAGTTTGACATCACGGAAATTTTAACGAATCTCATCTTTAATGACGGAGGCATATTCTATTGAATATATACGCTAATGTAAGCATGACTTAAAGTTTTATGCAGCGTCCCTTCGGCCACTAGCTACAACAATTTTCTTTCCTTTTACTATACCTTCAGTCATATCATCTTTCTTCCATCTTACTTTCCACCTTCTCCTGACAATTATTTCATATTGCAACTGCCAATTTTTCCTGCTGTTACACCTTTCAAACCATTTTACTCTCAACTTCCTTTTCAACACTGAATGACCTCATAGGTCCCACGCTTGGCCTTTGGCCAAAGTTTTATATTTTATTCCAGACTTTCACCTACTCTAATCAGGGTATGCCTATGGGCTATTGAAAAGGGCTTCTTACATCTAAGAATATCCATCTACTCTGTGTCTTTCAATTTTTATTTTCTTTATTTTTTTGCTAATTTAGATGCAATTACATTTAATTATTTGGTAAGTAAGTTGTCTTTGCAAAATTCACGTAATTTTTTATTTACTGTTGGGATTTTAATAAGTACAAGAATTAACATCAATCAGCCGGGTAATTTTGTTTTTGGATTCTGTCACTTATTTGCATACTCTTCGTTTCATAAGACAATCCATTCATATTTAGGGCAATAAACTTAACCGATTCCAACACATGACTGACTCTATGCAATAGTTCAAATGAGCGCACGTGATTGCCTTGCTATCTCAGACCATTTCGCCCAGTAATGAACATCCGATTTGATCAGTAACATTCACCAGTGCCACAACTGATAAAACCATGTAGCTTAGAAAGGTTTTTACTACAAAAGGTGATGAAATCGTACTTTGACAGTGTGTTTGCTTCATCTAAAGAAGCGTCGTTTTATTAATATAAAAGCCTAATAATTCTTCTTCACTCTGTAATGAGTTTTTGTAGCTAAATTTTTATTTGCTGTTGTTAACTTTACTCTCTCTCTCTCTCTCTCTCTCTCTCTCTCTCTCTCTCTCTCTCTCTCTCTCTCTCTCTAACACACACATACACACACACATGCAAAGTATTTTATCTAAAATATTGTTGCACTGTATTTAATTAATTATGCTAATTTTTTATTTACTGTACTTAGTCATCTATCTCGGTCTCTCTGTTTTTTTTTCTCTCTAATACACACACACACACACACACACACGCACACACACACACACACCAAAGAGATGGAATCATGCAGAGTAACGCAAACTCTGGTTCTGTGGAAGGCGAAAGGTACAGACACATTTCAGATATAAACTTCCAAGAAAGGTCTTATGATATTTATGTCCCGAATTGCTTAATGGCACATTTGTTTAACTTACATTAGGCGGTGAGCATACAGTCAATTCCCCAACCTTTTGGGTGATCCATTTTCCTTATTTCACGATATTCCTGACTTG
Organism: Macrobrachium nipponense; assembly: GCF_015104395.2. Lineage (NCBI taxonomy): Eukaryota > Metazoa > Arthropoda > Malacostraca > Decapoda > Palaemonidae > Macrobrachium > Macrobrachium nipponense. The sequence continues at coordinate 35,164,671 of NC_061091.1, forward strand.
CGTACAACACAGTCAATTCAAACCCATTTTCTTTCTTTTTTCTTAGTCCAGTTTTGCTTCGTTTTTTTAAAGCGTTTGTTAAACTAATTAGAAAGCAATGGTTGCATGATTATGACTTCATCTTTTCTAGAGCCGTTTCCCGTTCTATTGTTTCATGATTTTAAATTTCATATGATGCTCTCTCTCTCTCTCTCTCTCTCTCTCTCTCTCTCTCTCTCTCTCTCTCTCTCTCTCTCTCTCAGAAATTCTGTTGGTAATCTTTTAAAATTCTGTTGATAATTTACAGAAATTCTATTAATAACTTAAATACCAGATTACAGCGTAAATATCTCGATCTTCCTTGGGTGAACCAATTCAAAGCTCCCCGTCTGTAGTAGACCTAATACATATTATTTACTCCTTCTGTTACTTTAAAAGATTAAAAACCTTATCCAACACTGTGTACATTAAGTTGAAACGGCATCTGACAAATTTGAGTTGTGACCAAGATCCAGATGACTTTTCGACAATATTTTTGAAGATGTGATCTTAGCAATTTCTTAGGAAAATGGCCATGATCATTGTTCAGTGCCTACTAATTAAAACAGTACTGGCAGAGTAGTAATTATAATTTACACCTTTTTTTGAATATCACTTCTGTGATCACCAAATCACCAATATTCTGTTTGTGATATTTTTGAATTTTAAGACAATGCAGTGTTACTGCAGCTAATTATGGAATCAAAGTTAATCTTAGCAATTCATCAACAAAAGCAATAATAACAATACAGGCGTCGGTTTTATGTGTTAAGATTCCTTAAGGACCAATTACTGACGAAATAAACCTGTCCTTCACACTGAAGACTCGCGTAAATACATATGAAATTCAAAATAGTCAAACCAAAAAGTCTTGGGGAAAAATATCGCAAAGATTTGACGAAGCTGTCTGAATAATTTTATGGAGAAAAATAATGTTGGATATCCATGGGGAATAACTTGAATTCCGGATGTTGGTGATATGAAATTTAAAAAGTTTTGTTTGAAAATCAGATTTGAGAAAAAAGAAAATGCTGCGATTCGTGAGGATGAAAGTTTGTGCCAATGTGTGAAATAAAAATATGAGTTTGATGACTACAGAAACTTATGTCGATAACCATCTACTAACTGTTATTCTTTTTATAGTCAGTTAAATGGGATTAAGAAAGGAGTTTAAACTAGCATATTACATGCATTCTAAATCCAAATTACTGTAACCAGATTGCTGAGGAAATTTGCTTAATATATATATATATATATATATATATATATATATATATATATATTATATATATATATATATATACATACATATATATAATATATATATATATATATATATATATATATTATATTATCATACATATATATATATATATATATATATATATAATATATATATATATAGTATATATATATATATACACATATATATATATATTATATATATATATATATTATATATATATATATATATATAATATATATACATATATATATATATAAATATATATATATATATTATATATATATATATATATAAATAATATACAATATATATATATATATATATATATATATATATATATATATATATATATATATAATATTATATATATATATATATATATAATACACACACGTATATATAGGAGCTAAAAATGTCCTTTGATATCTAATTAGATATTAAAGGACATTTGTAGCTCGATATATGTATATGAATCACGGTAATGTGATATCACTTACATATACATACATACATATATATATATATATATATATATATATATATATATATATATATATATTATATATATATATATTATATATGTATGTATGTATGATATGTAAGTGATATCACATTACCGTGATTCATATACATATATCGAGCTACAAATGTCCTTTAATATCTAATTAGATATCAAAGGACATTTTTAGCTCATATATATATATATATATATTATATATATATATATATATATATATATATATATTAATATATATATATATGGGTCTGTCTGTAAAAGTAATCTTTCAGATAAGGAGCTGAGTCTGTAGCTTTTACCTTCTTCACTCCCAGGTCACAGTATTGATGTGATTACACAAATATTTTAGCGACAAGACAACCCAACCGCAAACTTTGATCCCTTTGTCCGTAAATTGCTCAGGTAAGATGAATATTTTTGTATCATCTCATTCAATGAGTCTTTATGGAGTAAAAACTTGCAAGCTTACAGAAATTTATCCGTAATTGCTCTAAGCTTACGGAAATTAACCAGCCAATTTATTCCTGAAGAGGGTTTCTGTGTAAAGGAAGTGGAAACGATGACATTTCAAACGGCCAATCATACGTTGAGAGAAATTCTAGATCCTATTTGGTGTCATGCAGTAAATTAATTCAGAACTCCGCATCTTCAACATAATTGGATCCGAATTGAAACTGAATCGGGAATTAGAGCTGTATTGACCCAAGTAAATTCATCAAAGAGAGTATCTTCTACGTGAATAACTACATGTAACGGGTATTGTGTTGGCCATAATTAAGATGAAAGGAGACAAAAGCATATTCATAGAGACATAATTGATATTATTTCTTATATATGCATTCAAGTTTGGATCGTCTCCTGACTACGGTGTAGTAATGCGTGCAATAGTTCCTGTCAAAATTATGTCGACAGCCAAAAGTAAATGCCATAGATTGGAATTTCTTATAAATCCGTTGACTTCATGTCGGTGGCGAAAAAGTAACGAGAAAGAAATCACGTCTCGACAACAAATAAAAACTGACTCATTTCATTTTGTGTTCCACAAGAGAAACTGAATAACATCAACACTTCAACTCGCGTTTCAGACTCAAAGCGCTTCTTTCCGTTTTCTCATGGCACTATTGACATTTTTTGTTGTCTCTTGTATGTTTAAAGCAGTTACACGAAAGTTAAAATTCTTGCTTGATGTTACGGACTCTGGGATCTCAGAGACAATGTTACGGTGTCGAAATATCCTGGAAAGGGTTCGACACAATGTTACGGCCTCTGAGAGAGGTCCGCTTCAGGTTCGATATAAAATAATAATTAAAAAAATATATTACTTATTTTAACAAAAATAGTTATATAAAGACTGTTTACATACAATCTCTGTCTTTCTCTCTCTCTCTTGGTGGCATAGTGAATAGTTATGACATTACAAGTATTATAATCACGTTACGCTAAATACAAATCAGACCATAAACATTGGATTTAAACTAGAAACTGAATAATTACCTATTCAGGCTATAGTAAGTATGGCCACGGGCTTTCTCTTGACTGTATAAAGTTGCAAGTCGTAAGACAAATGCAGTTTTGCAACTACGGGGACAATTCCTAATCCTGTTAGCCATTCTTGACTACTATGGGTTTCAGAGCCGATGGAACAAGGTGAATGGGTTTCTGTCTGGTGGATGGGCCGGGCAACATTTCGTAAAACGATGTTTACCATGCTTACGTAATGAATGTTTTTCGACTCTTGGCTCGCACTCATTGGCCATGGCGTCGGCTAGATCATTTTTACTCTATAAAAATTAAAACTATCGGGTTTAGGTTATTGATAATGCTGACAAAATTTGTGTGTAGTTGTAAAATATACATATGTCAACTTTCAGCTACATCCGATGCTTTGATAAGGAGCAAAATCCAAAAAACCCTGTTACAGAGGCCCTGAATGTCATAGCAAAATAATGTGCTACACAAAAACAAGAGGTTAAGAAAGATACAAAGTGGTGGAGGTGGACTGGTTGTTCAACTGCGGAACAAGATGTTTAATGAAGAGACTCAAGGATTATTGATCCTTGAGAGTCTCTTCATCTGAGCTGGAGTTTAGGCCTACAATAATGAAATTGTCATATTGAATAGGAACTTTACATTTTTTTTCTATGTTCATGCATGCTGGACTGCTCATGATATGATAGCGAACATCCAGTACGGAAACTAACTCCATTGTGGCGGTCTTTGCGAACCCTCATCATCCTCTGAGAAGAACGTACGATAAGTTCCTAGACTGCAATCTTGGACAAGAATATTTTTACACTTTGATATCGAAAGAACTAGCCAACTGTGAATGCATTAATAGGAAAAAGTTTTACATTTAAAGCACCAAAGTATTTTTGTACGATGTTTGTAAATTCGGCAATTAAGGAATCATCTTGCAAACAAGGGAATCGTTGGGTATAAGAAGGAACCTTAGGAACATTTATTTTATTGGCGTTAGTGCAAAACTCCTCGTTGAGAACCTTGTAAATAATCCTGTTGACGAGCTTAGTGGGAAAGCAGTTACCGGTAAAATATGTTAAAAGAAATGTGATTTCCTTATGGAAGACAGACCATTTAGACGTAAGGGAGGCAGCTCTATACAGAAGAGTAAAAATGGAGTTAGATTTAAAATTATGAAAACAAAAGCTATGAAAAATAATTCTCAAACCTGTAAATGTCTTTTTCCTAAAAACAGCAGTATTAAACTAATTGTATTCTCGAATGACTTCTTCATTTAAAAACGAAAGACTGTTGTTCACTTCTCCTTCAAGGGTAAATGGTGGGGATGCATGTGTTACGAGGGTAACTCTTGATACCGTTTGTAAGTGACAGGACAGAGGCGTGACCCTTCGTAATGGGTCTCGAGAAAATTAACTCGGGGTGTCAAACAAAAGTTTGAGAGGGGCGAAGTCCATGATGAAGTTTCCCGCTTCAAGTCAACGAATAATTATCAGCTCTGGCTAGGTGTCTTAATTATATTTGGCACTCCAGCAAGTTATGGCTCAAAAGATACGCTTGATAAAGGGTCTTTGGACAGGACATTAAAATGACATTTATGCAGGTGGCTTATTTCCTTCCCATTTAACACCTGGGAGGCCATAAAGGTTAAAGGGAAAACGTCAAATCGAAAACATCTTGTACCTACTTCTTAGGTATCTTACTCTACGTTACTTTATGTTAACTTTGAACGTTTTTAATACGAAATAGGTTTATCAACAAACGCCAAAAGGACGTTTGTGACAACACGCACACGCACACACACGCACACACACACACACATACATATATACACACACCATATATATATATATATATATATATATATATATAGTATGTAGTATATATACCACACACACACACCTATATATATATGTATATATATATATATATATATATATATATATATATATATATATATATATGTAAATGGGGGGATTTCCCCCCCCCCCCCCCCACCCCCCATTATTCATAGGGTAAGCGTGACACGAAACGGAAGGCAAACCACACACAACATTACACACACAGCCTCTCTCTCTCTCTCTCGGCAATCCCTCTCTCTCTCTCTCTCTCTCCACCTCTTTCCTCTCCATTCTAACAGGTAATGAAAATGAGAGAGTTGCATCATAACATTAACGTTTATTAACAACTAATAAATAAATCAATCAATCAAGTAATCCAGTCTTACAGACTAACTCAAAAAACCTCGTAAATGTAACATGTTCTGTCACCAAAAAAAGTCTACACCCCTCTGGGAATTCTTTGTCCCCCGGCATTCCAGATCCGTCTGTTTCAAAGATACAGAACACATCCCGGTAAGTACACACACACAAGATTGACAGAGGTTAAATATTGGATACCATCACAAAAATGTCAAACAGATAATAAGCCACTCTTTGGCTAAAGCACTTCAACACTTACCCAAACAACCGGACACTAAAACACTGTTAATAAAAAAAAACTCCCCACCGGCGAATGCCACGGCCATCTTGCCTTTGTTGACTTTGAAGCCCTCTTGTCAAAATCCTCCCATAGGCTTGGGTATGACACTTTTAACAGAAAGAGGCGCACACGCACATACGAACACACAGTTCGATAGGGCCTCACGGTTCTAGCTGCATCCAGTTTCACAAAGGCACTTTGAGAAGAGTTCATAAACTGTCGTGCATTGACTTGTTGAACTAAGCATTTTTATCTCACGCCATCCCTAGAAACTCATTGATCAGCTACTCTCAGGTCGTTACCTCTACACTGTTCTCCACATTCCATAGGTCACATGGAACACATGGACAATATATTATTAATCAAAAACCCTAGGCCTTACAGATGCTCGGCCACCTAATATGCTAGCCCCCGCCTAGCAAAATTGCTTATAACACAAAACACTGGCAGGCTTAAAATAAAATATAAGTAAAACTGCACGTCTCTGGCATTATAAAATAAAGTCTTATCACGCTTTAATCTCCCAATAACACAAGACGCATTTTCTCTCATATTTTCTGCATTAGGATTCTTGAATATCCCTCTTCGGTTGTCTGCAAGTAGCTGCACCTGTAGCAGACTGTAGCAGCTGTAGGAAGACGGAATGCCTCCCTCATTGTAGAAGACTTCTCACGGCTTCTGCAGATCCCCAAAAGACACGCTGTAGGACTCTTGAACACTCACGTGGAAACTCTTGTAATCACCCTCATGGCAACACGACAGCAGTACTCTCGGCACACGGCTGGTGGACGTCTTGCTGGTGTCGGGAAACGACTTTTGGTGTTAGTATGTCAGTTAAGTCACTGGTCAATCTAAGAAAATTAACCCAGACATACTACTTCTATCAAACAATGATCTCAAAAGGCCAGAAATACTAACTGAACGTCTCCCAATTAACTCCCTTTAATATGACTACTAAATCATAAGTCATTATCACAACTCTCAAAGAAAAAAAAAAAATCAAGTTCTCCAACTCAATTCTCCAAACTCACACATCAGCACACATACAACTCAGAAATCACAGCAACTCCACGGAATTCTGCACTCACATTTCAAACTCGAATGTGCTCACAAGAGAAAAAAGAAAAGACAAAAATCGCAATGAGCCCAAGGAAAAAAAAAAAAAACAAAAAAGAATCTCGTAACACCCAGACCCCAAAAAATGTTCTCTCAAGTTCTGATATTAACACCCGCCCCAAAATCAGTAAAAATCTCCAACGTTTAACAGCAAAAACCCCTTTACTGCTCAATAATTAATTACAATGAGACTTAATGTCAAACACCCTTTACTTAAGTAACAACCCCAGAAAAATCACATCTCCTGGTAAAATCAAATCTCCCGTCCAAAAAAGAAATGCTACTTAAGCTCAATCCCCAAATTATATCTCTCAAGGAAAAGGAAGAAAAATAAAAAAAAAAGATAATCACAAATAAGTTTCCCCAATCACAAAATACATAATACATGTATAATATGCATAACTCCCGCGCTTTTCCCAAGAAATGCTCCATGTAAAGTTATGGAATTTGCCAGAAAGCAAACTCTCACCCATGCGCTTTCGTGAAATGCTATTGTCAACATTTCCAGATATTGCGAAAATTCAGATCTATCATCATCAGAGGAAAAAAGTCAGCACACGGCTCATCACATCGCTTGTCAGCAGAAAAATCGCCTGCGGACGTATGCTCTAACATCAGCATAAGAATTGTCTAGTCAGACACACAAGTTTGGAAACTCATGATTCTCAAAAAAACGTCTAACAGACACATTTCACAGAATTAGCTCCAGGATATGACTAATGTGTTCAAAAATTTGTCTTGAAGACTTATTCTCTCAATGTGACTTTACCCAAATTATATTTCTCCAAGAATAACACACTTGTGAACATAACAAATGCACACATCTCCAAATGACCCGTAATGCAGCAATGCCATTCGCCTCCACCGCTGCCACCACTGTAAATGGGGGGATTTCCCCCCCCATTATTCATAAGGTAAGCGTGACACGAAACGGAAGGCAAACCACACACAACATTACACACACAGCTTCTCTCTCTCTCTCTCGGCAATCCCTCTCTCTCTCTCTCTCTCGGCAATCCCTCTCTCTCTCTCTCTCTCTCCACCTCTTTCCTCTCCATTCTAACAGGTAATGAAAATGAGAGAGTTGCATCATAACATTAACGTTTATTAACAACTAATAAATAAATCAATCAATCAAGTAATCCAGTCTTACAGACTAACTCAAAAAACCCCGTAAATGTAACATGTCTGGTCACCAAAAAAAGTCTACACCCCTCTGGGAATTCTTTGTCCCCCGGCATTCCAGATCCGTCTGTTTCAAAGATACAGAACACATCCCGGTAAGTACACACACAAGATTGACAGAGGTTAAATATTGATACCATCACAAAAATGTCAAACAGATAATAAGCCACTCTTTGGCTAAAGCACTTCAACACTTACCCAAACAACCGGACACTAAAACACTGTTAATAAAAAACTCCCCCGGCGAATGCCACGGCATTTTGCCTGTGACTTGAAGCCCTCTTGTCAAAATCCTCCCATAGGCTTGGGTATGACACTTTTAACAGAAAGAGGCGCACACGCACATACGAACACACAGTTCAATAGCGCCTCACGGTTCTAGCTGCATCCAGTTTCACAAAGGCACTTTGAGAAGAGTTCATAAACTGTCGAGCATTGACTTGTTGAACTAAGCATTTTTATCTCACGCCATCCCTAGAAACTCATTGATCAGCTACTCTCAGGTCGTTACCTCTACACTGTTCGCCACATTCCATAGGTCACAGGGAACACATGGACAATATATTATTAATCAAAAACCCTAGGCCTTACATATATATATATATATATATATATATATATATATATATATATATGCATATATATATACATATAAGGCACTGGATACAGCGATAGTTAAATTAGGTCGGCAACGTGTGACGTGAACAAGAGTGTTTTGAAAAAAAAAACTTAAAAACATTGGAACGGGACAAGACAAGCTTACGGAATCATAATATTAGCAAAGCCACACCAGCGAGATGGCGGGGCGCGCAAATGACCTGGTTAGCCAAACGTCACATGATTGTAACGTCAGAAATATGCAAGTGCGTGTGTGCATCAGTTCATGCGTCAAACAGGGTATGTTGGTGGAACGTTCCAAAACATTGCGTGCGTTGGGAATGCACGTACATCAGAGTAGAATAGGGTGCACACGTTCGTACGTCCATTGGCGTGCAGCATATAATCTCTAGGTAGTAATTAATGGACTTATAAGACGAGAACTCGAGTGGTGGTCACCAGAGACTTTGGATGGCCAAGGGAGGTACTTTGAAGATCCATCCAATGATGGAATTGGTTCTTCACTACCGAAAGTTCTCTATTGACTTTTATTAGAGAAAGACTGGTGGGTTTCTTTGACAGTGAGGATATTGGGTGACAATTTTAATAATGGTGTTTTAATGAAATTTTGGGATTTTAAATTCATTTCATTCAACTTTATGTTAGCCATTTTGGAGAAATAAAGACTCCATTTTTGTATCTCAAGAGTTTGAATTAAAAAATCCATCTGTTTTTTTTTGTCATTTGTTCCGAGATTTTCTTATAAAAAGGAGAGTGATCTACACTCCTTGACCTGCGCTATGAATCTGACGCTGAGTCACAAACACACTGTACACTCGGGCACACAAACGTACAAACTAATTACTAACACAAATACATGAATTTGATTCAAGACATATTAATTAATAACAATATGAAATTACGTCTTGATAAATACTAATGAGTCACATCGGACTCGATAGAAACATTATCTTCACTTAGATAAGGATAAAATATGAATTTGAAATATTTGTTAATAGTCAACACCGTCACAGTTCAGTACCTTTGTTGGTTGTTAGGACGTCACGGCTGCTGAGCCCATTGCAACTTCAGTGAATTAGTCACAACAACACTGCTTGCTCTTTTTCCCTTCTTATATATGTAATGTGTAATATATCATTACAATTTTAGCTACACAACGAAGATAGGTCACGTTACCAGTTTGTGAATTCTCTCCTTTAGTTGAACAGGATAACAATTTTTACATTGTAATATACATACATACATACATACACATACACACACACACACACACACACACACACATATATATATATATATATATATATATATATATATATATATATATATATATATATATATATATATAAACATATATGTATATATATATATATATATATATATATATATATATATATATTATATATATATATACATAGATACATATTTATTACCATATTCCCGTTAGAACATATTGCGATTTTTTCAGCAACTAATTATAGTGACATTAGTTATCTCTGACAATTACTTTCATTTTTACGGATGTTTATTCTTATAAAAACTCCACCGAGGTTTCGGCAATATTCTGCATAATAGACTTTACGGGCAGAGTAAGTAAGAGGCACTATTCTCGTGTTGATGGTTTATTACAGAGGCGTTCGCGCCAAGCGTCGGAGTTAGGTAAGGCGTTACTAACCATAGACTAAACACTCGGTTCAGTACGTTGTATTACTGATATCAGTAACATGATACCACGGTCCAGATAGAACAGGTCAGCCAGACAGCGTCCCAATTTTAAGCCTCTCCTGCGCACCTACGTCATTTGAGGGAGCGCGGTGGTGAGAACCAAGGTCTAGACCGTGGTGAGAACCATTAAGAACGTAGGTCTAACACACCGTCAAGAATCTTTTTAGACGAGAATGTTTTTGATATTGTGATCTTTCAAGTGTCAAAAGAATGTAAAAAAAAAAACTTTTGCATTTTGAAAATATTTTATTAAGTTACAACTTTTATCTTTTTTCTTAGTGGCCCCTGCATGGTTGCCCTTGATGTTTCCTATACTTTAGCAAATTATTATGATATCTCATTCGAAAATATACGGATATCTTTACATAAAAAGTTACAACATCGTCAGGAACGTCAATAATAGACTTTTTCAATTCAAAGCAAAGCTTTTTGAAATGTTTGCCCTCTATGAGTGCTTTTCCGCGTTCAGCATTAAAGATCTCCCGCATCATTACTGATAAAAAAAATTACTAGAAGGTACATGCAATTCCCCCCTACTTACACAGTCTATCCAAGTATCACTCCTTGGCACTTCTTTATTTCCTAACTCAGGGTATTTCACACAAAATATTTTGACAATATATCCCCCAATGTATTTAAGAACCTCCACCTCAATTACTCCCTCGATATCTTTTTTATTTCTGTGTTTGCTCTCAAAAGGTTTTCTTCCTCATCAAAAACATCTTTTCCTAAATCAAAATCTAAATTTCTGAACATCTGTGTTGTTAGTCATATTTCTAATGCTAACTCCCTTTCTTTTGTTACATACTCACCTTCACTGGGAGATTCAAGGGATTTTTCAACTGAGGTGATGTTACACTTTTCACTTATCACCTTCATTTCCTTCCCTAACAACAATTTTTTATGCCAGAATTTAAACTTTACTGCATTTGGATGATCATGGTGACCATCCATGGCCTTATACACCCAAAGAAATGTTCAAGGCAATGTTGATTTAATCTTTGTGTCAGCAGGTAGCCATTACTATGAGAGGCTTTTAACATTAAATAATGCAATGGTGGAGTTACATGAAAAAAATTATTCTTTTCTCCAGAAGGTGTATATATTATATCTATATATATATATAATAATTTTTAAATTTATATATTAATATATATATTAATATATAATATATATCTTATATATAGATATATATATTGCATTAGGACTTTTAACTCGTAATACTCATTACTCAACGAACCTTGAGCAATGTAATTTACCTGTTTGCTTTCCTACATCAATACCCAAAAAGCAGGTGCTTTTACCAAACTCTCTATAAATGCATGAAGAATTCATGGTGTCGAGCCAATCATTCGTTATTAATAGAATAAATCGGACGTTTCACTCTAGTTTTGACACTTCAACAGTCTCCTTTCCCTAAATATTTTTTCTGAATTGTTCATATGTCTTTGTTGACCCGTTACATTTAGTGAATGCACTTCATTGATCTTATATGACCCTAGTCTGTTTTGGTTTTACTAAGTATTTCTCGTATGCTAGAAGCGGAGATACACTCTTCATTATTAAGGAAAAAAACAGTCAATAAACTATTTTTTAGTAATTTGACTAAATGGGGAACATCAGAGAACACGACGTTAATTCTGTCAGCACGACAAGAGGCATGTACCCACTGGTCTTTGTAAGGTTTTTCTTTTGGAAAACAATGGTATTTTATATTGGAGTTTTTCGTTTTTTAACGTGTATTAGAACAGACAAATACTACGCAGTTACTTGGCATTATCAATGGTAGAATGAATGAATGAATAAAAAGATATATGGGCACACTGCAAGTCCTATAGTCTATCTCACGACTATGGGTAGTATATTGTTTTGGTTAACCGCGTGTCAGAGACCAGGGCGCGTGACGTGACAGTATTGGTGATTCATACCCAAAGCTGCGCGCTGGCTGACCTGTTGTATCTAGACCGTGCATGATACATACTTATCCTACAGCGCCCACCCCCCGGCCCCCAAGCTACGCATTACCGCAATACATAGGTAAATTATATTCAAAAGTCAAAATCAGAGATAAACAAAGGATATAAATAAGAACAGGCAAAATGAAGGAAAAAAAAATCAGTGAAGAATGGTTAATCGAAGCAAAACCCAATATAGCTCCACAAACCGAGGGCAATCTATTTTCCACCTTTGTAGTCCTTCATGAAACCTGGGCGTTTAGTTGGCCTTGAACTGCACCTACCAAGGGGTGGGGGGCTGCCATGGTCAGCATATTATCTCCTGGTCCTTTGTATGTTGCACTTTCCCAGCTGGTTTTTTGGTAGGGCACTGGCTCTTCGCTGTTATGTATTTCAAGTGGCGGCGATTTCTCCTTGACATTCTGCCAGTCCCATCTATTTTGATTATATGCTGTCTATATGAAAGTTTTTCCATTACCACCCCCGATCGATCCCACTTCTTACTGACTACATTCTGTACAAGGACTTGGTTGCCTACATGTAGGCATGGCAACTTCCATGCATGCAGGTCATATAATTCCTTCTCTTTCTACGAAGTTTTGACCATAGCCTTTTCTCTTTCTTGTATTGTCGTCATCCAATGATTACCCAAAAACATGAATTCATTCACCATTTGGATAGTCCCGTAACTGCCTCCCCACCGTTAATTGCACAAGGGACTTGTCTATATCTCTTAGGGGAGTATTCCTGTATTGCATAAGGGCTTTTGCCCTTATGCAATACGCGATCATTGCAGCAGACATTATCCCGCATACCTCTTCTGCATCCTCCATGTCTATCTCGCTCGGTGATGCCTTTAGACTCGGGTACCAGGACAAGGTATCAGCAGCAGTATTTCTTTTACCTGCCACGTACTTGGCTGCAAATTTGTACTGAAGGTTTTTTATCTTTCAAGTAGAACAGTCTGGGATTCTCAATGTGCTTCAACTCCCGATCGCCAAACAACTTAACCAACGGGCAATGGTCTGTTACTAGAAGTAGGTTAGGGCAGCCCAGCAAAAAGAGACAAGCTTTTTTCAGGCACCAGCCGTCGCCTCCCCCTCGATAGGGGCGTAGTTCAATTCCTCTTTTGAAAGGTCCCTGCTGCCACATAAGGCTGGCTTCCAAACCCCCCTGACAACAGAAAGGTACATCATTACATATGCAAAAACAACACGACAAAACTCCTGTCAGTCATAACAATGGTTGGTCTTGTCTTATCATAATAATGCAGACCCTCAGATATTAATCTACACAACTCATTTTTAGCATATTCAAATTTAGACATAAAAATTTCATCCCAATACACTTTTTTTACTGTCCCCCTTTTTCAATAATTCCCGAAATGGTGTCATGAAAGGGGCCGTGCAACAAACGGAGCCAACTAATTGACTAGCCCAAACCACGACCGAATATCGGATATGGTGGGCTGATCAGGCATTGGGAACTTCTTTATAGCAGCCAGTTTATCCTCTAAAAGCACTTATTTATCCCACCCAACATTACAGCCCACAAAATTCACAGCCCTCTGTCAAAACTGGAATTTATGTGGGTTCAGAGTTACACCATTCTGCTCACATGCTAACAACAAATCAAAAGTATGCCAAAAATTTTCTTCTATACTAGAATCATGCAACAATATATCATCAATACATTCAAATCTCCTCGGTATATCCACAATTACATCATCAAATCTTTTGGTGTATGCGTCTGGGGTGGCGCATTGCCCCAAGGGTGTGCGACAACACTGATACCTCCCCCAAGGGGTTATAAAAGTCATAAGCTTTCGACTTTCTTCGTCCAACACTACCTAATGGAATCCCCAGTGCGCATCGACTGTAGTCTTAAAAGTATGCACCGGGACACTTGACACCATATCCAACGGTGCAAACTTATGTGTTTCCCTTTTACAGCATGCTTTGAGTTTTTGAAAATCAACGGTCCTCCATGGAGTGCCATCCCTTCTGCCTACCACCGCCATGCGGGCACACCACTCAGTTACCTCCCCAGTGAGCACAGGTTGCAAGATACCTGCTAAAACATCCTCATCTATCTGCTTCTTGAACTCTTTCTCCCAATGTTTAGGGATAATAACTGGTGTAAGGTAAGCATGCGGCACGCACCTGACAGCAGGTGTATGTGGTGCGGTTTGCCGCTCATTATGGGAAAGTGTCTTCTAATCACATTGAATGTTCTACCAGAGAAACATTCCAGCAGCCACTGCTTGAATAAGGGGACATTCATTTCTGTGGGAGAATATGGCAGCTCATTGGGTCTCTCATTAACCCCCCCTATGCCAACAACTTCATTCCCATGAATATTAAAAACTATGTGATCCGCAAAATAAGGATCCACAAACCTTAATGATTTGCATGCACTTAATGACAGAAATAGCTTATGTGTAAGCTGATTCAATACAGTTTTGAATATGCCTTTCTGTGGTATTCTGAAGTCCCGTGAAACTGTTACAAGTGATATTGTGTGTATGTGCGACAGCGCAAGTCAACCGCCAAAGACGTTACAAGTTGGCGTGGCTTGGGCAGTTTAAAAGAGTGCCACGCATCTCTTTATCCCTTCATGATTGGCCCCTTGTGTCTAAGGAGCCAGAATAACCAATCAGATTCTGGCATAACGATGTGAGGTAAAGGGGGCATTTGAAACAGACTGCTGATTGGTCAGATCAGTTCGTTAGCAGGCCTCATACAGAACAGACTGGGTCGAGACGAGTGCCCAGTGCCCGCAGTCCCATCGCCATTGGCCGCCACACCATGTGTGTCAATAACAGTCTAACCTGCCGTCCGGTTGTGCACTAGCATAGTTAGCGTAATAATTACAAGTAAGACCACCTGTGTAGCTAAGAAGAATACACCTGTGTCAAACGTTTCCTCGATTATTATTTTGCATGTCCTACATCGCATGCACGTAAACTTCTCCCTCTTCTGTTTTCCCTCCATATCCCGAACCCACAAATGACCGAGATCAGGTCACGTGTCCTATTGACAAAATACATATGCTCACTTGTTGACATGCTGCCACACTTGATGGTAACCTGAAAATAACCAATTACACTCATTAGACCTCCTGCTGCATGTTGTAGCTTTACTTCCACTTTATTTAGATTTTTTACATTAATTCCCAGGCTCTGTGCCTGGACTGACCCAGCCATGCATACCTAAGCCCCGGTATCAGCTACAGCTTCTAATTTGTAACTTTTATTACTTTTAACACACGAGACCATAACATCCATGGTCGGTTACGTGCATGATGCAGCGCCAACACTTAATGCCTCTCGATGCGCCCTCGCTAGACGTACGACTCTTGCTCCCATAGCAACAATTAGCAAAGTGTCCCATTTTTCCGCAGTGAAAATTTCCGCAGCGCTAGGAGGGCAATTGGCATGGCCCCTAAAGTGTGCAATCCCGCAAAACTCACATTTCACTCTTGCTTTGGAGGTCGATTTTGCCACATCTTCCTTCTTTTTCTGATAGTTTGTTTTCACTGCTGCTACTTCTTCCAGTGGCAACACCGATTCCTCCTCCCTCTCGATGCTCGCCTCGTTGAACTCTCCTCGCTCCCCTCTTTGTGTGGGGTCCCACATTCCCGTACTGCCTCCTTTAATGCCTTGTACTTTGCCATGATTGCACTAACAGAACTGTACTTCTCAAAGTTTTCTAAAATATCCTGTTTTAACTTTTGATTCCGTATACGGCTCACAATTTTACCTGCCAGTACATATTCACATAAATCCTCTCTGCACTTAGGGAACGCAAACGCACATTCGAGGGCCTCCCGCTGACACCTGTGGATGTATTCCTTTGCTGTTTCTTCTTCTCTTCTGTCTTTCTGTGAAGGGCTTATCCTACACAACCGCTCTGTTCGCTGTCTTTGTGGTTATTTTTCTCAGGGCATCAAAGGCGGCCTCTACCCCTGCTGAAGAGAATTGGGCGTCTATTGCACTTTGCAATTTGTCTTCGCATAGTAACTTGATATTCATGATATTCATCACTGCCTCATCACGGAAAAACCTGCTGATTCTTACCCAATCTTCCGTAGATCGCTTCCAGTGCCTAAAATCCTCCGCTGACATCACATACATACAATTTTTTTGAGAAATATACTTGCTGTTCCCTCTGCCAAGTGCTGAATTATTCCCACCTGTTCGTATGGCCGTGACTAATGCCTGAACTAATGCGTTTAGATCCACTGCTGCGCCATCGCCGATGCCGCTTCTGGCGTCTCTAGGTCTTATTAATCTAGGGGTGCTTTTCAGCGATCTTCTACGAAATCCCGACATTCTGCGTCACTATTCCCGTGTTGATGGGTTATTACAGAGGCGTCTTAATCCAAAGGTGAGTACAGGGCAACTGGCGTTCGCGCCAAAGTCAAGGAAGGACGGGGTTAGGTAAAGCGTTGCTAACCATAGACATATCAACACTTGGTTCAGTAGGTAGTATTACTGATATCAGTAACATGATACATACTTATCCTACAGTAAGAGAAATTAAGTATTGGGAAAATGGAAATATCTTGACCGGTGGGCAATAGAAATTGAATGTCTATTTAGTAGAAAATTGGAAGCTGTCTGTTCTGTATTTTGGGGGATTTCTTACCCGGAACTCTAAAGATCCTCCTCGTTTACTTAGAAATTGTATTGCAGTTGTGGCATTTAAGAACAACTGCATAATATATAGAGGACTTCAAAAATATCAAAGGTTTCACATATCGGTTCTATGTAAGTCATGCTATTAATTAGCCAGTTGCTAAGATATATATAATCTTTTTTTGCACTTTGACAGAGTTCCTTCTTTATCTAAAGAAGCGTCATCTAATTAACATAAAAGACTAATAGTTCATCCTGAATTGGATATCCTTGCTCTTTTAAACGACTGTTCTAAAATATAGTTTCACTGTGTAATGAGTTTTTGAAGCTAAAATCTTATTTACTGTGGTTAACTACCACCGCCTCCTCTCTCTCTCTCTCTCTCTCTCTCATACACACACACGCAAAGTAATTCATCTAAAATATTGTTACACTGTATTAAATTTTTAAGCAAATTTTTAATTTACTGAAGTTAACGTCATCTCTCTCTCTCTCTCTCTCTCTCTCTCTCTCTCTCTCTCTCTCACACATACACACACAGGCACACGCGCGCACACACACACACCAAAGAGGTGGAATCAAGCAGAGTAATGCAAACTCTGGTTCTGTGGAAAGAGAAAGGCATTGACACATCCAGATATAAACTTCAAAGAAAGGGGTTTTGATATTTATGTCCCGAACTGTCGTAATGCCACATTTGTTTAACTTACATTAGGCGGTGAGCATACAGTCAATTCCCCAACTTTTAGGGTGATCCATTTTCCTTTTTTCACGATATTCCTGATGTTCTGCAACAGGGTCAGTTCAGACCCATTTTCTGTCTTTTTTTCTCAGCCCACTTTTGCTTCGTTTTTTACAGCTTTTGTTAAGCTGATTAGAAAGCAAAGGTTACATGATTGTGTATGCCTTCATCTTTTCTAAAGCTCTTCCTCCGTTCTCTCTTGTTTCATGATTTTAAATTCTCTCTCTCTCTCTCTCTCTCTCTCTCTCTCTCTCTCTCTCTCTCTTGCTTCACTAAGTTTACCTAAAATTCTGGGTTCTATTTGATTTAATTATGTCTCTCTCTCCCTGCTCCTCTTTTACTCTTTCTTACGTGCGACTTGAATGAGGCGAAAGCAATTAAACTGAATGCGAGTCGTTTAAAAAGCTGTCTAGGCAAAATTGACAATTTTTTTTTTCTGAAGTTCAACAAATAATAAAATACCGTTCTTCATTCATCTGTCAGACTTACATGCAAAATGTTTTTATATGTTTTAAAGGCCAATTTGCCATCCCGCTAGACTTTCGGCAGCGGCTATAATTTTTTTGCAGCGAACTTTTGTTGAAAGTTTAAAAGTCTTAAACAAATCATCAAAAGGAGGCTCTCTAAAAAGCTGGCTCTTCATAGACAGTACCAAAAACATATATGGTAGGTGGTGGTAAATACTAGATTTAGTTGCCAAAAGCTAAGGTAATATTTGACGTCTCGATTTCTTATAGAAGAGGTATGAATCTAATTTGCTAGACTTCTGCGAAAAATTTTACCATAGTAGTGATAGTTATTACAGTAGACTATAGTTAGCATACGATAGGAGAGAGAGAGAGAGAGAGAGAAGAGAGAGAGAGAGAGAGAGAGAGAGAGAGAGAGAGCAGAAAATTAGAACTTTCTCTATGAATATATTAGTATTGGATCTTTAACGAGGAGGAAGACAGATACGAAATGTAGGAGTAAGTTGTAGCTTCTCTTGCTGTGCTGTTATTTTAAGGTATGTTCGACAGTCTTCTAATAATACGTCATAAGTAAGTTATTAGTGGCGATAAGATAAATTTATCTTTACGAGCCAGTTATTTTTAAGACGAAAGCAGAGTAATTGCT
>NC_061091.1:35188501-35201001 GCF_015104395.2 Macrobrachium nipponense
TTAATTATTGAGAAAGAACAGTATATGAGTTGCTTAGCTTTTTTATAGGAAAATGGACAGAGACTGGAATATGGAGTGGTTAGTTTTTCTAGATGATACACTACTGATTTAGGGTAGTGAATAGAAACTGCAGAAACAAGGGAAAGAGTTTGTTTTCTTAGGAGATCGTTGAACATCAATACGAGTAAGAAATATCATAACGACTGACAATCAATTCATAAGCATAATGAAACCGTTCATGTTTTCTAATATTCCTATTGCAAGTTATTACGAATAAAAGAATTTATAAATGCAGTTTTGCTTCATCATAATAAAACTCCTCGTATTTCCAGCGTTAAAAATATTTGTTATTAGGATCTCGACAAATATCAAATAAAATTATCATACAAAAGTGTTTATGACTGAAATGACAAATTTATTTTTCTATCCCACACAATTCCGTAGATGACAGGCAAAAGCACATTCAACTGACTTGAGTTTTGCAACAATTTCACTGAAATGCCAATGACGTCATACTTGGGAAATAAGAATAACACGAATTTTACTAGCAAGATGAAGGATAAGAGATTGCCAAATCATGTATTCAACTGGATTTTTGAGGTAGAAAAAGCACGTCTGAAAATATAAGCCTTCGCTGAATTGTTATTCAGAGAATGATTTTTCACTTGAGAGAGAGAGAGAGAGAGAGAGAGAGAGAGAGAGAGAGAGAGAGAGAGAGAGAGAGAGAACACTTCCATTCGTTCATTTATCAATTCATTACCTTAAGGTAACGTCAGACCTTCCCCTTTTTTCAGTGTTGTATTCTTTCCATGTGAGTGCGTGGATATAAAAAACAGTATTTTCCCCTTGCGGTGAGCTTTGCAAAATGACGAGAGCAAAAAGATATTAGAATTCTAATGCTAAATAGGAGGGAATATTGCCTAACGGAAAGAGCAGAACTGGATCATCGATTTTTCCTTTGTCCTCGAAGATTGATGTAAGCATAAATTAAAATCTTTGTTAACACAGTTGGTGTCTAACAATAGCCTTAACGTCTCATGTTATTGGGTATCAACATCCCGACCACGCAGAGAGGGATTATGAATATTGCTATTTATATTGTTATAATTGGTTAAAAAAATCCTTGTCAAGTAAGTGTAAATATATTACAAATATATATACAAGGATGTATTATTATTATTATTATTATTATTATTATTATTATTATTATTTGACGAAAAGACGGCGACCATTCACATTCCCATTGATAACAGAGAAAAATGTCTTTTAAGTGAAATTGCTTTATCTAGTCTTATCACAGACACATTTGTATTCAGCTTTTTTTAATGTAGTTTATAAACAGTTCATCTGTAAAAAAAAAAAAAATGTACAAATTTCACTAAATAGTTATTTTTCCTATTGATGTTAGTCTACGTTCTTTTTTTGTTACTTTTATTATACCTTACAAATTGGTATCCTTAGGTTTATGATTATTTTCCCAATATTTCTGCTATAAGCGCTCTTTGAAGATGACAGCTCAATTTAAATGCTAAGAATTTAGTACTTTCTTTCTCTAGATCTTACAAACAAGTAGAGATTTCTGGTCGTCCAGTGTTCATTTCTTATTTTAATTTTTGTGGTTCCGTTGGTAAAAGGCTGTTTTTAAAGGATGAAATTTAACTACCTCCATTTGATTAAAAATCACTTGCTTGTTAGCTCACTTAAGCACTTGTTATTCCTACGGTCTCCTTTGCTTCTTTTTATCATTATCTCGACCAACATGACTTCAAAACAGAAACGTTTTTAAAAAGACATTTGAAATGTCAGTAATGTATTGTCTTATAAAAAACAGCTCATGTGAAATCTAATTTATCTGCATTTTTTAATCGTTCTTTTATCTGCAGCACTGTGCATCATTTAGTAAAAACATTCCATTCTGCCGTGTCATTCTTCAGACTATTTTTTCGTGGTATAATATTTTATTGTAATTGCATGAAATGAAAACCAGATGTAATATCTACGTAAAAATATAACGATGCTTTTAGTCGATAGTCCAATTACGAAATTCTGTAAAATGATCAATGTCACTCATTTATTTTCAGCACCGACAAAAAGATTTGTTTTTCCGTATAGTTACAGGAGCAGTAAAAACTCGTTAATAGATCCAGTAGAGCTTAGATACAGTCATTTAAAAGGCTTTTCACACGTGCTTGTCTCATCACATGTCATCAGAAAGATGTGCTTCGACAGATACTATAAGGTTACCTTAAAGGAGGAGGAAGTACATCTTTATGACAGGAAAAAAAAAACAAGAGGATCAGAGTGAGAATTGAAAAGGAAGAGTGTTGCCCATAAGGTTGGCAAAAGATGAAGCCAAGCGGAGCGTGCTGGGTCAAGTAAGGATGATAACTCTACGTACATATCACCATCCCGTTTCAGTCATCTTGAAAATCTTAGTACTTGTATGTGTCTTTTTGACGAGATTCATTTTATCATATTTCCTCTGCAGATTCCGATGCCATCTTTCCCTGCCAGTCAATAGGACAAGCATACCTTTTTACTCTCAAAGGTCCTGACCTTCCCTAAACTCAGAACACCTCCTGAATTATCATAACAGGATTTTTAGTGTCACATTCTTTTCTCACTTTCTGGCTGTTTCGTCGTTTGTATTTCGTTCGTAAGTTGGCGTGATGTTATATCAAGAACCTGGGAGGTGTTGCTTTGTAATTGGGAGTTCACACGCCAGGGCTTTTTATTTGATTTTATTTAAGGTTAAAGTTAGCCATAATAATGAGCCTGGCAACGATATAGCCAGGCAGGCCCTCACCGGGGCCGTGTTTAGAGTTTCATGGGCCGGGGCTCATACAGCATTATACCAAAACGACCGAAAGATAGATACGATGTACACAAAACTCGATTGCGCCGAAGAAACTTCGGCGTATTTTTATCTTTTTTATGTTAAAGCGTCTGTCTAATCTTAAGATCTCCAAGTTGCCCTAATTTATTCAGTTTAATTGCTGAATGCATCACTCTAATTCTTTTATGAAATATAAAGTAGCTACAAAATCCTTTTCTTTGTTACCAAAATGTTTTTTTTTTTTACGAAAAATTCAGTTAGATCTCTCTCTCTCTCTCTCTCTCTCTCTCTCTCTCTCTCTCTCTCTGTGCCGAAGTTTATGCTTCTTGGCTATGATCCAGAACTCTGAGCCATTATTTTGAAAATAAATTCCTCTGAGAGTAAAGTGGGTAAAATCGTCGAGAAGGCTGAAACTGAAGAGGAAAATTGATTTATGAATGGAATCGCCTTTTAATTAGCTATAAATTTATTTTACTCCAAGAATTGTCGTTTGTCCTGACATTCAACTTTAGTTACTATGAAGGAAACTTTTTTTGAGGGAAAAATTTACGATCAGCTATTTTCATTTTGTTGACAAAAAAATAAAAGATCATAAATCAACACATTTTCTTGGTAACATAGGGCACATGGAAAACGAAAGCAAGGACAACAGGCTAAATGGAACTGTCAATCAGTTCAAGTACTGTTAATATGTTCAGGTATGACTGACATAACAAGAGCGCCTGGATAGAGCAGTGTAACCTGATGAATGTAATTGAAAGATAAAGTGAATGCCATTGTGATGAATATTGTTTAATGTATAACTTAAATGGAAAGGGGGGGTTGGGGATACCGTGTAGGATCGACAACACTCTGGCAGTGAAGCATCTCGTGCTGATGTTTTCTGCACCAAATGGCGCTGACGGTTTCTTGCTTTTCTCTGGCCATGCTCACCGCTACATTAACCACTGATTGGTGGGTGAATCCCTTGAGCAGAAAACTTACACAGCATTAGCCACTTTAAACACCTATACCAGCTCAGCGTCAAGCCCCCTTACTAACACACAACCACATGGTTCTAGAATGTTGTTCTGCTTGTTTGTTTGTTTGTTTGTATGGTGCTTTTACGTTGCATGGAACCAGTGGTTATTCAGCAACGGGACCAACGGCTTTACGTGACTTCCGAACCACGTCGAGAGTGAACTTCTATCACCAGAAATACACAACTCTCACTCCTCAATGGAATGGCCGAGAATCGAACCCGCGACCACCGAGGTGCGACGCTAATACCATACCAACCACGCCGCTGAGACGCTTTCTAGAATGTTGAGGCCCAGCCTTTCCAATGCATCTTTCACTACTTTCATACTTTCTAGCTCTTTCGAAGTCTTGCTCCCCTACTCCCTCCCTCTTTTCGCCATCCTATTGTCCATCATTATTTCTACATGACTGAATCATTTTAGAACCTTTAACCCATCCTTATCACTTATGCGGACCTTTTTACCATATATGCTCATCTCTAAATTTTACACCATTTCAATTTTTCCTCTCCAACATCACTGTAGCTTCTACCTATTTTTTTTTTTTCTTATGTACAACGTCCATACTTCATTTCTATGTAGGAGAATCGGCATAACGATCCCATCATGTACTCCAACCTTTACCTCCCGAAAGATTTCTAGCTTCTTCCTAAGCTTCTGCACAAATCCTGCTGCCTTCAACTTTGCTTCACCTAATACTGTGACTTACTCCTTTTTCCTTAACAATGTCCTTAAATGTATATTTACTCTAAAGCATTAACATAGACCAGACAACTTTTCCATTTCTTCCATCATTCGTACTAACATTCATTTCTCCATCTTTCTGCTCTTCATTTATCTTTACAAAGTTATTCTTTCTGACATTTACCTCCCGCCATTTCTCACTCTTGCAAACACATCTGATCTATCTAGTTATTTATCTGTCTATATTCTTAGTTGGGATCAGAAATGTTATTAGTTAGTATATATAAAGAAGCTTAAAAAAAATCCCACTCTTTTGTTTTCAGTGAATTAATATATAGTATATTGCCGATAAAAATGCCTCCCATTCTTTGGCATCAGCCATACCCAAGGAAAGATGATGTCCGTGACTTTAGTACGTGATAGTGCATGCGAAAATTTCCTACACCAAAATGAGAAAAAAAAATTAGAGGTTAACAAACATGTCGAAAGTGAAAAGCGCTTCATCCCATCAACAGTGCAAAAATAAGGATATGTAATTTATTCAAAGTCGACTTCGCAAACTATCTCCGAAAGACATTACCTTCATCGTTTAAAGACGAACAAGGAAGTAAACTTATAACCCAGGTTTTTATTGAATAACTAACTCCGTCCCAAGTCAAGTCGAGTATGGCAACTAAATGAAAACTGGAAACTGAATCGTACTTACAATTTCAATTCACTGTTATTCTAGGCTACAAGTCTTGAATACATGAGCTTCATTATCATTTGTTTTAATCCTGAGCAGAGTAACCAATTGTTATTATGGGAAAAAAATTTCGAAGTCAATTTTGAAACTAAAAATGTCTAAATTAATGCGATACCTTCAAGTTGGTGTTGAGTAGAATAATTTGTTTATGTTTCTGTTTTGAGAAATTTGGCGATATGTTTAGGGGAGTTCAAGAAGCTCCACTTAGGTTCACCTTACATTATATAATTACGTACGTAACTTAAATGACGAAAAACGTTAACGAACTACATATGAAACAAAGCCAAAAATCTTAGATATTCGTCGCCTAATGTATTGTGTACGAAAATTATAATGCCGAGGAAAAAGACAAATGTATTTTTTTCCCTTTGTTACTCGTGAACTGTGACATTTGTTAAGCCAGTCATGCCTGGGAGCAGTCAGAATATTTTTATTATCTCATTATTCAACTTACTATGATAATGGTTCCCAGTAATATTTTAGAAATGCAATGTAAGACTGAATACAGTTGTCGATGCTGATTATAGGATAACTAATTTTAAAGGCGATGAAATTTATTCTTACCATTTTAATACCAAAATAACGTTTTCAGTTCATTCAAGTCTGATCACAGAAACAACGGAAAGTAACACCTCTACGTAGCACCAGTCTCATAACTTCAGCCTCATGACTTCTCTGTATTAAATGGGCATCTAAGAAGCACTGTACGATCCATTTTCTTTTTCGTAGATATTGCTTCATCGTCATATTGGGTTGATAGACTCTCAGAACTTTTATACAGTTCAGTATATCGACATGTGAACTATGAATTTGATGTTTGGCACTTCATAGGTTGTTCATTATTCCTTTATTGTCATTCTTGCTGCCCTCCGTCACCGACCTGTAAAACTACATCGGTTTTCTAAGGATGATCTGTTGCCAAAGCCAAAACCTTTATCTTTATCTGTTTCCAGTTTCTGTTTGTGATCTTTTACGTCTGGTCATTATGTGGCCATGAAATAAGAACCAGTAATCCAAGATTAAATGTTATCTCTGTAAAAGACATTTGGTCTTTCCAGGTGTAATGTATTTCATTGTCTTCTTCCGTCCTTCAGACTAAAAGTACCTTTCAGACTCAGTCTGAGGACAACAATGGCTTTGCTTCTCTGGCGAACTCATCAAAGTTTGCCATGGTTCCTGCAATCACGACCACCATTTTCCTGTGACGAGGAACTGCGAGCGAGATAAGCGGACGAGAGAAATATAATTTCTCTCGTACATCTTTTATACAGATATCTCAAGTGTCATTATTATCAGTATCCACGTATGTATTACCATTCTGTGTATTATGCCAACTTTCTAATCATATATGTATAATTTTCAACCGAATCTCCCGTATTAAGTAACATGTAGATTTATGTCTGTGAACAAACGAATTTGGTGATGGAATCTACTCTCTGTGTTGCCGAGGTGATTTTCTTGTGCGGAAGATTGTTTCTGCACTATAATAGAGCCATACCTCTCGGTCGTGGGGCATGAATGGCAGTAGGAGTATGGAGGAGGTGGCAAGGGTTGTTGGTTGGTTCGGCCTCGTTGGTGTTAGCTGGGTCAGTCATTTATGTGTGTCACCAATGTGTGGTGACG
The DNA here is from genome assembly GCF_015104395.2 of Macrobrachium nipponense. Classification (NCBI taxonomy): domain Eukaryota; kingdom Metazoa; phylum Arthropoda; class Malacostraca; order Decapoda; family Palaemonidae; genus Macrobrachium; species Macrobrachium nipponense. The sequence goes on from NC_061091.1 coordinate 35,195,409, forward strand.
CCGGCCTTGTAGGTCACTCCAGAGTCACCACTGTGAGTGAGGCACTAATGAGATTTATTTTAAGAATACTCACACAGGTCAAAGGCTCGGGCGAGCCGCAAAGTAGTTCTCGACTTTTGGCAGATCGAAGAAGGGATTAAATTTAGGCATCTGTGATTCCTCACAGACATAACTCTACAGGTGAATTGATACAGGAGATTCGGTTGGATATACATATATGATTGGAAGGCATATGATTGGAAAGCTGGTAAAGCAATACATAGAATGCAAATAAATACATGGATCATGACGATGATAATTGAGATATCTGTGCAAAAGACGTACGAGAGATATTTTGTTTCTCTCGACCGCATGCCTGGCTCACAGGTCTCTCGTCACAGGAAATCGGGGGTCGTGGTTGCAGGTGTGTGTAGACCTCACACGTAGTCGCTACACCATAATCCCTTACATACACACATACATACATACATACATATAACATATCTATATATATATAGATATATATATATATATATATATATATATAATATATATATATATATCAGGATTTTAAGCCAGAATCCTATATAATTTACCCTGTTGAACTGAAAACCTCCGTTCTCTAGACAAACTATCTTTGCTCCCATTGGCTGTCCTGAATTTAACCCCCACAGGGAAAATCTGGACTGGGGCTGGCGCTTACTGGGAGAAATTTTAATAGGGGCAGGGACCAAGTGGCTTGCCCCAGAAACACCTTAGAACTAGGAGAGCTCAGAAGCTCCAGCTACCGCACCCTGCAGATACCACATCATCCCTTTCTGCTCCCCCTGCCTCCTCTGGAGAAATCCCAAGTATTTTTATACTTCCATAGTGCACAGAAATATCAGCAGATAAGAAGACTACCAAGCCCAGGATTTCCAGGCCCTGTGAGAGTAAATTCCAGTTTAGCCAGGGAATTGTTTTGCCTTTTGTCTGTATTTCATTTTCATTCTTCCAAGGCAACTTTCCCCCTCCTTTGTTTAGCTTCTCACTCCCCCATCTCGGTTCAATGCTGTGATCACTCCTCTTGTGATACTAGTAAACATCCCCTAGTTAATTCAAGCAATGTAATAGTTCCTTCTGTAAACTCCCAGTCATTTCCACTCCCTCTGAGCAGTTTGCAAATTTTCTTTGATTGAAAGAAATTAGTGTGTTCCCTCGCCTCAGTCCTTATGCTAAGATACAATCTCTTTGCAGACAAACACCGTGCCTGATTGTGGGAGAAATTGGGAACCCTTTGGAATAAGCCATGCATTTCAATAACCCGTTTGTGCAAAATTCTGAACTCTGTGTCTGGTTGCTCCAACCACGTGTTTCCGGTGGATCGACAATCAACCACCTTATTAGTTCCTGGACCTATGTTAATTAATGTAAATATAGTGCATTTAAACTAAAGTCCAGCTTTTGTGTAAATTCCTCCTTCATCAGTAAAATCAGCCTTCTGCCTTAGTTTTTTTCATCTTTTCTTTATTGTAATCTCTCGTTCTTCCATTCAAGGCCAATTTTTTTTTAGTGTTAGATTACATTTTCCAGGAGTGAACAAGCAGTTCAGAGCAAAATGGCGACCTTATGCTAGAATCGTGAGAAGATAATTTTCATTTCCAGTCACGTAGAGATCATTAAAACTGGTATCACGAAAGAAACAAATCTGGTTAGGGGTATAAATCTAACTGCCATTATAGTGATAGGAAATAGACCACGTGTATGCCGATAGACTAGAGAGAGAGATAAATTTTAACCTTAGCTTCTTTTTATGTGCCATTGCATAAAGCATATAGGCATTTAGAGAGTAAAATTCAAAACAAAATAAGTGCCATATTTCATGAATTGCAAGTTATTTCATGTTTTTTTTACGTGAATCAACACGCGTTTCATTGTCCGAGGGCTTGCAGGTCTAAACAGGATAGAATTTAAATCCCCGGCCACGTGTCTACTTGAACCCTATCCATTGCCCAGTTTATGAACAAAAGGACAGAAGAGTCAACAAGTAAGAAAAAAAAACAAAGTGTTAGCATAAATTCTTATCGTTAAGATAAGGAAAATCAATGGCAAACGTTTTCTTATTTTATTTTTTACTTTATCCTTTCTATACTGCGGCCTTGAAATTCGTGAGGGATTCATTCAACATTTCTGTCTAGCCGACCCGTGTGCAGGCCTAATTCTCCAGGGTTTTAAATTGGCGGAGTTGGAAGGTTTTACCTTCATGAGAGATAGCTAGAGAGAGAGATTTTTATTCTGGTTCTTCCTCTTCCCTTTAATGTATATGAGCTAGAATTTGAAATACGAATTCTGAGCATAGCTAGGCTGAAAGTGTAAGATAGACCAGTGATTTGCATTGGTAAAAAAAAAGGAAAAATTATTTTTATCCCCTTCTCGTCTTTGCCCTCGAGATGATTATAGATATAAAAAAAGGGGAGACCCCATATACATTTTATATTACCAACTGCATGGGCCATGTCTTTTCACTTTGTTTCCGTGAAATTCGTGACCTGATCCTTTCTTTTTATTCACAAAGCCATATTCGCGTTGAGTTTCCGTGTTTACAAAGTTCATTTGCTACTTGACATTGAGATTCCGTGAAATTCGCGACCAGATTCTTTCTTTTTATTCATAAAGCCGTAATCGCGTTGAGTTTCCGCGTTTACGAAGTTCATTTGCTACCTCACATTTATTCATGTTGAGATTCCGTGAAATTCGTGGCCGGTTTCTGCGTTTACGAAATTTATTGCCAAATCCATTATCGGCGTTGAGTTTCTGCCGAACTGTAAATTACAGAGATTTTACAGCATGAGTTTTCCGCTGTGCTACGTGCCAGTAGTAACTGTATTTGCGGGGATTTTATGGTCATCTTACTAAGTATCGGCGTTGAGTATTCCGCATACCCCTGGCGACATTTGTAGTTTTGTGACTGCCTTCCATCCTATTTTTCTCAGGCTAGACTAATAGCATTCTACCGCTGAGAATATGGCCAGTAACGCAGCGTTGGAGGAGGCTAAGGCCTTCACAGAAGCTAGAAGAGTCATGGGGCTGGAGGGCGAAAAACTGATCAATTGGGTGAGTGATAAAATGAAAGAAGCTGCAGAGAGAACCTACCAGGCAGCTGAAAGGGAGAAGGAGAGAGAAGCACAAGAGGGAAGAGAAGCAGCTGAGAGGGAAGCACAAGAGAAAAGAGAAGCAGCTGAGAGGGCATTCCAAGCAGCTGAAAGGGAGAAAGAAAGAGCACATCAACTGGCTATGGCAGTCCAGAGTGCCACTCTGGCACCCCTGAGTGCCACCCCCCTGTGCCCCCTCCTTCACACTCTCACCTCCACAGCATGGGCGCCCTCATTAGGACTTGGGACGATAACGAACTCGACACCTGGCTCGATCATGTCGAGCACGTGTACGAGAACTTCAGTCCAACCCCTCAGGAAGTGGCCCTCCTCCTTGGCAAGCACCTCACTGGCAAAGGGTGGACTGCATTTGAGGCAAGACCTCACCCTCGTGCGAGAGGCAATCCTTGGGGCTTACGAGTTAACCCCAGACCAGTGGAGGCAGAAATGGAGGACTATGCCCAAGGAGGCTAACCAAACCTGGACAGAGTGGGTAGCCAAGAAGACACTGGCACTCCATAGGTGGACAAAGGCCTCCAACGCAACATCTGTTGAGGAGGTCTTAGAACTCTTTCAGTTAGAGGACTTCCTGTCCTGTGCTCCCCCTGATCTTGCCACCCACTTGGTGGACAAGGCCCCTAAGACTATTTTGGAGTGCTGTAACCACCATCCATTGCAGAGTTCTTTAAAAAAGAAGATATGCCCTGCTCTCCCTCTCACTCCTGTTGCCACCTCTCAGCCTACCCAGCTCCCCAATATTCCTCCATGGAAACCTGTGTGTGGCCGTTGCAATAAGCCAGGTCACACCACGGAGCAGTGCCTCTCCAAGGTGGATCCTCAGGGCCCCATATCTGTCGTACCTCCCAGAGGTCGCTATCCTGCCCACCAGGTCCGAGCTTTCGACGACACTGGTGAGCAGGTATCCATCATTTGAGAAGATAAAATTCCTTACAGAGCCCAGGTTAATAGGCACCAATTCATCACCATAGAGAGCCTCAACCATGTCAAGATGTTCTTGCCTACTGTCCGGTTGAGAGTCACATGACCTCACCATTCTAAGATATGTACCATGGAGTAGCAACCTATATACCAGGAGGTATATAGGTTGTACCGTTATCAGGGCAACCACCCTCACATAGCTCCAGACCCGTGCCCACGGACTCCAAGAACTACCTCTGCACCGCCAGTGCCACTTGAAGGTGCCAGGCAGTGCCAGGCTCCATCCCTCATGGATGTTGAGCCACGTTCGAGTCCTTCTACTAAGCCAGGAACGGCCTCAGTGCCAGTGCCAAGGCAAGACTCGAGTCTCCCTCCCAGAGCTCTGAGTCCTGGCCGCTTTCCCTCCGCAGGCTTGGCCAAACTACCCATGCCAGCAGTCAATGAAGAGCCAATTCCAATAGGAATCCTCCAGGATACCCATGACCATAGTGGACACTCCACCAATGGTGCGGCCTCGCAGACCACCCCAGCGTCGTTCCTTGCAATGGGTAAGCCCATCCTGAATACAATTACCTCATCCAATCCCCCTCCATTAGCAGCTAACCGGTCCCGGAGTAATGAACGCTGAATCCTATTTGGTCGAAGAACTCAGGGAACTGAGCCACGCAGCATTAGGCATGGGGACGAGTGCTTAGGCCCTGGTTGTTGCAGCAACCGGAGCCAATACCACTCCAGCATCTTCAGAGGACTTGAGTCTTTCAAGGGCCCCCATGGCATCATCAAACCAACCTCGGAGAGATCGAATGAAGAAGGGAAAAGGGCATCAAGGTTTTCCGAAGTGTTACGAGAGCCAATAGTCTCTCCACACTAGTGCCTGGCACAGGTGCCCGCACTCCTTAAAGGAGAAATTCATCAACCCTCTCCTTCCAAGGAGGAGAGTGCCAATTACTGCTTACTACGTTCTACTTCCTTCTTATCCTTTTGTAACTTTCTATTTTTTTTGTACTGTCTATATCTTCTCTTTCTTGGTTTCCTTTCCTCTTCTTTACTGCCTTTAAGCATTTATTGTATATTGTATGCCCTGCTTGGGCAGAGCCAAACCTGCCAGGTATTCTGGCCTTATATAAATTAGTACTTCTTTATGAACTACTCTCGTAAAAGTGCCACAATTGGCACCGTGCCCTATTCTAGGTACTTAGAATTCCATTTGACTTGAGAAAATTTTAGCCAGCAAACATTGCTATAGCTAGAGATATTTTCGAAGCCTGGCTCGTTTATATATTGGTTGATTTGCTTTTTGATTTAGTGTTATTCCCTAGTCTTTATATTTTGTGAAATTGCCATTGTCTCTGGTGAAATTTACATTTTTTTGTGTTATCTTATTTAATCTGTACGAAGAATTACTTCATTAATTTTCCCCTTGTTATTTGCACTAATGTTTGCTAGGATGTAATTAATACTGTTAGGTGTCTTCTTGTTACGAGACAAAGTTATCTGACGAAATCGTAGGGCCATTAACACACCTGAACGCGTCATATCGCCCC
>NC_061091.1:35206001-35211001 GCF_015104395.2 Macrobrachium nipponense
ACTGGATTGTTCTAGCTACGGTACTATAATGTAGAAGTATCAGAATCTGCAAGGAAGCAAGAAATCTCAAATAAAGTAAGTGAGGCGCTAATGACTTTAGGCATTTTGTCTGATAAGGAAGGGTTGTTACTAATGAGTTGGGAAGGGCAAGAAACTGATAGCCAGCAAAGCGCAAGTGAGAATAACACAGAGGGTAGTGCAAGTGAAGAGGAAGGTGCCAAAGCCGTACGTGAAAAAACCAAGTCACGCAAGGTTAAACCAAAAAAGTCCCAAATTGTTTATGAAGGGATATGAGTGTTGAGCAGATGCAGATTCATTTGCAAATAGTTAGATTGGGAGAATGAGGAGAGCTGAAAAGGAGAGTGAGAAAGCTGTTGAACTAAAGAAGTTAGAAAATGAGAGCTGAAAAGGTTAGGAAGGTAGAAGCTGAAGTTGAGCAAAGAAGGTAGAAGCTGAAGTTGAGCAAAAGAAGGTAGAAGCTGAAGTTGAGCAAAAGAGGATAGAGCTAGAGATGAAGAAACTTGAAGTAGAAGAAAAGTCCAGAGAAATACAAAATCTTTTAGAATAGACAATGCAGTAAAAAGTGTACAAATTTTTGTTGAAAATGAAGTGGATGCATTTTTTTTTTACAATTTTGAGAGAAAGTAGCAGAACAGCGTGAATGGCCGAGAACGTCATGGAGCACGTTTGGTTCAAACCTCCTTTCGAGGAAAGGCTAGGGAAGTGTTTGCTGCCTTATCTTAGATGATTCTAAGGATTATGAGAGAGTTAAATCCGAAGTTTTGAAAGCTTATGAATGGGTGCCAGAGAGGTATAGAGAGAAGTTCAGAAGCTGGATGAAAAGACAGTCGTGCTCATATGGAGTATGCACGGGAACAACGCCTGTGGTATGATAGGTGGATGAATGCCCGAGAAGTTAATGGTGATTTCGGTAAACTTCAGGAACTTATCTTGCTTGAGCAGTTCAAGGATGGTATTAATCCACTTATTAAAACATATTTGGATGAACGTGATGTAGATAATGTCGATGAAGCACTAGATTGTCTGATAATTATGCATTGACCCACTAAGCTATATAATACTGACGTCACTCCTAAAATTGGAAGGAGCAGAGTTTGGGAAGAGCAGCAAAATTACAAGGCACAAGGTAAGACTGCGAGTTCACAGGTATCATCTCGTGGAGTCTATAATAAATCCTTTAATAGAGGTGGTAGAGGGGCAAGTCAATATAATTCTGGTCCTAGTGTTAGTGCTGGAAAAGGCAGGATACAGTGTAAATTGATCAGTTTACACCTAGTTACCAAAATATAGGCGAAAATTTTAGAGATTTTGTATGTTTCAGTTGTGGCAAACCAGGACACATCAGTAGGAGTTGCCCCACATCGCACAATAAAAACCGTCCAATTCAAGTGGTAAATAAAGTTAAAGATAAACCTGTACATTTTAGGGATGATCATAAACCTGAAAATACCATTGCATTGTTGAATCAACCACAAGCATGTGGTGACAGAGGTCCTTGTTTGTTTGCTTCTCCCCACCCTTAGGCCAGGTAAGAGGTATTGTAACGATAGCACCGACAGTAATAAAATATGTGATGTTGATGAGAATATAGGTTACAAAATAGGTAACATGTTCAAATGTTAGTAATGTTGGTTGTATTGAGGATATTGTAAAAGGAAATGGAGTGAGACTACCTGAAGAGAGTCCACATCCAAAGGTACTGAATTGTATGACCCTTTTATGAGAGATGGTTGGTTACACCTCCCTTGTGTAAAAAAAAAGAAAAGTAAGGTGGTTAAGAGATACCGGAGCGGTAATGATAAGAAATATGTATGACCAGTGGAAGGATACTGGAGAGTATGTACTTCTGCGTGGGTTTGGACCTGAATTTTCAGCTCCATTAGTAGAAGTAAGGTTAGCAACTCCGTTAATTTCGGGATATGTTAAAATTGCTTTGGTGAGAGAAATCCCAGTGTCAGGAGTAGAGTTAATTCTTGGAAATGATGTATGTGGAGACAAAGTCGTGGTAGCAGTAAATCCAATTTTGACAGAAAAAAACCCTTAATTCTTCATTTATTACAGAAGTTGAATGTACATTTCCAAACTTATTTCCTGCTTGTGCAGTTACTACAAGAAGTAAGAGTGCGAAGGAAAGGTAAATGATGACGACGGTTTGGATTTACAAAACTTGTTTAAAGATAGTCCGGAAACACTACAAGTAAGTAAAGTCAGTACTCCTTTGCGAATGCTGAAAGTTAATAAGGAAGATTTTGTTAAATCTCAAATTGAAGATGATATTTGAAGGTAATAAGAGATAATGCCCTTGTTGATATAAATGATATCGAGAAGGAAGGCAAGTGTTACTTTTTAAAGGATGGAATCCTAATGAGAAAGTTCAAGAGTAGAAATGTTAATGATGTTGTAGAACAAGTGGTCATTCCAAGTAGTTATAGGAATTTTGTTCTAGGTATGCTCATGACGTAGTTTATTCTGGTCATTTAGGTATAAACAAAAACTTATGATTAAATTATTAGGTATTTTTTTTTGTTTTTGGCCCTAAGAGCAGAAAGATTGTAGTGAATATTGTAAAAAATTGGTGATTTATGTCAAAAAGTAGGTAAAGCTCAACATGACCTAGGTGATGCCATTGCAACCCATTGAAAAGTTCCAGGAGAACCCTTTGAGAAACTGGTTTTGGATTGTGTAGGACCCTCTGCCTAGGTCTAGCAAAGGTAACGAGTATTTGCTGACAATTATGTGTAGTGCTACCAGATTTCCAGAGGCTATTCCTTTAAGAACTGTGAGTGCTGATAAGATAATTGAAGCGCTTAACAAGTTCTTCTCGCTGGTAGGTTTGCCAAAAGAAGTTCAAACCGACCAAGGAACCAAACTTTACGTCTAGAAAGTTTACCTCATTTTTAGCCTGTCAGAATATTAAGCATTGTTTTATCGTCTCCTTATCACCCACAGAGCCAAGGAGTGGTCGAACGATTTCATCGAACCTTCAAAACCATGCTTCGCACGTAACTGTTGTGAAAATGAAAAGGAATGGGATGTCTACATACCAATGTTGCTATTGCCGTTCGTGATAGCGTACATTCATCGTTGGGTTATTCTCCTTTTCAGTTAGTATATGTCCATCAGGTAAGGTCACCCATGGAGGTGATAAAGAATCAGTTGATTTCAGATGAGAAGGAATCTATCACGTTACAAGACATGAAGAAAAAAATAAAAAAAATATGGAAAGTAGCACATGAGAATCTCAAAGTAGTACAAGAAGAGATGAAAAGAAACTACGACAAAAAGGCTGCAAAACGTGAACTCGACATAGGAGATAAGGTTCTAGTGTATCTCCCTACAGCTGGTAAGGTTTTAACCAGAAGTATATAGGAACCTTGCACGGTGAAGGAAAAAGTAAGTGATGTTAATTATCGAATTCAATTTCCTACAGGACGGAGGAAAGTTAAACTTTCCATATTAACAAATTAAAGAAGTATAACGAATCCAGTGGAGTGTTGCCAATTGCAAAAGAGGATGATGAAAAAGACGTTGAAGAAGAAATTGAACTTCGATTAAAAAAATACAGATTATTTGATGATGATGATGTTTAGGAAGTTTATGTATTCATTTATCTGATGAACAGCAGCATGATTTTAAAGTGCTAATTCAAAACTTTTCAGATCTATTTTCAGACCATCCTAAAAGGATAAAAGGAGTACAGCATAAAATCAGGTTGATAGAAGAGACCTCCAATTAAGTCAGCGTCCATACAGAATGTCGCCGAGGCAACAACAACAGTTAAAGACCGAAGTTGCTTATTTACTGAAACACGGACTAGCAGAGGAAAGCCATAGTGAATGGGCTAGCCATGTATTCTAGTCGACAAACCTGACGGAAGTGCAAGAATGTGTACAGACTATCGAAAGGTAAATAATGTAACTATAAAAGATTCATATCCTATGTCCAGAGTAGAAGATATAATTGATAATATAGCAAAGTTTCCTTTTTTAAGTAAAATTGATTTATTGAAAGGATACTATCAAAATTGAGTTAGACAAAAACAGCAGGGATATTGCTGCATTGTTACACCCCATGGACTTTATAATTATAAGGTAATGCCATTTGGTTTATGTAATGCACCTCTGACATTCCAACGTCAAGATGAATTATATCTTGAAGGATCTCGAAGGTGTATTTGTTTATTTGGATGACATTATCATAGTTGAGAAACCTGGGAAGATCACATTAAAAAGTATATGATGTTTTTTTAAGAGGTTATTAGAATTCAATGTTACGATAAACCTTGCCAAATGTGAATTTGGTAAAACTACTTTGTTCAATCATTTTAAGGACATGAAATAGGTAGTGGCCAAGTGAAACCTGTGATTGTCATATTGAGGTCATAAAGAATTTAACCCTCCCTACATCTAAACGTGGAGTGATGAAATTTTTGGGAACAGTGGGGTATTACAGAAAATTTTGTAAGAACTTTTCAGATGTAGCCTACCCATTAACAGAGTTGCTGAAAAAGGATGTGAAGTTTGTGTGGTCAAAGGAATGTGACGATGCCTTTAATAAACTTAAGCTCATGTTAATGTCTAAGCCAGTGCTGAAATCCCCAGACTTTAATCTACCATTCAAGTTACAGGTAGACTCCAGTGAAGTAGGAGCTGGCAGTGTATTATTACAGGAACATAATGGTGTTTTACACCCTGTATCTTACTTTTCAAAGAAATATAATAGCCACCAGTTAAATTACAGTATGTTGAAAAAGAAGCTTTGAGTTTAATTTTGAGTTTAATGCACTTTGAGATATACTTGCTTAACAGTAACTTTGAAGTAGATGTATATACTGATAATAACCCTTTAACCTTATTAATAAATGTAAGCACAACAATAAGAGAATTTTAAGATGGTCTTTATTTTTGCAACCATTCAAACTGAATATTCACCATATAGCAGGCAAAGAAATGTCATTGCAGATTCTCTCTCTAGATCTG
>NC_061091.1:35216001-35298501 GCF_015104395.2 Macrobrachium nipponense
GACTTCGTTCAGGTCTGGGGTTCGTGTCCGCCAGTACGCCGAGCCGATAGGCTTAAGTTTGGGAGGCTGGCCGGCTGGACATCTGTCCTGGATCACAGACTGCAGTCGACTGAGAGAGAGACTGGTTGTTTTTGAATCACGGGGCTTCCAAATACCGCCTCGGGCATCGCCTGAAAAGTGATAAACACAACGCCAGCAAATTGGGAAGGAAAAAGAGGTCTTATTGTAGAGGTCCCTAAGATCCATTTCGAAGCCTAGCTACTCTTGTGACTTGCCTCTCTTACCCTAAGCTTCCTCCGTCAGACCGGAAATACCTCCCTACGACATGCTCTCTCCCCAACATCAGTTGCTTTAGGAGAAGGCATGGCTGCTTCTTTTATAACTAATATCACTAAAACTCTGCTGGGAAGGCGAGGCGTTCTATAAACGTAGCAGCTCCCCCTGTTAAGAAGGCATTCACTCCCTTTCGGGCGTGAAGGTCTTGGCTTAAATAAGTTGATCGCCTCGACTACCCAGTTCTACTACTCTAACCTGAAGTTTTTAGAGCAGCGATACGGCTGACTACAATGGCCTACCTAACTTATAGGCAAAGATGCTAAGTGTACTAACTTAATGTAGTGATGTAATCTAGCCTAAGTAATAACTACGGGTTGTCTGTGACGACAGTCTACTAGTACCCCTAAGATAAGGTTAACCTGAAAAATTTCTTCTTACTTGCTACTAACCCATAAGGCCCTGGTACTAAATCATTAGCCTAACCTACTCATTATAGTTATATGAAGACGCAATCATTCCAGAGTGTGGTACGCACAGCAGTAGTTCCGCGACGGCATTGTTAAAATACATGATAAGAGGTAATGATGCATGGGATGATGAGTAGTTAGTTGAACAGGATGGAAATGCAATGAGGTAATTACATTTAAGTGAGGGTTAGTATTACCATTTCTAGGGGTTAGAGGGTTAGTTCTACTGGCAGAGATCAGGCTGGCTACCTTCTCTGGGTAGGTGCCAGGATCACTCTGCAAACGAATGTGACACTGTACCTCGGGCACAGGTGTCAAGGAGAGCATGTGGCTCTTTTGTTAGTATGTTAGTTTACGTCCTTCTTCTTCTTCTTATTCCTCCAGGACCTGGCTATACCAGTCCTAGGAGTAGACAGAGGCACCGACTCTGGGGTAAGGCCAGAAACGCCGGCAGGAGCAGAGGCAGTGGTAGCCTGAGGGATTTCAGGAGAACACCCTACTTCGGTATCTGCAGCAACTGTCGTAGAGGTGGAACCTACTGCAGGGGAGGCCCTCACTCCGGCTGCTGCGACAGCCGTCGTAAGGGGAAAACTCCAGGCTGACTCCTGGTCGGGCAGTTCCTGGTTTTCCAGAGGAGGTATGAAGGTTAAGTCTGCCGGAGGTTCATCCTCAGGCGTCAGTGGTGAGGGTGAAGAAGACTCATGGACTTTGGATTGGCCATGGGCTGCGGTAAGCTCCATGCCTGTTGGATGATCTCCTGTAGGAGGATCCTTGATAAGGTTAGGCGCCGGCGCTAGCTCGGGGCCAGGCGCAGAGGTCAAGTTCGGTGGTGGCTCAATACGTCCAGGCTGACGGAGCTTGGCACTGCTCAGTGCTGCCAAGTGGCACTGGCAGAGAGCTGAGGTCGACTGGACCTGTGGCGGGTACAGGAGGTGCAATACCTCTCAGCGTGCCCTTGGAAATGGGAGACAGAGGCTCCTGTCTCTTGTTGAAGGCTAAGCCTTGTTGAAGATGGACATTGTCCGCTGCTGTAGTCGGCTAGGGCACCTAGGCCAATTCGTGGATGCCCTATTACGTTGCAGGTTTTGCAACGGAACTGTGAATGGTCAATCTCCCTCCTTGGTAACGGGGGAGACTGTTGGTGGACGTACTTCCTGGAGGAAGTAGAATTTCGATGACTCCTTGCTTTGGAGTGATTTGACGTGGGGTTAGGACCCCTAGGCTTTTTGAAATGCGAGGGAGACTTCATGTCTTGCCCTAGGAGGAGGTCGTAACCTCCTGGAATGTAGCTTGCAACTGCAAGAGTACATACTTTGGAGAAATTAGGTTGGGTGACCCTCAATTGTACGGTCGGAAGGATCAGCTTAATATGGTTGATACTTTCAATGGTGACTAAGTGACGTCTATCGACGTTTGCCCCTCGGGGGATTTGATCTTCCCGTATTAGGGAGATTTGAGCACCAGAGTCGTCGTAGGCTCTGACGTGGCTTGGCTGATAATGGTTTTGGAGGGGTACGACGGTTATAGGTGCCCCTTAGCTGGGGGTCCTAGTGAAGAGGGTATTTGTAACAGCCATTGCGATGGCAGGAATATTAAAATTTGCGCTCCCTCCATAGTTGGCAGACAATGTGACCCTTTGGCGGCCACAGTCTCGGCAGAACTTGTTCCAGAACCTCTTTCCGTGGCACTGGACGGTAAGGCCGAGATGGCCCACAGGTTGCGAATCTGTGGAGTCACCAAGGCTGGCAGTGTGGTCTGGCACAGGTGAAGAGTCCTCTCTGGCAGTGATTTGAGGTAGGGAGGTTAAGGAATCCTCCGTTGAATCACCCTCGGAAACAAGTCCGGGGTTAACTGGTGGGCTTACCTCTTCCAAAGTGGAGGAGGTAGGCGGTAAGATGGTAAGAGGCTGAGATGATGCGGAAGAAACTTCGGGCTCTGACACTGGGTCAGGGCCAGGAGTTCACAAATAAAAGGGATGTCTGGGACATCGGAGGCACTAGCCTCTGAATCTAAAACTGATGATTGATTATGAGGCATGCTGCAGGGATCCGGTGCATCTGGTAGTGGGAGCTGTGTCCAGGGGAGATACGGCTTAAGTAAATCTCGGCCCAATATCACCTGATAAACATCATGAAATTGGTCAACTACGCCCAGGCGGCACAATGTGGTTTCCTTGGTCACCTGGTCCAGAAAGGGCAATTTTGCATTCAGAAGGACCGAAGGAACAGAATAGAGGTTACCGTCAACCCATTCAAACTAAATTTCTCTCGTTCGTCTGGATTTTGGCACCCCTAGGCAATGCCTTTCTGGAATAAGGGAGACCGGGGCTTCGTGTCGGCCACGGCTTGTACCCACTGATAGGCTGTAGGAGACTGTTCATCAGGCAGGGCTACATGGTAGCCTTGGAGAAGTTCACCCTGGAAGCTCTCCTCCCAAGGTAGAGACCGACTTGGGCACTGGTCGTAATCCACATCATGCCCACGCACACAACAAGTGGTGCAGAACCTCCGCAACCACCTCTTACCGGGTGTCCAGCTCATGGTCTGGGGCTTAGAAACTAGCCGAGAGATTTCGTCATCTAGGAGAGCTAGCTCATGCTTTCTCTCTTCTTCACGTGCCTTCCTTTCTGCTTCTCTTTCTTCCTTTTCTTGCAGGCGCGCAGCAGCCTTCTGCGCCTTTATCCACTGGTCAAGTGCTGGTCCAGTGTAAAAACGGCCCTCCTTGCTCAGAGTTATGAGGGCTCTGAGCTCTCTAGCTCTATGGCAAAGAAGTTGCGGGAAGCAGGGGAAGACATTTCCCTTAGGCTGCAGTAGAGGCTCAGATGAAAATGATAATAATGGCCAGGAAGGGTAATGGATGGAATGGGAGTGCCTACTGGGTAAAGTGGCACTCACTTGGAAATGTGTTCTGCGACGTGGTAATGAAAAGTCTGAAAAGACTGGGTGCTCGGTGGCACTTTGTGAATGGCACCTTCTGCTGAGGTGAAAAAATCGAATGAAGTGTGCGGCGTACGTCACACTTACGGGCGTTCCCAACTTGGGAGACGTTGGAATGGGCTACATGTAGGTCCAATAACATGGTCACAATGGTACTTATGAGGCGTTCCTTGGGGGAGTGAGTCCAAAATGGTGGATACTCTAATGAATTGGGCGTTCCGTAAGGACGGACACACAGGTTTAATGGCTACCTGTACGGCCTGTACAGGTGCAATGGCCCTTATGAGGAGGCGTTCCTTGGAGCACTGGTATCGTGCTGGTGTGTCCCGGACACTACATGCAGTATACTTAAATATGCTGAAGTGAAATGGCACTCTGTTCGTGGCAGAGGGTAATAGTGGAGGAGAGAAAGTAAAAGGTGGGAGTACTTCAGCAGCCAGTCGATGGACAGTGTCAAGAATTAGTGGCACTGTAAAATGGTAAGACCTGACGTGCACTGGTGGTGGCCAGTCCTAAACTGGTAACGACTTCCCTGTCTGGAAGTAATGAATTTGCGTGGCACACTGTGCGGGTTGTGCTTGCGGTATACGCAAGTCTTTTGTGATAAAAGAAAATGAAAAGACCACTCGGGCAACGACAGGTAATGATAATTTTAGAAATGCTCAGTCCCTCGCTGAAGTACTCGATAAATGAAATAAATACTTGCAAACTGCAATGGACACATGCGCGTACGTATCACGCTGTGTAAATGAAAGACACAAGAGACTAAAATAATGTTAATTCTGCATGCTATAATTAATGGTAAGATGTAGTACTCTTGGCTTCGTGAATACTGGGTTCTGGTTTTCTCTCTCTCTCTCTCTCTCTCTCTCTCTCGCTCTCATCTCTCTCTCTCTCTCTCTCTCGGAGATGGGTGAAAAATGATATATGAATGAACTCCCTTATATTGAATTGAACTACTAATGTTAGTTTAATATGACGCAACTTGCGTTAAATTATCTACTTACGTTAACGTTTAATGAAAGAATTGCTTTTGATAACGTTTTATGGAAATGATAACGCGCTCACGTTGAACGATTTTTTACGCTAATAGTAGCGGCTTGCGCTTATGAAATGATTTGCGTTTCAATATGAATTTTACAAAGAGCGTTTACGTTAACAATTCTTGTGATTTACTCTACTTTTAAGATTTAAGTTAACTTTACGTAAGGACAAGTGAAAATGACGGTAAGGATTTTAAGATGAAAATGTTAGCAAACAATTATAAAAAGAAAAGGTTACGTTAAGTACGAAGTGAAATGAAACTTTCGCTCAGCTAGCGAGTGAGTGATGCGAGGTGAAACACGTGAGGCGAGCTGGGCAGCGAGTCGTTCAAAACAGCTGATTCTCTGTAAACGCGGAGGCAATTTACAACACGAAATTCTAGTTTCTTATTCAAGGCGAATTACGTTAATTTCTCTGGCAGAACGATAGATACTAGTACCGAGATGATATTGTTTACGTTTTAAAAACTTCGAGACTTACGTTACTTTGCTTAAATTGTTTAGGTAATGCTTAAAGAGATAACAAACATGACTGCTTCTTTGTGAGAACGAAGGTTGGTTGAGACCGCGCAGGCGCAAGAGTGCGCGAAGCTGAATTAAGCTGAGAGGTAAGCGGTTACCAACACTTGGAATGAAAACTAAGTTAGAATGAATTCCCCTAACTTATCACAGACAAAAGAATTGTACACTTCTTTTGCCGTAACTATTAGTAAAACACTCCTAACTAGCTAGGCTTTCTAATACAGCAATAAACCCTGGCAAAGCACTTCCTAGTTTGATCTGGTCCTTTCTGGCATCTATCTGCACACGTGTTAGTGTGAGCTCCTACAACACACGACAATACAAAATCACAGAGAATTCGCGGGGCAAATTGTTTGCTCGCCGCTAAAATAAAGCTCTGGCGCTTTCGCCGTTACAATATAATAACATTTCTCACTTCACCACTTGTTTAAACACTTCAAACAATTAAAAATACCTAAAACGTACCTTAAGCTAACATTGGTTATAGAATAATTCATATTAATGAATGGAATACCTTACCGTGAGTCAGTGTCTGTCTTCTTTCCCTGCAAGTGTTGCATTGATTTGCTTTTTGTAAATAATTTTACAGTTTACGTTTTTACAATGGATAACGCGATTTACAAGCTTTTTTTTTAAGCAAACCCAGATTCGATGCTGGCAAGCGTCGCCACTTTTACGTATTTAGCCGGGCCTTGAGAGAGGCTATATACGTAAACGGAAATAATTGAGGGATTTCAAGAGGAAATTGCTTTAACTTACCGTAAACTGACAGTTATTGATAATTTCTTAGAGGGAAAGGTCGCCAGAAAACTCAGCTCGTTACTTTACAGCTATTTATTTACAAAAGGCCCTTACTGGCCTGGAGAAAGGGAATTATATATATCTCACAAATGGATAATAGCTGGCTCCAACTGGATTAATTCAAGCTGGTTTCATAAACTTGGGTAATGCACACTTGCGGGCAGAGAAACTGGGCACGTGACTTATGGAATCTGGAAAAGAATCCCAAGATTAAACAAGATAAAAGAAAAAATGACTTCTTGCTTTGATTAAGGCTGATTAATTCTCTAACACTGGGGGGAAGGACACTAATGTTTCAATGAGGTATGCACTGAAGGCTTGGTCTTTAACAAGTCACAAAGGGAAGCACGTGGCCCGATGAGGACAAAGGGCTTTTTGATGTAGAAGGGGTAACAAAAATGAGAATTGAAAATGAAATTAGCAAGACTCGTATGGTAGTAAAAGGTGCCGGGTTGAAGTTTACACTTTTAGACGTACCTGGATGCAATATTCAGTGTATCATTGTGGAAGAATGCGGCTTGACTTCGTTCAGGTCTGGGGTTCGTGTCCGCCAGTACGCCGAGCCGATAGGCTTAAGTTTGGGAGGCTGGCCGGCTGGACATCTGTCCTGGATCACAGACTGCAGTCGACTGAGAGAGATACTGGTTGTTTTTGAATCACGGGGCTTCCAAATACCGCCTCGGGCATCACCTGAAAAGTGATAAACACAACGCCAGCAAATTGGAAGGAAAAAGAGGTCTTATTGTTGAGGTCCCTAAGATCCATTTCAAAGCCTAGCTACTTTTGTGACTTGCCTCTCTTACCCTCAATCTTCCCGTCAGACCGGAATACTCCCTACGACATGCTCTCTCCCCCAACATCAGTTGCTTTAGGAGAAGGCATGGCTGCTTCTTTTATAACTAATATCACTAAAACTCTGCTGGGAAGGCGAGGCGTTCTATTAAACGTAGCAATATATATATATCTATATATATATATATATATATATATATATATATATATATATATAATATATATATATATATATATATATATATATATATAATATATATATATATATATATATATATATATATTATATATATATATGTATATATTTATATATATATGTATATATATATTATATATGATATATATATTATTATATATACATATTTATATATATATGTATATATATATATATATATATATTATATATACATATATATATAATATATATATATTATATTTTTTATATATATATATATATATATATATATATATATATATATATATATATACAGTAGTACCTCGAGATACAAAATTAATCCGTTCCAAGGCGCCTTTAGTATCATGAGGTTTTCGTATCTTGGACCACATTTTACATGATGTAAAATGGCTAATCCGTTCCAAGCCCTCCAAAAACACCCCAGTAAATTTCATAATGAAGCTAAATTGACCTATAAACAATGAAATACTACAACAATTTGGACCATTCAATACCTAAATTAATAAAAAAAAAAAAAAAAAATGCAAAATAACCTGTAAATAAAGTGTATATCAGTGTACATGGTAATAAGAAATATACTGTACGTAAAATGTGGAAGCTTACCTTTTCGAGTGAGGCTATCTCCGAAAGTGGCGGCAGAGGAGAAGGAGGACAAACGGCAGATAACATACGTACGTATGTACACTTAACTTTACGAAAACACAAAAAATTTAAGGAAAACTATAAAACTAAAATCTACGAAACACATTAACAAAACTGTAACACTTAACTTTACAAAAAAACTAAAAATAAAATTTTTTTTTTTCTTTTTTTGTTGATTTTTAACTTTTTTTTTACTTGTACGTAGGCTTTTTTTTTTTTTTTTTTTTTTTTTTTTACAGAATTTCAACTTCATCACCACTTTCAACGTTCTGTTTTTCACTTGGTTCTTCCTTTTTGCTTTCAACTTTCTGTTTTTTATCACTTGGTTCTTCCTTTTTGCTTACTCCTGCTAATGCTGAAGGCCTCTTTAAAAAATAACGGTCCAAGGAGGATTGCTTCTGCCTACTTTTCACAATGTTCCTGAATGACTCAGGCAAACATCATTGAACTGCACAAGCATACGACCTGTGTTAGCGGCTTTGGGGGTGTCTTTTTTCGATAAACGATTGCACTTTATGAAAAGCGGCTAGAACATCCTTAATTTCTGCCATTGTCATAGGGTCCTCCTCCTCTTCCTCGCCGCTGCTAGAGAACTCCTCTTGAACGACGTTATGTTGCATGGCCGCCAACTCCTTCAAGTCAATCCATCGTAAGCTCCTCTTGGTGCTTCCTGAGAAGGTCGTTGACGACCAGCCCCATGGACTTGCCGAGTGCAACGATCTCAAATCAAGATCTGGTTGGGAAACAGTTTTGGGATTGCCAACTGTTTCAGACTCGAAGTCTCGGGCGGATACGGCATCAGGTCAGAGTTTCCTCCACAAGGAATTCAAGGTTCGCCTCGAACCTCCTGCCAAGCGTGGTCGATGAGTCGGATACAAATACGATGTCGAAATGCTCCTTCCAAAATTGACGCAAAGTGAGGTTTGTGGTATCGCTGATGTTGAAACATCTCTTGAAAAGATGTTTCGTGTAAAGCTTCTTAAAATTTGCTATCACTTGCTGGTCCATGGGTTGGAGGAGAGGGGTGGTGTTGGGCGGAAGAAAAAAAGAATCTTAACAAAGGAATACTCCGCTAGGATATCTTCCTCAAGGCCAGGAGGGTGGGGAGGGGCATTGTCCAACACCAGCAGACATTTCAGGAGGAGGCGCTTCTCTTCCAAAAATTTCTTCACTGTCGGGCCGAAACACAGATTTACCCACTCGGTGAACAAAAGCCTCGTTACCCAGGCTTTTGCATTAGCCCTCCACATCACTGGAAGCTTCTCCTTCAGCACTTTGTGGGCCTTGAAGGCTCGAGGAGTCTGGAATGATACACCAGTAGGGGCTTCACCTTGCAATCCCCACTGGCGTTGGAACAAAGTGCAAGCGTAAGCCTGTCTTTCATAGGCTTATGCCCGGGTAGCTTCTTCTCTTCCTCCGTGATGTACGTCCGACGAGGCATTTTTTTCCAAAAAAGGCCAGTCTCATCACAGTTGAAAACCTGCTGAGAACTGTAAGCCTTCCTTGGGTCATCATCTCGTCGAAAGTTTTCTTAAATGCTTCGGCCGCTTTCGTGTCCGAGCTGGCAGCCTCCCCTTGACGCACCACCAAATGGATGCCAGTCCGTTTACGGAATTTCTCGGAACCAGCCATGCGAAGCCTTGAACTCTGGGGTTGGTGTTGAAGTCCCTTCCCCTCCGTCGTCGTTCCGCCTGCGCAATCAAATTGCCGAAAATAGCGCTAGCCTTGTGGGCAATTGCTGTCTCCGTTACCGTATCGCCAGCGATTTCTTTGTCTTTTGTCCAGACGAGGAGCAGCTGTTCCATCTCGTCGTGCACGTGGGTCCTCTTGCTGGACAAAATAGTGATGCCCTTCGACGGTGTAGCTGCTTTGATGGTTTCCTTCTGTTTAAGGATGGTGCCTATTGTCGACGGATTACGGCCGTATTCCTTTGCGATCACACTCAATCGCATACCAGCTTTGTACTTCTTGATGATCTCCATCTTTGTCTGCAAAAAGTGCATGCGCTTCTTTCCGTGAATTTCAACTTTCTTGGGACCCATGACTACGTTTATCTTGTACGTATTTGCGTATAAGTTACACAATAAAGTTTTCGCGCAACACGATAATAGTACTGCAACGAAATCACTAACGAATTTACATTACTAAACGAAATCGTTGGACCGAACGAAAATGCCGTTTGTGTACGATAAAGATGTTGGTAACG
The DNA here is from genome assembly GCF_015104395.2 of Macrobrachium nipponense. Lineage (NCBI taxonomy): Eukaryota > Metazoa > Arthropoda > Malacostraca > Decapoda > Palaemonidae > Macrobrachium > Macrobrachium nipponense. Next base: position 35,225,883 of record NC_061091.1, read on the forward strand.
AAGAGGCTGAGATAGGTACGCCACCAACGTACGTATAAGATGCATGATGGGAGGGATGCTGTTCAATAGGAGAGAAGGATCTGATGGTGGTGACTACATCAGAACCAATGGAGAGCAGGAGGATGGTGGCGAGTCTACTAGTACTAAGATGGCGGCGCGTGGCACGAGTTTCAAAATTGTTATCCGGGCTAATCTGAAACTTTCAGAAACCTTTCGTATCTTGAAAACTTTTCGTATGTAGAGCCGTTAAATTTTTCGCATTGGCTTTCGTATCTCGAGTTTTATGTAAGTTTGAGCCTTTCATATCTCGAGGTACCACTGTATATATTTATATATATATACATATTATATATATCTATATATATATATATATATATTATATATATATATATATATATATATATAATATATATATATATATATATATATATATATATATATATATGACTGGTAAAAAATGGTTCTAATTACAACAGAATTCCATCTAATAAAAGGAGCCCATAAAAACACCAAAAAAAAAAAAAAAATATAGAGAGAAAAGTACTATATTTCAGAGACTGCTGTCTCCCTCCTCAGGTAGATGAATGAGAAAAAAAGTTTATAGAAAAGGTGGTATTTATACCAAGAGGTCCATCAACAGGCAAGCCAATTTAGGTCACCCCCGCTGATAATCTTCCTTTAATCTTCTTAAGCGTTGGTTGAATGAAAACCTTGTCGATCGTATATGAAATCCATGCTCCTTTTGAGATGCTCATTACCTGCCTCTCTTTTATTAAGGCCGATTCCATCATTTGACTCTTGTATCGGTAGTTGCTGCTATAAATTACACGTGACAAATTCCAGTTTATTCTATGGTTATGTTTCATTTATATGGTTGAAAATATCTGAGTTCTGTTGTCCATACCTAACTGACCGCTTGTGTTGTATTAATATCTGGGGAAGTGATTTACCTGTAAATCCGATGTAAGACTGGTCACAGTCCTGGCATGGGATTTGGTAAACCCAGTGTCCTTGGGAGATGTCTTTTGTTGGAAGTTAATCAGGGATTTGGCTAAGGTGTTTGGGTAAGTAAATGCAAAAGGGTTAGATTTTCTGAGGGTCTGAGTCACCTTCTTAATCGTGTCCAGGTGTGGAATTTTTATTTTATTGTTGGGTGTATCTCTGGTCTTTGTCTTTAGGGGGTCGGTAGAAAATGACGTTTGCTTTGTGAATTGCTTTTCTCCAATTATATGGTCAGGATACTTTAAAGAAGAAAGTTGCTTGCAAATTAGTTCAAATTTTTTTTCCAGGAAATCTGGGGAACATATTCGTAAGGCTCTTAAGAACAAGTTGCTGGCTACACCTCTCTTGATAGCAATGTCGTGATAGCTAAAGTAGTGAATGTATGAAAGTGAGAATGTTGGTTTTCTGTATTGGAAATTTGTATTCTGTCGTGTCTCTGATTATTAAAACATCAAGAAAAGGATTTTGTTGTCTGTTTCCCATTCAACTTTAAATTTGATGCTGGGCACTGATGCGTTTAATTTTGAGAGGAGTTCATTAAAATTGCCGCACCTATTATCCCAAAATATTAGAATATCATCCACGTATCTCATTCACAGCATGTTTTTTGGGTTTTATTGCATTTATTACTGTAGTTTCAAAGTATTCCAATTACAGATTGGCTAAAACAGGACTTGAAGGACTACCCATACTACACCCAAATTTTTGGTTGTAGAATGATTCCCCGAATGAAAATACATTATTAGATGCACAAAATTCAACTAACTTTATTATTTTGTCAAGTGCCAATGGGAAATTATCTGAATAGGGGGGATAATTTTTCCCTTAAAAATTTAAAAAAACTGAAGAACCAGTACAGGAAGTTCTTCAGTTTTTAATAATGGCCTTAGGAAATATGTTCCCAGGTTTCCTGGAAAAAGAATTTGAACCAATTCGCAAGCAACTTTCGTCTTTAAAGTATCCTGACCATATAATTGAGAAAGCAATTCACAAAGCAAACGTAACTTTCTACCAACCCCCATAAAGACAAGACCAGAGATACACCCAACAATTAAATAAAAATTCCACACCTGGACACGATTAAGAAGGTGACTCAGACCCTTGGAAAATCTAACTCTTTTGCTTTTACTTACCCAAACACCTTAGCCAAATCCCTGATTAACGTCCAACAAAAGACATTTCCCAAGGATACTGAGGTTTACATCACTTCCCCAGAAATTATTACAACACAAACGGTCAGTTAGGTATGGACAACAGAACTCAGCTATTTTCAACCATATAAATGAACAAAACCATAGAATAAAAGGAATTTGTCACATGTAATTTATAGCAGCAACTGCCAGTACAAGAGTCAAATGATGGAATCAGCCTTAATAAAAAAAGAGAGGCAGGTAATGAACATCTCAAAAGGAGCATGGATTTCAGATACGATCGACAAGGTTTTCATTCAACCAACGCTTAAGAAGATTAAAGGAAGATTATCAGCGGGGGTGACCTAAATTGGCTTGCCTGTGGATGGACCTCTTGGTATAAATACCACCTTTTCTGTAAACTTTTCTCATTCATCTACCCGAGGAGGGAGACAGCAGTCTCTGAAATATAGTACTTTTCTCTCTATATTTTGGTGTTTTTATGGGCTCCTTTTATTAGATATATAATATATGTATAGATATATATATATATATAGTAATATATATATATATATATATATATATATATATATATATAATATATATATTATATAATATATATATACATAGATATATATATATATATATATATATATATATATATATATATATATAGTATATTATATATATATATATACATACATACATACATATATATACTATATATATATATATATATATATATATATATATATATATATTATATATATACATATATATATATGATATATATATATATATTACATACATACATACATACATACATTAGTATATATTATATATATATATATATATATATATATGTATATTTATATAATATAATTATTATATATATATATATACATATATAATATATATTATATTAATATATATATTATATATATAATATATATATATTATATATATATATATATATATATATATCATATATATCTACATATATATATCTTATATATATATATATATATATATCTATATATATATATCTTATATATATATATATATTTATATCTACATCCATATTATATATTATATATCTATATATAATATATTATATATATATATTTTAATTTTAAAAAAATTTAATATGTATATATATAATAATCCATATATAGCATATAAATATAATATAATATATTATATTATAAAGATATATATTATATATTTTTATTCCAATTTATAATATATATTATATATTGAGAGAGAGAGAGAGAGAGAGAGAGAGAGAGAGAGGGCAGTGGAAACAGGCTGGTACATAAAAAAGCTTTTATTAGTATATATATATATATATATATATATATATATATATATATATATATATATATATATATATATATATATATAGACACACAAACGAACGTACGAAATCAGCTGTGAGGTGATCAGCGGGTGTTTGTGTGTTAACAGAAATGGCTAGGCCAGTAGCTCGATTGATCTAGGTTAATTAATCAACGTCGATGAAAGGAAACCAGAAAGAAAATACACTCTTTTATGGAGGCATTTGGGAACCAGTTGGATCGACTTATGTATATGATCGAGATTTTATATATATATTAATATATATATATATATATATATATATATTATTATTTATATATATAAATAGTATGTCTGACTGTTTGTTTACCGATCCCTCTAAACCCCCAATATATAGATATATAATTTATATATTATAAAATTAAATTATAATAATATATATTATTTTATATAATAATATATTATATATTATATTATATAATATTATAATTATAAGAGAAATTGTTTTATGATTTGAGCTTAAATAAATCGGTGACAACAGTTCAGACGATATTAGAAACATTGACGGGTAAACGATAAGGGCTATCATACGAAGGACACATTACACATGAATCTTACACACGTAATGAAGAGAGAGAGAGAGAGAGAGAGAGAGAGAGAGGTGCAACTGCAAAGGATTATTCCCGCGAACGTTGCACTGATGAATGTGTAAAGCTCAATTGAAATAATATTTTCATTTAATACCGAAGGAGAGTGATAGCTATCGTTAACCACCCGGATTCAGAATTTGCAATCTTCACACCACCTTTAAGTCACACGAAAATAACTTTGCCAAACTCCCTATGAGTTTTTTGCGACTACCGTATTAAAAGACGCACTATATTCATCTGATTTTCTATTTCAGTGGCTTATAGTCTCCTCTAAAAACCTCTGCGTAGGAGGGTAGAACGTCAGTGAACCTGACGGGGTGCACTGTAGGCATTACTGAAGGCTTTTTTTGCAGTGTTCCTTCAGCCCCAAGCTGCAACCTTTTTCATTCCTTTTACTTTAACTCAGTTCATATTATCCTCCTTCCATCTTGTTATCCACCCTCTCCTAACAATTACTTCATAGTGCAACTGCGAGCTTTTCTTCCTGGTACACCTTTCAAACCTGCCTACTCTCAATTCCCTTTCTAGCGCTGAATAACCTCATAGGTCCCATTGCTTGGCCTTTGGCATAAATCCCATATTCTATTCCATTCCATTCCTCTAACAACCACGAAGGGTCAGACCTTGACCACGGAAAAGAATTCCAATCAAAGTAGCTCATCTGAGCTGATGTAAATCTGTAGAGAATAGAACGTCTACAAAAATCATTGTAGTTTGTACCAAAACTTTCCAAGACGTCGAATAGTCCATTCTACGTGAAAATAGCTGTAACCCAAGATTATAAAAATTAGAAATAATTAACCATGATTTGGCCAACAAATTAGTCTTTGATTGTCAAACAAAATCAGTTACAGAAAGTAAGTGTTAAGGTGAATGTAATGGTTGCAGTGATTTTAGAACCATTTTGTAAATGACAAAGGTATCTTTACAGCGCCGAAGCTAAACATTCAAGATATAATTTAAAAATAACTTACAATATGTAGCGTAGGTGAGGACCCTTGTAGAGATTACTTACTAACACCAACAAATAACACACTTTACACTTACTTCATACCCTTATAAACTCATACCCTTACTAGATGGGAATGGAAACTGGATTCAAGATTAAACGGTAAAATAACAAGAAAATAATGGAATTGTGAAAAAAGTTGAGGCATTCCTTAGTTGCCAGTCGCAAATTCCTAACTCTTTGGCATCTTAATCAATTCAAATCACGTTTTGAACTGACGCAGCTTTTTCAACCTTTCGCTCTTTCTCTTACTGTCAAACCTCTTTTACAATATTTAACTGGAAAATGGATCCCGACGTTTTTAACAATTTACACTGTTTTTCTTATCGCCAACTTTATTCTTTTATAATGAGAGAGAGAGAGAGAGAGAGAGAGAGAGAGAGAGAGAGAGAGAGAGAGAGAGAGAGAGAGAGAATGGTAATATCTTGAAATTCTTCAGACGGAGATGGTTCCTTCTGCGTCTACTTATATAAAACCTTTTCATGTGGGTCTGTGCATTTTTCGTTTTTTATGATTATACCATTCCATGAACTCTTTCGTTGCCAGTATTAATCCGGTATCAACTCGTACTGTTATTGGGTCTTGAAATAGTTTAAATAACTTCAAACAGTTTTTGTTGGATTCCTTATCTCTAAAACTGCAAATTAATCTTGCACCGAAATTATGAAGTTGGCATAAGGTCTCTCTTTATTTTTGAAAGAAAGTGTCGATAGACTAAAAACTATGATTTTGGTATAGTTACTTGTTCATATAAGAAATGTATATCCTTCTACTTCGTTCACTTCCTCCAGCAATCGCACTATTTTGCTGCTGTAGAACAATGCATATTTTTTCTTTCATGAAAACTCTTCCATCCATTTTGCGTGAACGCCTGGGGGAACGAGATTAGCTGCTGGGAACAGGGTCACGAGAGCAATTGCCAGCTCCTTTGTCAGCGTGTTTCCACCGAATATGAGCAAGACCGTTGCATTCAGCAGAAGGGGCAAATATGAATGTTTTAACTCTCACCTGATTTTCGTCCTGTTATGTTTTCATAGTTAAACATTGCATATTTGATAAAAAAGGTAACTTATTGACTGAATCATGACATTAGGTCGTGAACATAAATATTGGTTAAGTTACAAGAGGGGAAATGGAACAACATTATAATATAACTGTAATCATTCTGAATACGAAAGGTAAACATGACGCTAATTGCCACTGATTAAATGTTGGGTATGAAATGTGTATTGCGTACTTCCGTTCTCTTTGTGACGCCATGGTACACTTTTGCATCAATCAATCAATCACTTCCGTTCTCATTTGTTTGAAATTTGAGATAGGTCTTTCGATGAATCGAACGGATTATAATTCTTTTTAAATCCACAACACGTAAACGTGAGATGTTAACCACTTTTTTCCGACCGATGATTATGACCTATGACCTGCACAGTTGTAGGATATACTCGCTGAACGGTCAAATATCTCATTCTATGTAGAAATCTAATAATACAAATGTATTCAAGAATCATTTCTCTACAATTCCTATACTGAATTGCTTTGTTATTTACGAGTATCTTAACAATTAATATATAAATAAATAAATAGATAAATACAGGGAAATATCTGGAACTGATTAATACAAGCCATTTTTTATCCATGATAAAAGTGGCAAGTGATGGTAAGTATCTTTTGTGGTGCCATGGAAGTAGTGTACATTTGATGTACATCGAGTATATTTGTCTACTGTAATAGTTCTGGCCGCTTTTGGGAGTGTTGTAAGGACAAGACAGACATGCTCTAAAAATTTCTGAATAGTTTTGAAACAGTGACTAAAATTTATGAATATATTGCAGTGGCACTATTATAAAATCTTTGAACCAAAACCTCTACAATTTATTTCATCCCAACGCCTGACTAATAAGTGTCGAAGGAGACAATGACTTTGGATATATCCTTTTATGAAACCACAAATTACTTTCGAGGTCTTATGGAAAGGCTATATACCATTAAGAACGAAACTGACTGACGATGATATTCTTTCTCGCATCGCCAATTGATCGGCGTACGTTCACACCGGTCACTTATATAAAGCCCCTCAGGGTGCCTGGGTGACAAAGTCCTGCTTAGGCCTTTCAGTGGCTAATACATTTATGAAATTAGGTATATCCCTTCAATAAGGAGTTTATCATTATAAACTGATGGATGCCCTCGAGTGTTTCCCAATTTCCTTTGTTACTTGTATTACTTGACTAGATGTTCTTCCGAGCCTCATTTATCTCCATTATTTTTATTTATTTATTTATTTATTATGCGTTGCCAGGTATTGGCCCTCATTTTCTTTACTGTATGTTTCCTCCTTAAGCGCTTGAAGCTAGGTAGCATGAAATTCATTGCTAAGTGTTCCGTTTTTTGAATCTTAACAAATGCATGGTCCACAAACTATTACACAAAGTCGGGTTGTATTCCTTGACATCCCGACAGACCTTCTTGATAGAAAAGCCACGTTCCAGGATTTGTTATGAAATAACTACTCAAAACTACATTTGCTGTTCTGAGGTAATGTGACCTTAGGTACATCAAGTACACTAGACTATATCCGTCCATATTGCCAAGGTTAGGCTTAAATAGCAGTATTTACCAATCATGACCTTTGTCGAGTCCCTTGGTCATTATTTTTTAGCTTGCCTGTCAGTTCTAGCAATTTACTACTTTTAGATTTGCACTTTTCTGAACTTCAATAATGAATGCAAAAAATAAGGCGGAACAGCAACATTTTTCCACAGCGTTCCTATCTAAGGAATATCTATCAACATCGCACACTGACGTGTACTCCAATTTGATATGCATTTCTGTGCACAGCTTCTTACAAGATTAAAGTGAAAATGAACATCTTTTTTGTATTTTTTTAAAGTTATACAAGCCTTGGCATTTCCTGCAATAAATCAAGACAGCATGCTTAACAAACAGTTTATAATATTGTAAAACTTTAGGATAATAAAAATAGTTAATGTTTGTACTTATTTAATAAAGAAAAAAGCTTTTGACCAGCGTACTTTTCAGTCATTATAGATCACTCATAATCGGATTATTTTGATTCTTTTAGGAGACTTTGAGCTGAATCTTGGAGACGCTCCTTCTTCCACAGTACTTTACACAAATATTCATGGCTTTTGGTCAAATTTTCTTGATCTCCGTAGCGGTAACCGTAGTTACGATTTGATATTGTTATCTGAGATACTTGTAAGTAGCAGCAAGTCAGGCGTTGAATTTTCAAAACCGGGGTTTGATGGCCCCGACTATTTATCGTCGTAACATCTAGCATGCGTAAAGTATGAGTGTATGCATTGGGTCTGGGTGGCCTATTTATCGTAAGAAAAATTTGTAGTGTAGCAGGAATCAACGTATTTCTTTGTTCTAGGATTTTCAGTAAGTTTCATAATACTTATGTATTTACTATTTATGGCAATGCAAACATTGCCAGTTAGTTCTGTGTATCCTCCGATTTTGTCCAGGTAATTGAGGAACCCAGCAACACATTCTGGTAAGAGATAAGACTTTTTATTCACAGATGTTCAAGCAATCGTCAATCAAAGGTCTGCGAGTATATAGGTATTTCTGACCATTGTGCCATTGATATGCAAATATCTTTCCATCAGTATTTTCCTAATTCCACGATTAGAAAAACGGCCTGGCTGATATATAGAGCCAATTGGGACTGCATTATTGAACCTTGGCAGGAACTTTATATATCAGATGCTATATTAGGTTCTGATCCCAAGGAGTTAAATGAAAGCTAATGGCTAATTTCGTAAGAAATGTTCTTAGAAAGGTCATCAATATTAGCAACGGTTCAATGGTACATTAAGATAAAATTACCATGACAAACAAACCAAATTCCACACATGTTTACTACAATAATTCCTTCTAGAGGAAACTTGAAGGAATTGCTCAGCCTCATCTGTGGTGGACCAAGTTGGTTATTGGCCCCAAGGAAAAGACTGAACAGCTTCATCGGGCTTTCTAAGTAAGCAATCAGCTGAGGATGTCCCTCTCGTAGATACTTGTCATCTTGAACTTTTTATTTTTTGTTTTGTTTTACAAAATATGCATTTTGTTCCAGGGATATTAAGAATATTCTTGATAATCTTGATAGCTGGGATGGGGAAGACCATGATGGATGTTTCCTTTGTTTTTAAAAAAAAAGTTCTAGTGTGTTGTCTCCCAAGATTAGTAGATTATATAGATTTTTATGTCGATGCAGTAGCTTTGTGGATGAGCACAAGCTTAGTAATACAATGCCTGTTCCAAAGAGCAATATATCTGCAGACTGCAGTAGCTATGGGCCAATTTCTATTCTTCCAGTGCTCTCTGAAGTTGAAGAAAAACTTACTTCTAAGCCACTATACAAGTATGTGATACCCTATGGATTATTGGCTGATAATCAATATGCATATTGGAAGCAGTTAAGTGTCCGTGATGCTCGTTTAGATTTGACAAGCCATTGGCAAGAAGACCTTGATAAGGGTTTTGAGTGTAGAGTCATTCAATAGTTTTAGTGATGCTTTGGATTAGTAAATCATGCAGGGTTTATTTATAATAATAATAATAATAATAATAATAATAATAATAATAATAATAATAATAATAATAATAATATGCTTTATTTCGGCTCGGGGCCATATACATTGAATATACAAAATACAGACAGTAACATACACAATCTAGATACATGTGACATGATAAAATAGAAAAAGAAAATTAATAATCGGCACTTATCCACAAGGTAGCTGAGGTAGCATAAAAGCTAGTAATCATCATACTGGTAATAACAGTAATAATATTGGTGAGAAAAAAAAAAAAAATATGCATTGAGAGTAATAACTCAAATTTCAACTAGAGACCTTAGGTGGTTACAGTAGTCAGGTCCAGAGGGCTTAATACATAAATTAAATGTAAATAAAACTTTAACTTGATAGTAATCACAGTAATAATGAAAAATTAAAATATCAGCAATAAATGTAATAATGCCAAAAACTGCAGATGACATCTCGCCAATACAGAGATTAAGTCCTTTAGGGGACAAAGGCCTCATTTTCCCATCTTTCCCACAATTTTGATTTTCTTCTTGCTTCACCTCTTAGGATGCTTTGTATGAGCGAGTTGCTGCTGTTTCTCACTCGGGTTACCAGACTGGACATTGTTCGCCTAACAATGATTTTTAAATTGTCCAGGTGGTTTTCTATGAACATCTGTGTGGCGGAGTGGTAGCGGGGAGTGTTTGTGAGGCGCCTCAGAATGTCATTGTGCACAACAGTGATGCGTCGCATCGTCTCTCGGGTATAGTTCGTCCAGAGGGAACACCCATAGATACTGTAGCAGTACGAGCGGAAGAGCAGCAGTTTCACGTCTCGGTGACAGAAGGCAAACCTCCTTGCAATCATGTTGCCCGCTGCACATAGTTTACGACGCTTCTGTTCAATGTCTGCCGTATCTTTTAGGTCGTCGGTGATAATGTGACCCAAGTACGGAAATTCGTGCACAAATTCCAGCCGATGGCTTCCGAGGGAAATTTGAGGTTCTGCAATATGCTTAAGCGATCTCGGGAGCAGCGACATGCACTGGGTCTTGGTTTCGTTGTAGATTATATCAAATTCCTCTGCATATTGGCGGCAAGTGTCGATGAGTCGTTGGAGACCTTGCACTGATGGGGAAATCAGAACCATATCGTCGGCGTAACAGAGGTTGTTTATAGTTGTTTCATTGACAGTGCATCCAATTGGGAGCGAGTTCAGTTTGACGTTCAAGGCATCTGTGTACGTATTAAACAGGTATGGAGAGAGAATGCCCCCTTGCCGAAGCCCGTTTAGGGAGCCGAAGGTATAAGATAATAGCGTTTCCCCATTTGACACAGAATTGCTGTGTGGAGAACCAGCAATGTAAAATGCCAATTAGATATAAGGGTGTGCCCCTTTTATGCAGCTTCAGGAAGAGCTTCAGGTAGTTTACTCTGTCAAATGCTTTTCTCACAAAACAAAGGAAAACAGGAGAGGCTGATGATAGGTAGTAGTTCAGCAATTCTTTCAGTATGTAGATGCAGGTGTCGGTTGAGTGGTTTGCTTTAAACCCGAACTGGTTGTCAGTGATGTGTAGAAAGGGGAGAAGTCTCACTAGAAGAACAGACTCAAGTATCTTCGATGCGATCGTTGTGATTGCAATCGGCCGGTAGTTGCCAGGGTCAGCTGCATCCTTTAGCTTGTTTTTGGATTATATGGTATCAAGTGAACTAAGAGTAGGGAGTCTGGAAGAAACCGGTGAATATGCACGCATTGAATAGGGCAGCTAGCAAAATGTAAATTATCGGATGGCAGAGTTTGAAGGCCTCTGCAGGAAGACCATCACAGCCGGGCGATTTATTATTAGGTAGGCTGTTTATGGCATCGCTGATGTTACCTGGCGTAAAACGGTCGGCAAAATGAAATTGAATGTTGTCAGTAAGGAGGTTATCTACATCCCTTCGGGAATCTTGATCATTTATGCAATTCAGGATATTGTTGGAAGTGATCGCCCCACATACTTGCAATAGCTTCGTCTCCGACTGCTTCCCCTACTCTCTGTGATAGCTTTTTAGTTTTGGGATTTAAAGACTGGATATCTTTCCACAGACGAGGATAATCACCAGATTCTAAGTTTCTAGACATTGCATCGGCTCTTAGTTGTTTTTCATATAACCTGCAGTGCTTAAGAGCAAGTTTGAACTGCGCTCTCGCCTGTCTCATTAGCAATGCAGTGTGCCCTTCCCTGGGGCTACCATTTTGCCTCCACAGTAAAAACATTTCTCGTGAGTATGTATACAGATCTTTAACCAAGTCATTCCATCCAGGAATATTACGAGAATTACCTTGACGAAATCTGTAGGCAGTCCTGCCCGAAGCAAGCAAAGCGGAGATTATGTTCGAATAGAATTCATTCAGATCCCTCTTGTGGTGGTCATTTCTACAATTTGTGTTAGTACAAAGTAAGGCGTCTGCTGGTTGAACTATTGACCGCAACCTGGTTTCCGTGGTCGCTCTAAAGTATCTGGTTTTCTCTTGGTTTTTAAAATCCCAGTTTACGCTGGTGGGTGATCAGTTAGGGGGTTCACGGTAGGGAGGGATGGGGTACTGAATGACACCTGTAATGGGATGTGATCGTAGCCCGTTGCAAGGTCATAGCGAATATTGCAGGTCATAATAGAATCATGAAGTTGTGGGGATGTGATGCGGTGGTCCAGCCAGGAAGTTGTAATAGCGTCCGCTCTATTATGTACATATGAATAAGAGGAGGGAGGGAGGAGCATACATCGCTAATTGGAGAGCATGATTTTGACAGAAGCGAGTAAGTTCATTATAAAATTGTTTTGTGGGGCGAGAATTAAGGTCCCCTATTATACAAATATGATCAGCTGGAGAATCATGAATAATACTGTGTAACTCCCCTAGGATCATGCAGTAATGATCAAAATTATTGTTATTTTCCCATGGCATATAAACATTGATAATTAGGATTTTAGAGTTCCCTATTGTCAACTTCAGAAACTTAGAATGGGTGGATATGTTTTTAGATTACTTACATCTGTTGATGGGATCTTTTGCGAACTACAACTTCTTGCGTCTGGAGTTCCATAGGTAGTTTTATTGGTCCACTGTTATTTTTAGTTATACAAGTGATATGGTTGTCGTCTAGAAAAGGAGATCATTCAGTATACCAATGATACAACACTTGTGTTGTGGGTGTAATAAAATATCCAACTATGGGAAATGAAGCCGTCCTTAGTCTCAGCTGTGACATGGAGGAGATTAACGAATGATGTAATCGGTGTGGTATGAGGCCGAAGTCCAGTAAAACGAAAACGCTTATGATTAGTACATCAAGTACTGATTTTCCACCCATCCTCTTTTTCAGTTGGATGGGACTCTGTTGAATGAATCTGAAGCTTTAACTATACTTGGTGTACCTTTGATTCACATCTTACTTCAAGACTTCCCTTGAAGGCACCCTTGCCTGGGGAAGATCCTCCATAGAAGCTGTTTTCCTGGAGGTAGGCAGGTTTCCTGCTAGGCTGGGAAACCACAAGGCTAAGGGGCCCCATGGCTCTGTAGGGAGCCTTCCCTTGATGGCACCCCTTTCCTGATGGAAGAACCTCTCTGTAGGGAAGCCTTCCCTTGATGGCACCCTTTCCTGTGGAAGAACCTCCTTAGAGGCTGCTTTCCTGGAGGCAGGCAGGTTTCCTGCTAGGGTGTGGAAGTAGGCCTGAGGAGGGCCTAACCCATAGGGCTAAGGGTCACCAAGGCGCCCTAAGCCAGCCTTCTGTAGAAAGCACCCTTGCCTGGGTAAGATCCTCCTCAGAGGCTGCTTCCCTGGAGGTAGGCAGGTCTCCTGACAGGTTGGCGAAGCGGGTCTGAGGAGGGCCTGAACCACACTGCTGAGGGGCCCCAAGGCGCTGTAGGGAAGCCTTCCCTTGAAGGCACCCTTGCCTGGGGAAGATCCTCCTTAGGGGCTGCTTCCCTGAATGTAGGCAGGTTTCCAGCCAGGCTGGGAAAGCGGCCCTGGGTAGAGCCTGAACCACAAGGCTATGGGGCCCCAAGGCTCCGTAGGGAAGCCTTCCCTAAAAGGCACCCTTTCGTGGAGAAGAACCTACTCAGAGGTTGCTTCCCTGGAGGTAGGTAGGTTTCCTGCCAGACTGGGGAAGTGGGCCTGAGGAGGGACTGAACCACAGGGCTAAGGGGCACTAAGGCACCCTAAGGAAGCCTTTTCTAGTGTTAAGTGGTGCAGCAAAATTTTTTGTGGTGCGTTTTTGTAAGGTAGAGTGATTGCTTACCTGCTTCTTCTTCTTGATAATGCGTTCTGCAGTCTTGGTTTTAACTGTATGCGTCTTCTTAATGTTAGTTCTGGATTAGTAATCTTTGTAGTCTTATTCTCTCAGGAGAAGTTTGAATGGGACGAACTGCAGAGTTTCTTTCTTTACTGTGCAATTAGTTACAAGTAATACCAAAAATTAGAGTTACAAGTAATACCAACAATTAGTCAACAAAATGATACACAGAACAATATCGAAAGAAAAATTATATGTACAGTTCACTATGCACAACTGTATAAAAAAAATTCTCATGCACTGTTAATTCAAAAGTATACTAGTATACATATAAAACAATTTTTTTCGTTAATTTGAACTCAAAGTGCACAACCTGTTAAAAGAAATTATTCAAATAAATGGGACACAAATACATAAGCATTCTAATCATATACATCACCAACCGAGTGTAAAAAAAATACTAATATTTCCTAGCTATCAAACAAAAACAAATTGAAAAAAAAATTGAAAAAAATTCCAGCTTCAGCACACTTACGTCTGTTCATTCATTTTGCTTTTTCGATATCACTTGCTTCGTTGTCGAATTCACTTGTGTTCCCCAATTCAATCTTGACTGACTGTTTTCTCGTTTCGTTGTTTGGGAAGGATTCGTCCTTGTCGAAAATTCTTCAGTAACGTTGATTTTTTAACGGGAATGTGTTTTCGTTCATCTGCAATACACTCATCTGCTTTTAACAGATTATGTATAGAAATCTGTTTGAGTTTTTCTCGGCTGCTACAGTTCTACGTCTCGACTCCATGATGTTATGTCTGCCTCGCGCACATTATTATGCCTTCGTTTCATAGCACACTACGTCTCGTTGTTTTTCTTCGAGGGGAAAACAAAACTGTTCTTGCTGTTGCATAAAGTCTATTATTGCACTTTTCGTTTACGTCTTTAAGCAGGATTTTATCGATCACTATTTTTCTTCGACGTCGTTATTAATTCTTAAGTTATGTTCATCAATTGGTATCACTGTTGTAACTCGAAATGTGCATTTCTTTAACTATCTTCACTGCACATTACGTCTCCTGGATCCACAAGCACCGGTGGTTAAGTGGTGCACCAAATTTTTTCGTGGTGCATTTTTGTAAGGTAGAGTGTTCGAGTTATATAATCGCTTACCTGCTGCTTCTTCTTGATGATGCGTTCTGCAGTCTGGGTTTTAACTTTATGCTTCTTCTTAATGTTAGTTCTGGATTAGTAATCTTTGTAGCCATAGTCTCTCAGGAAAAGTTTGAATGAGACGAACGATAGAGTTTCTTTCTTTACTGTGCAGAGAATAAGAGTTACAAGTAATACTACAAGACTTATAAATTTAATGTTGGACTCTGGCAATATTTCTGCTTATGTACTCAACGACTGCTGCCAGTCCTCTCTGGCTTCTTCTGTCAATCTCAACTTGAGCCACCCTCGGTTCGTATTCGGCACCACCTCCTTAGGCGGTGCAGGATCTGGTTCTCCACCCAACTGGATTCTTGATTCGTGGAGTGGTGTCTCCTAATCTTGTCCCCATCCCCTTTTAGGTGGGGTTAACATGTTAATTCCTCCTTTTCCAGGCGGAGTCAATAGTTTAACATGTTAACACCTCCTCAAGGAGGCAGAGCTGCATTCCTGCTAGAAGTTGAGTAAGTTTGGTCACAGGTCAAAGATTTTATGACGGTCTTAAGATTTTAATTGCGATTGTGTTATGGTTCAACTTCCTCTGACTAAGGTTTTGTTGATCAAATTCTGGCTCACATACCAAAACTCAATTCTCTCTATCTCTTTCTCGTTATTTTCACTGTACTTTGATTTTTCTCTCTCTCTGTTTTTACGCTCCCTTATCTACTAATATTTCTCATAGCTATCATTACACTACAAAGCACCCTTGCCTGAGGAAGAACCTCCTCAGAGGCTTCTTCCCTAGAGGTAGCCAAGTTTCTTGCCAGGCTGGGGAAGCGGGCTTGGGGAGGGCCTCAACCACACCGCTGAGGGGCCCCAAGGCGCTGTAGGGAAGTCTTCCCTTGAAGGCACCCTTGCCTGGGGAAGATCCTCCTCAGAGGCTGGTTCCCTGGGGGTAGGCAGATTTCCTGCCGAGCTGGGGAAGCGGGCCTGGGGATGGCCTGAACCACAGAGCTAAGGGGCCCTAAGGCTCCGTAAGGAAGCCTTCCCTTGAAAGCACCCTTGCCAGGGGAAGAACCTCCTCAGAGGCTGCTTCCCTCGAGGTGGGAAGGTTTTCCGTCAGGCTGTGGAACCTGGCCTGGGGAGGGCCTGAACCACAATGCTGAGGGACCCCATGGTGCCCTAAGGAAGCCTTCCTTTGAAGGCACCTTTGCTTGGCGAAGGACCCCCTCAGAGGCTGCTTCTCTGAAGGTAGACAGGTTTCCTGCCAGGCTGGGGAAGTGGGCCTGGGGAGGGCCTAAACCATAAGCCTGAGGGGCCCCAAGGTGCCCTAAGGAAGCCTTCCCTTGAAGGCACCATTGCCTGGGGAAGATCCTCTTCAAAGGCTACTTCGCTGGAGGTAGGCAGGTTTCCTGCCAGGGTGGGAAAGCAGGCCTGGGGAAGGCCTGAACCGCAAGGCTGAAATCCTTCTGATATACTTTCCATTCTATCCATTCTATAGATACTGTGTTGGGATCTGATGATACCGCTTTCTCGATGAATCTTTCTCGAACTCTGCTTTTGTTGTGCATTTCTAATTTTCTTTCTTTTGTATTTTATCTTTAGTCATAGTGTTTTTCTTACAGTTGCTTTACAGTGCATCGCATAAGGTGCACTGAGCATACAGCCCTACGAGGGTTAGGTTATGGGATCACCTGAAGAAAAGCGACCCCAACACACGCTGGGGTCGCTTTTCTTCAGGTGGAAAATATTGGAGTCGCTTTACTTAAGGTGAGGAATTTACAAGGTAAAAAGCCAGTTTATAAGTTGATGATTATTAGCGTAACGACATAAGGGAGACTACCCAATAAAAGTGCTAAAAGGGGTTACAGTAAGGCCGTGGCGGAACGGCGCTTCGTGCCTTATCCGCATGTTTAAAGATTCTTGGCAAGCTCTGTATGTTCTGGTAAGAGGTAATGTTGCACTGCACGCGCTAGCCACAGGGGTTACAGTAGGTTTGATTGGTTAATTAATGATAATAATAATGGATGCGGTATTTCCTAATGGAACAGGTGATTACTGAACATTTCATAATTTTTACTTAAATACTGAATAAAAGGATGAAGATTTGAGACACCAACAGCAGAGGTCGTTTATCTTCAGGTGGAAAATATTGGGGTTACTTTTCTTCTGGAGGAAAATATTGGGGTCGATTTTCTTCAGGAGAGGTATTAGGTGTCGCTAATCTTCAGGTGATCAAGGTTATGAAAGTCTGTGTTCCTGTATTCTTTAAATAATGTCTCATTAACATTATTTACAACTGGTTTTAGTATGTTCTCTCAATTAAGTATATGAAAGAACCCTCTCAGTCTTCGTGATCTGGTACAATTCTACACTAAAAAGAAAAAGAAGTTCCTAAGAGGCCTCGCATACTCGTGTAGAAAATCCTGTTAAAATATGAAATTACAAAACGTTCTTTAAAGATCATTAACATTGCGTGGTTAGGCTAATTTAACATTCAGAAGACTTCTGGACCATAATTCTCCGACTAAATTTAAACCCTTACCTTCGTACAAATACCTTGGGTCAAAACATAACCAACATTTTTGGTCTGTACATACTTTACATACCTTAACACCGAACACGAGAACTACTGATGGACGGCTTTCTTTGGTGAGAATCTTACCTCCAGGCAGTCTCTTTACCAATCACAAGCTTCCGCGCCATTCCTTTCAAATCAAATTCAAATACAACGGTGGCATCTGTCGGTAACTTGGAAAATGAGAAAACTGACAAAACAGGAGAACTGAATAAAAATACTGTAAAAATAACATATTTTGAAAGGTCAGTAAGACTGAGGTGGTATACTTGTCTGCAACTCGATAAGAATAAATAAAGTCAATGATGCTAAGATAGAGTATTCATTTATCAGAAATCGGGTAATGTCTGGAGCAATGTTTCAAACCATCGAAGATATGGCTCATGAAAAAATTGTTAATTTGTTAAATTTGTTATATAAAGAAGTATTGGGTTTCTAAGACTCTCTCTCTCTCTCTCTCTCTCTCTCTCTCTCTATCAGAAAAGAAAAGCGCCCTCCAACTGTTAAGACATTTCGTTGTCTCAAGAATTATTCGCAGAATTACCTCTGTGAACTTCTCTTAAATGACTGCTGTTCCTTAAATACAATTTTATTTACTGATGATGTACACTATCAGGTCCATATTTTTAACGTTACTTTTGTGAAATGTTTGGACGTCTGTGCTCCTTTTATTACGAAGGTAATGAGACACCCGCCTGCTCCTTGGATCGACACCGAAATTAAAGATGCAATGAGATCTGGAGACAATATACTAAAGGAACTTAAAATAAATAGACAAGACCTAAATGTTGAAAGTAGTTACAAAAGGGAAAAGAAACACGTTAAGACAATGCTGTCTAATAAGAAGAAAAACTATTATAAGGAAGAATTCTCCAAATGTAAGGGTAATATGAGGGGAACATGGAATGTCATCAAAAAAAAATATACCTCCGGAAACAAAAAGTCTCCTGGGGGATCACTTGAAACCACAGACATTGATGCTCAGAAGAGAGCAGATGATTTTAATCAATATTTTGCCAATATAGGAAGGGAAACGTACGCCAGATCACAAGAAAATATCTGCAATAACAATCAACTCCATTATGATCAGCCCTCTACATCATTATTTACAATAAATAAATTCCGACCTCAGCCAGTTGATATGGACACTGATTCTTGTAATAAAACATCTGTTATTGTCAACACCTCAATTGTTACAGGTAACTACCCTGACCTTTGGAAACATCCTTACGTAGTTCCCGTTTACAAAAGTGGAGACACTGAAAACGTTTGGAAATTATAGACCAATATCTCTTTGTTGGCTGTCATTTCAAAAATACTCGAGAAAATAATTGCCATTCAACTGATGTTTTACCTTGACTCAAATAATTTACTAGTTAACGAGCATCATGGTTTTAGACCCAATCTTTCAACAGAAACTGCGCTACTTACAGTTACCAATAAAATATGTGAAAATATAGAAAATAAGAAATTATCTCTCCTGTCCAAAGCGTTTGACAGCGTTAATCATCAGGTTCTAATAAATAAATTAGCTAAAGTCAATGTCGACTCTTTTTGGTTCGAAAATTATGTGAGCAATCGCTTCCAATCTGTTCGTGTTGATTCAATTCTATCCTCTCCTGAGGAGATATCTTTTGGTGTACCCCAGGGGTCGATTTTGGGTCCATTGCTGTTTTTTATCTATATCAATGATCTACCACAACATATACGGGATGGACTTCTTGTTATTTATGCTGACGATACACAGATTCTGCTGACTGGGGACTTGAAAAAGCTAGATGATTTGATTAAGAGAGCCGAAAATATATTGACTATTGCAAAATATTATTTTAATAGTAACGGCCTATTACTTAACGAAGGCAAGACCCAGGTCATTTTCTTTGGATCAAGACAGTATATCTCTCGCATCCCGGAGAACACGAACATAAAATTCAGTAATGTGACACTTGTTCCGTCACACACAGTTAAAAACCTGGGAGTTTTCATGGATTGTAGCATGACTTTTAGTGCACATATTGACGTACTACGCAAAAAGGAAACTGGCATCCTGTTATATCTTAACAGAGTGAGTGATAGATTTGAGCCAGACTGTCGAGTCATGGTGATACAGTCGTTGGTAACTGAGTGTTCCTGGAACTACTGCTTGCGGGTCTGGGGTTCGCCACCAATAAAACCCAGCTGGAAAGGGTAGAGAAAATACAAAATTTTGCCGCAAAGGTCGCCGTTGGAGGTGCCCGAAAAATGACATGTTAGGTTTACTCCAATATTTGAAAAACTGAATTGGCTACGAATGGAGCAGAAGTACTTATACGATATATGCCTCTATTTTTTTTTTTTTTTTTTTTTTTTTTTTTTTTTTTTTTTTTTTTTTACAAAATCAGAAATAAACTTCTGCCGGAATGGCTCTTTTCCTTGTCAACGGTAGGCCAGAATCGTACTGAGAACATTAACACGAGGCACCAAGATCACTTATCTGTTCCGAGAACTTTCACCGATACGGAAGCGAGGCGTCTAGATGTGTGTGGTCCCGTGTTCTGGAACCGTCTGCCTGCTGATATCAAGCAGCGCGAAACCATATCTTCTTTTAAATCTCATTTGATTGACACACTTTACTCCAAAAATGAGAAACTCTTCATTTTTAACCCTAGGTCTCATCACTGTCATAAGTTTTAGGAGCTTTAGAAGTATTCTCTTCTATACCGAATAAAGGTTGTGAAATTTTATCTTTGGTTGTAAACTCTGTTTACTTTATCTTTTATGAGAATTAGCTAATTTATTATTTTACTGATTTGAAAGTTTTCACTTGATTGTTTTTAAGGTTCGTATTCATTTTATGCCTATATCATTATATGTTGTTTATCTTACTGCATTTCTGTTGCATAGAGTCGAAATTTTTTATTGCATTTCCGTTTTTATTGATATCAGAGATATTGTATTGCAATATGCCACCTGTATACTAGTTGCAAGTCCTGTGATAATGAGTACTGTTTATTATGTAAAAACTCTTTATAAAACTATGAATAGACCTGTGTTACTCAAGAAAGAGTAAAATTATGTAATAGCCATTTTTAATGGAATAAAGAATTTGACTTTGACTTTGACTTTGACTCTCTCCCTCCTTTGGTGAACTATGATGCATATGAGGGGTTTATGATTTTACTTTCCGCGTATGCGCACACAACTCGGTCTTTGTTGTTCATTTACAAAGCAATATGTTGATAAAATAAAATACACAAGAGTATAGAACTTTTATCTGATACAGTGTAGTCTGTACTGCATCTGTAGTGTAGCTATATATCACATTCTCTCGATAAATAACTTTAGGCCGCATATATATAAGAGAAAAGATCTCTTTTTTTTTCCTTAGACACAATACTTAAACTCAATCGAGAACATTCACCCAAGATATATCAATTTTAAAGCCTGATTTTTCTTCGAAATAAAAATCCCTTGCCTTTTCATAGAATAATAAGAAAAATATAATAGCAAACTAGTGGTTTTGATGTAAGTTGTAGATCTTGACACGTTTAAGTAGTACTCACGGGAAATGCGGTTTTCCTTTTTACTCCATTTCATCCAGGTTTTCACAGCTAAATAGTCCTCTGCCTTCAATGATTTCTCCATTTCCAACAGATCTGAGTGTTCGTCCTCCTGCAAGTGTCATTGTGTTCTGAGATGCCTTAATCATCCTCTTGGCTAATCAAAAGTCGTTTTTCCTCCTCAGTTGAAAGGAAGCTCGTAATTGGCCGAAAGCTGTGGGAAGGCGTTCAGGAAGAGACATCAAAGGGATCGTACTCTCGCTCTTTTGTCTTCACTAACTCGATAATGTCGTTTGATCTGTTTAAGTTTCGGTTGCTTTTATATAGATTTGATTTATATAGATTTTTGGCATTATGCCAATCACTGAGGCAACTAAGGCCATTCAGCGCTGAAAAGGAAATTGACAGTAAAATGTTACATAGGTGTAACAGGAGGAAAACCTCGCAGTTGCACTATGAAACAATTGTTAAGAAAGGGTGGACAGTAAGATTGGAGAAAGAATACGAACGGAGGTACAGTAAAATGAATGAAAGTAGTTGCAGCTAGGGCCGAAGGGACGCTGCAAAGAACCTTAAGTAATGTTTACATTGCACCGAATGAGGTGTGACGGCGCTACCTCCCAACGTGATCGGTTGCTTTTACTGTGAGTGATTTTTCATATATTTAATGTGTGAGATGTGAGAAAGTCGTTTATCAAGATTCAGAGGTTTATATATTTGAATATTCAGTGAAACCTTGGTGATAGTGCGATGCTTCGTCTTGAAGTTCTAAAATGAACGTTTGTTAGTGTATTCTCGTAATTGCTTTACCACTTATGGATGGTTACTGCTTGCGCGTAGATAGTATGTACACCTTTCTTGGACGTAAATATTTCACGTTTTATTGGGAGATTTCTAACAGGTATTTTTAGGAAAAAGACGTACACTGGTTTGGGTCTTAACTTTTTTAGAAACTGCTCTATGACATTCAAGCTGAATTATTTGGCAGACTTTTATTCAGAGCCTATTCCCTATGTTCAGATTGGAATAGTTTTCACAATGAAATATCCTTTCTTAAAGTATTTTTTAAGAATAACTGTTATCCTGGTGACCTCTGACAGAATTGTAAAAATGTTTTTAAACAATATTTATCAGCGCAGCTTATTGTGTTCTCAAATTCCGAAGAAATTAATGTATCTTGTATTGCCATTTGTAAAAAATGTAGCCTTTAGACGTGAACTAACAACAACGCTAAGCACTTTGTACCCCTATGTTAATTTCAAATTTGTGTTCAACAACCCTTTAACAATAGGCAGACTTTTTAGATTCAAAGACACCCTTCCGGAATTGATGCGTTCTTTCGTTGATTATGAGTCTATTGTCCAAAATGTAATTCCCATAGAAGTGTCAGTTATCGCACTGGCCATAAGAAACCATTCAAATTCATGTAAAACTGACATTATGTATAATTTCAACATACTCTGTCAAACTACTGATTGTATCTCGCTCCTTCTTTTAGAATCTCTTTACATCAAGAAACTGCCTCCTTCCTTAAACAACCAAACTACCTCCACACCATTCCATATTGCCTAACTGCCTATTACTCACATTCTCTCTCTCTCTTCCTTTTTTTATTCCTCTAACATCGCCTTTTGACTATGCTCTTCTTCATCAGTTAACAACCCAACCTCTCGATGTAAGCCAGGCGAAACCCTTTCTTTGTTTATTTTTTCAATATCTATTTTTTGTTTTGCTTTTTGATCTGCTATTTTACTGCAGTGTTTTAATTTACTTTTAGCTTAAAGTCGCTTTGTAGTTTTTATTTTTCTTTTAGCTTAGTGACAAAACTATGTCTTAATTATTGGCTTATTTTAGGACTCCTTTTGATATTGTAAAAATCTAAGATTAATAATAAATAGTCCTGAAGAAGGGAAAGGACTCCCGAAACGTAGGTGTAAATAAAAAGAAAAAATATCTTAAACTCACCAGGAGCGAAAATCCTACAAGTTATATAATTATTATATATATATATATATATATATATATATATATATATATATATATATATATATATAATCTAGGATATCAAAACCTTACTAAGGAAACACTGGAATTTACGGTATCGTATCTGGAACCTTTCCCTAAAAGCAGCAAGTCCAATATCTCTAGAATCAGATGGCTTAAAGAGTTAAAAGATTCCATCGACCGGAGAACTCTTCTCGGGCTTCAAAATTGCATTCAGTTCTACTGTAAATGATAATCTCCCTCTTCTTTCTATATAAGGGCAGGCCACTCCAAAGCCGACGCCAGCATCTGGCCTCGAGCCATTCATGTAAACTGCAATGGAGTTATCATGTTGCGAGGAATGATCTAAAAATACTGACCTCATTGCTTCATTGGGCATTTCTGCCTTGGTAAAATCAAAATATCTATACCACTCAACCTCTAGAATGTTCCAGGCAGGACAACCGAATACTTAGCCATTAAAATCTCCATCCTTGGCATGTATAATTCCTTGATAATACATTTCACTCTAAAAGAGCAAATGATTGAGGTTGCTTGGGATGATTTTCATCAAACTGCCAATGCCTTTCATTTCTAATATAAATGCAGGTTAAGGACTTAAGGAGCCTCTGAAATCTGTAACAGCTCCGAACCAGCTGACGTTGGTTATTCAGATCCAGAGGAATCTCACCAGCATCTGCAAGCATCCTTCTCAGTGGGAGATTATTTAAAACAGAGGCTTTCAACCTGGGGTACGCATACCCCATGGGATACGACGAGGGCTTGTCAAGGGGCAATCTGCTCCCCGGCCAACTAGGAGAGTTGATGAAAACAGTTTCAGCCATTTCATTAACTGCTTTTGCAGCTGATGTAATAATACCATATTTTGCTTTTGCAGCTCAGTACTATAACCTTGAAAATTTACTGTATAGCCAGAAGTAAATAATTATAAAAAATTGTCTTTATTTTCTTATGGAAACCTTTATGTTTACAATATTATTGTTTATGTCAGGAGAGGAAAAGTTTGAAAACCCCGGATTTAAAATATCCCCTAGCCAGTCTTATTCCTCCAAGATAGATTGAATTAAGCATGTTTAGTGCACTGGGCTTTGTTGAAGTGTACACTTGACGCCCATATATCAATTTTGAAAAGACTAACGATTTGTATAGTCTTAGCATTTGAGTTCGTCATGCACCCCACAAAGTGCGGGAACAACTTTCAGCACATTCATTGCTTTTGAGCATTTTGTCTTGATATACTTCAAATGTGGAATCTAATTCAGCTTGCTATAAAAAATCAGCCTTGTTTCACCAACACATGGAATTCTCTGTCCATGTATGAACAAATCTGAATGGCATGGTTACCATTTTACTAGCGGAAAATCTAAAACCATTAATCTCAGCCCACTTTGCTATATTATTAAAGCAGAGCTGAAGGCAGCGTTCAGCCACTGCCATCCTTGTTGCTGTAAAAGAGGTTAAATGTTACATCTGGGGAATTATTTTGTATACCCCATTGATTGCTAAGGGGAAGAAGGTTATGGTTAGAATACTTACTTGTGGCACTCCTGCCTCTTCTTGGTTTAATACATTTGATATTGTTGCTCCAACGCAAAAAAAAAAAAAATATCTATTCTTAAAAAAGCCTGGATAAAAAGAAGCTAATTTGCCTCTCAGGTCACATTCATTAAAAACCCTCAGAATGCCAACTCATCAGTTGTCAACTGCATACTTCGAAAATCACGCTGAGCAGGTGACAGTATACCACATTAAAACTGTGTGTTCACCAGTTTTTCCACGATCTTACACAAATGTGATGTCAGTGCAATGGGATAATAATTTTCTGTCTTGAATCGGATTTTCCTTGGTTTCACAAATGGCAGTAATTGTATCGTCTCCCTTAGCCTAGGGAAGATAATCTCGGAAAATGCTGTTAATGAGGCTTAATATGAAAAATTGGGTATTTTTGCCGGTATGCTTAATCAGTGAATATTTTATATCATCTAGTCCAGGAGCTGATTCACTGCATTTATTCAAGGATGATTCAAATTCTTTCATGGTAAAAAGTACGTTGAAATGTTTATTCCTTGATGTGGTAAAATCTATTTTTACCTGAATAGGGTCTGTCATCATTTTTCTTTGTAACATTAGCAAAGTGTTTGGTAAACTCATTTGCCACTAACCGGGCATCTGCTACTTCACTACCATTAATTTTGACAACTTGAGGTTGACAAGGAGTAAATTTGCCTGCTATTTTTTAACTCTTCCAAAATAAAGCCAAGGGTGTTTTTGAATTTAATGAAGAGTTGAAAATTGTCCAAGATTTCTTTTGTGTCTTTTTGTTTTCCATGCGGAAATGAGCTCTTGCTTTTCAAAATTCGACAGCTAATACTCACACTCTCGTCTGAATGCTGATCTCATAGTTTTATGAGTTTCATGGCATTTACCAGTATTCCAGGGAACTGGTTGGCGGATAAATATGCCTGAATTCCTCGGTATTGACTAAAGACCAGCCCAAAGTATAATTGTAATCAAAAAGTCAAGAGCATCCTCTACACAGGGAAAGTCATCAGCCAAGTCATCTATTGAGCTGCGTTCCTAGAATCAACTTTACCAATGTTCCATGTAGGTAGACTTGAAGTTGGCGGATTTGAAGCTTGATTCATTACTATTGGAAAATGGTCGCTATTAAATCTATCTATCATTTATCATTCTCCAATTAAAATCAATAAGCCGGTCATCACTGCGTTTTGATAAATAAATTGCTGATAATGTGCCTGTTTGAATGTGAAAATACATAGACTCCACAGTGTTGAGGTTTCCGACATTTTCACTTTCTATGATGGAATAAAGGCAATTGGTGAGGAATAACAAAGGGACATGGTAGCTGTTGAATGAGGGATTTAAATTTATCAGTGGGGAAGGCTTCACTAGGCGCCAGATAGAAAGAACATAATGTATACTTTTTTTGCCAATGGGTCTGCACACCTTTCACTTTCAGTGTAGACTGGATACTAATAGGATTTTGTGGGATGTCATTGCAAATATATAAAGCCACAACCCCTGACTATTTATATTTACGTTATAAGGGAATAATATGATGTATACTCTCGAGGGCTTGGACATGTATTATTACTAATCATAGCCTCTTGCAAAGCTGTATATACAAGAGACACTTCTGATATGAGCAGCAGCCTTAGTTCTTCCCATTTAGATCTTAATCCCAGATCTTAATCCCTGACAGTTTCACTAGAGAAAATTAATTAACTTTACTTTAGTTTTGAGGCTATTAAACTGGATCCCCATTTAAATGCTTTAAGTTTATTGTCTTGCTCCTGCTTTTTTGAATTCGATGATGGTGCTGCTTCCTTGGAGGAGGACTTGCCACAGATGGCAAAGCCTTTCCCGTATCATGTGCTTGGGACACCCTTGATATTTCAATTTCAGGAGCACCATACAAAGCTAGCACTGCCTGAGGAGAGGTAGAAATTTCAGGTTCAATTGATGCATCCTTTGTCGCGTCGGGAGACCCAATCACTTCTGGAGTGGGCTCCAGTTTGACACAAGCACCAGATACAGATAATGTGGCCTCCATAGAAGCCGCAATGCCAGCTGCAGCTGGAGCAGCCTCCAAAGAAGAATTGACACACCAGACATAGATGGTATAGCCTTCACAGAAGCAGGAGTGCCAGGTACATCTGGCACAGCCTACAAATAGGGAGGAGCGCCAGGAACCACTGGCGCTGCCTCCAAAGAGGCAGGAGCACCAAAATCCACTAGAACAGCCTCAAAAGAAGTAGGAGTAACAGAAATTACCAGTGCAGCCTCCATAGATGCACGGGTAGGTAAAGGTCACCACTGATCTTTCATTTACGTTACCAAAGGAGGCACATCAGATTAGTTTTTACATTCCTTCTTTTTGAGGCACAATAATAGAAAATTATATTCCTAGTCCAACATACCGGCTTAAAATTTTGTTTTTAGCTTCCGTCATCTTAATTCTCCTTTTAGCACACTATTCCTTGAGTACATTGGCAGTAAATGTGGGTTGTTGCAGATGATATGCCAACTATATACTCTTTTCACTTTGATGTATTTTATATTGTAAAGAAGGGTTTTGGTTGGAAATAGAAAAGTGTTTAGTTGGAGTAATAATATAAACTTGACAGATATATAATGTGCAGATGATATTATATGCAGATGATACTATACACAGATGATGCAGTAGAGCACCAAAATATACAGTGAGATAGAGGTGGGACTTAATATTAGACAACACAATTGTAAAGGACTAAGAAATCCATTTCCGCAGTGGAAATTAGGCTATTATTATACGATATATATTGAATTTATAATTATTATATATATTATATCTATTATATATATATAATATATATATATAGATATATATATATATATATATATATTATATATATATATAGTATATGTAATTTTTTTTCAGTGCCTTGGCAAAATGATAAAGTATGCAAACATAATTATATAGGATTATTGTATAGTGAGACTAGGATATACCTTTCTGCTGTGAAAATTAGGCTATTATTATACATATATATTGAATTTCTTTCCTCTATTATATATATATATATATATATATATATATATATATATATATATATATATATATATATATTAATACATACATATATGTGTATGTCTGTGTGTAATTTCTTTTTCAGTGCCTTAGCAAAATAATTGTATAGGAATATTGTTCAGTGAGGCTAGGGAATACATTTCCACAGTGGACATTAGGATATCACTATATACATTGAATTTCTTACTGCCTTCGCAACCCAGCTGCTGCCAGCTGATTTCCACCCAGCTCCTTCTTTTCAACACACTATCACTATAGAGCAGCGAAGTCAGGTCGCATAGTTCTGGTTTGCTTTTCACTAGTTCTATTAACATTTCATCTGAAATCACAAAGTCAAAGTAAGTTTTGTAGGTTCATTTTGTTCAGTTTGAGCCTATGTTTATGCTGGCTCTATGCATTGTCCTTATATCAGTGATAAATAAAAGGAATTTTTTTTATTTACCTAACTTTTGCATGATCCCATGATGTGTTTTCTTTTCATTATTCATGTTTTCATACGACAAAAGGTAGCAAAACCTGCTTTAATGAAGGCTGATCTCGACTGGAGTGGAGCAGGACCGTGGCAACTGTGTTCACACTGGCGCTCACTGTCCACTTCGCTCCAGTCAAGATATCTTTTGAAGGGACCGTGACCAGAGCGAGAGCGCACCGTGAGCGCTACTGTGAATGCTTCCATTGAAATTCATGTAACAATATTGGACCGGACCGGAACTGGATCGAGAGCGGAGCGCGTCGGACCGTTAGTGCGAATCAGGCGTTAATGTTACCTACAGTTGTGGCTGCCCTGGGATCCTCACCTGGATATATACTAGATCTACAGTGCCATAGGGGTCGTCATTCCGTCAAGATCGGATCCAGCGCTGAGGGCACTGTTTAGCATAAAAATTTCCCCTCTCTAGATCAGGTCGAATATTCCATACGGTGGGGTGGCATGCCGTCCAACTCAACCCTCCTTCAAGGCAAAAAAGCGGTGAATTCCGTAATGTAATACAATCCAAAAGTCGTCAACGAAAGGGGAAGAAGGGAAGGGGGAAATGTGCAGGAGAAGTAAAATGTTCCGGTGAATTCACAGCAGAGCGGATTCCCAGGCCCCCTTGCCACGCCAGAGGGTTGGGATCAGGGAGAAATAACCTAGAGAGAGAGAGAGAGAGAGAGAGAGAGAGAGAGACCTTACCTTACCTTACAGACCTTACATCTTGTTCGGGTTGCCCCAGGTCCCTCAGTGTGAGGCACCTCTAATGTCTACCAGAGAGTTGCTAGTACATCTTCCGGTATATTTTGCATCTTCCAATCTTGGATGGTCTGGGATGCAGTTTAGATATTTGTCGAGCTTATTCTTAAACACATCTACGCTCACTCCTGATATATTCCTCAGATGAGCTGGCAACGCATTGAATAGACGCTGCATTATCGATGCTGGTGCGTAGTGGCATTAATGTCCTGTGTGTTTTCTTTCCTTATTTTTCCTGGTATAGTTTTGGGCACTATTAATCTACCTCTGCTTGCTCTTTCTGATATTTTTAGTTCCATGATATTTTCTGCTATTCCTTCTATCTGTTTCCATGCCTGAATTATCATGTAGCGTTCTCGTTGTTCTTTCTAGACTATATAATTTTAAGAATTGTAGTCTTTCCCAGTAGTCTAGGTCCTTAACTTCTTCTATTCTAGCTGTAAAGGACCTTTGTACACTCTCTATTTGTGCAATATCCTTTTGATAGTGTGGGTACCATATCATATTGCAATATTCAAGTGGACTACGAACATATGTTTTATAAAGCATAATCATGTGTTCAGCTTTTCTTGTTTTGAAGTGCTTAAACAACATTCCCTTTTTCATTTTTGTTTACATTTGCCAACAGAGTTGCTATTTGATCATTGCATAACATGTTCCTATTCATCATCACACCAAGGTCTTTAACTGCTCTTCATTATTTGTGATGGTCTCATTATTAGGTCCTTATATGCATATAGCTTTCTTTCTCTGTCTCCATAATTTATTGATTCAAATTTATCAGAGTTAAATACCATCCTATTTACCTCTGCCCAATCATATACTTTGTTAAGGTCTCTTTGTAGAGCGTTCCTATCTTCATCACAAGTAATTTCTCTACTTATTCTTGTGTCATCTGCGAAACTACTTCACTACCGAATCCTTCACATTATTGTCTATGTCTTCAATCATAATAACAAACAGTATTGCAGCTAACACCGTACCTTGCGGCAACACCGGATATTACCTTGACTTCATCCGATTTCTCGTCGTTTGCAATAACTATCTGTTTTTCTGTTGTGTAAAAATTCTTTTAACCATCTTCCTACTTTATCCACGATATTGTGTTTTCTAATTTTCTTCGCTAATATATTATGGTCTACTTTATCAAAAGCTTTTGCAAAGTCTAAATAAACCACATCTGTTTTCATTTCCGCTTTTCATATTTTGAATATGTTCTCACGGTGGACTAACAGTTGGGTTTTGTACTTTTTCCGGGTACGAAACCATGTTGTCCTTTATTAAACAAATTATTTTTTATTAAATGTTTCATAATATTTTTCTTCATTACCCTTTCATACACTTTCATAATATGTGATGTTAGACTCCACAAGGCCTATAATTACTTGCCTCTAGTCTTGATCCACTTTTGAAAGTAGGGGTAACTATATGCTAATTTGTGCTCATCATAAATCTTGCCTGTATCTACACTTTGTCTTAATAATATTGCAAGTGGCTTTGCGATAGAATGAACTACTTTCTTTAACAAAATAGCAGGAATTCCATCAGGCCCTGCAGCAGCTACATTTTTAATTTCATTAATAGCCTCACAATATCAGCTTCGATTAATATCGTATGTCAGCTAAATATTCACTATTTTCATCCCTTACTTCTATATCTTAGTCCAGCTTTAAATCCATTAGTTATTACATCTATTTTCATCCCTTACTTCTATATCATTATCTTCTTATATATTCTAGGGGTGAATTCTCTCTTATATCGTTCTGCCAGTATGTTGCAAATTTCCTTTTTTTCATTCGTTAATCTCCCTTTAATTCTCAGAGGGCCTCTTTTTTTTATTCTTCTTTTATTCATCTTCTTCGCATATGAGTATAATAGTTTGGGGTTTTGCTTGATAGTTAAATAGGGTTTTTTCTTCCAAGTCCCGTTTTTCATTTTCTTTTGATTGTATAATCTTTTGTTCTGCATTTTCTATCTACTTTTTAGTTCTATAACTTTCCATGCATTTTTTTCTTTTGCAAGACCTTTTTTCCACTTTCTGATTTTCTGGAACAAGATCCTTCTGTCTCTTGGTATGCATGAATGATGTTTACTTTTCTTCTTCGGTATATATTTTTCCACTATTTTCTCCAATATTTTATATAATATCTCCGTATTTACCCTTCATGTCATCACTTACGAAAATGTTATCCCAATCTTTGTTTAATTCTTCATTAATTTCTGACCATTTTATATTTTACTGTAGAAGTTGTATTTTCCATATCCTTCCCACTTTTCATTTCTTGCTTATCTCTATTTTCACTTGCTTTGGAATGAACTGTTAATTCTATGACATTATGGTCTGAAATATTCGCATTATAAACTATTATTTCTTTAACATAATTCATCTCGTTCACAAATACTAGGTCTAAAGTATTTTCCTTTCTTTCTGTTGGCAGGTGATTTATTTGTTGAATGTTGTATTCTAGTAGCATATCTAATAGCTTTTCAAATTGCCTCTTATCTTCTGCACTACTATTACTCTCTTTTTTATATGTATAAGTACAACCACAATCTCCTATTCGTTCTTTCCATTCTACGAAAGGAAAGTTGAAGTCACCAGATAGGAGAATGTCCAGTCCTTGTGATTTCTACATATATCATCCAATTTTTCAATTATTAAGTCAAACTCTTTAGTATTAGGAGGTCTATATATTACTATGTTCATCAATTTTCAGATTCAAATTCTACCGCTATTAGTTCACATTCTGAGTTACTATATTTCTCATATATTTTTCCTTGTTTTTTGTCTTTCCCATATATTGCGGTTCCCCCTTGATTCCTATTTTTTCTATCTGATCTATAAGTTTTGGAACCCTTTTATTTGATCATCATTCCCAGTCTCTTGGGAATACCAGGTTTTTCACTTATATTCATTATATCTATTTTCTTTTCATTTTGGGTTAGTTCTTCTAAGTACTCTATTTTTCTTTTTGAGTTACTCGTAACTAAACCCTGCGCATTCATCACTATGATGGTTTGCGTGTTTTCTCCTTCATTTAATACTGGTAGTAATAAGGATTTTCCCATGTCTCTTTCCTGTTCTGGTATGTTGTTCTTTTTTTCATTTCCAGAAATTCTGACATTAAAAAATCCAACTTTTCCATAATATTTGATCTTCCTTCATCATAATTATTCATTTTGTGTCTGAATCTGCAATTTTCTCCGTTTCTGCAATATCCTCTTGCATAATAAATACAGTTATTATCTCTTGAGTAGAATTTCGGAGCTGATGCTTTGAAATTTTTTGCTGACACCTCTGCATATCTCATTGGTGGTTTGCTTTTCTCTTTTACCTGATATTCTTGATTTCTCTCTTTATTTGTTTCTTTCTTATTTTGGATTTTATTACTTGGTTGGTTATTTATTTGATTATGATTCATGGCTACAGGGTGCATATATTTGCATTTTTTGTCGAACTTACATCCTTTTCCTTCTTTTAGGTTTTTACATATTTTTTTGGATGCAGATCTCTGCAATCATCCCCATATCCATCTAAGTATGCACATTTACCATATATTTCATAGTTTTGACATATCTTAGGATGTTTGTAGTAACATCTTTCTCCAAATCTGCAATTCCCCCTTTTCAAAAGGTTGCAGATTTTGTCTTTCTTGTCTATTTTTCCTCTTTCCCGTCATTGTATAGATCTGGGTAGAGCCTCTTCGGGATTTGCTTTTCTGTTGTCATATCGTAATTATTTCTTCGTAGGTATGCTGCTTTATTGCCTCATATGTAGTATCAATGAGTATCTCTGCATCCATACTTTTATCTTGTTCTTTGTTTTCCTTATATTTTTCTGTCATTTCATTTTTGTTTACTTCTCTTCCGTTTTCCTCTTCTCTTTTTTCTTCTTCTTCCTTCTCTTCTCTTCTTCTTCATCCTCAACTATTTGTACATTCATCTTGATTTAATAACATTGTCTATCCATGAATAGACATGTTGAACAAAAAATTCTTGTATCTTTTCTCAAATCTTGTATTACCTCAGCACACTGTGGATGGGTCGGAATGTTGCATGCAGCACATTTTCTGATTAGGTTTTGTGGATTGACTATGCTATACAAACCTTACACAGTTTGCATGCTTTTGGCATTCTTTTTGTTTTTTCCTAATGCATCAATTAGGATATTCACAAGATTCACCTTATTCATTTTCTTTGTCGGAATATGTTGGTTTATGTATATTTTCTTTATGAGTCTCTTGACCACTTGGATTTTATTTGGAACTTCTTCAATTATTTTCAAGATGTTTTCATTAGATTTGTTCCAGTTTGAAGGATTATATCCTTCTAATATATCTATGAATGCTTTTGTATCTTTTTGGTTAGGACTGTTGCTGATTTCATAGATGAGAAATGCCAGTTCCCTTCCTGCTACCTCATCGTATTGCGAATCTGCTAAACACGCCAAATTACGCCACCTCTTCCCGCAGTTGGAACTTACTGCCATCTTGTTCTGATTTATAGTATTACACTTGATAAACTAACTTAGAAGACGCTTTATCCTACTATTTTCACACTAATCTTATCACCGATAGTTCACGAACACTTCTAGATATTTCTCAAATCTAGATATTTCTCAAATTCTAGTCGTATGTTAAACTTGTGATATCTGTTGATTAATCTGACTTCACGCGGGTACGTCTCACCAAGCAAGATGGCTACTTACGAGAGAGAGAGAGAGAGAGCATTGCAGTTTTGGTGCAAATTCTGTAAAGAAAGAGAGAGAGAGAGAGAGAGAGAGAGAGAGAGAGAGAGAGAGCATTACAGTTTTGGTGCAAATACTGTTCTCCCACTACGTCTGCGTACCATTACCCTACCAGATACCTCAGCCTCGCATGCAAGACCGCATAATGTATTTTGAGACATTACGGGGAAAAAGAGAGGTTAAATAGCTTAGATAACATATGAGAGAGAGAGAGAGAGAGAGAGAGAGAGAGAGAGAGAGAGAGAGAGAGAGAGACAGTGTTATCAAGTGATGTATAAGAGCAATAAAACGCCTCATAAAAGTTGATCAGGGTTTAATAATCCCGTGTTTAGAAACATTTTCATTCTAAAATAAACGATGATGATTCAAGATACACTGCACGAAAAATATATCAAAGGTAGTAGTAGTAGTAGTGGTAGTAGTAGTAGTAGATATATCTTAATATATATATATTATATATATATATATATATATATATATATATATATATATATACATATATATATATATATATATATATATATATATATATATATAGATATATATATATATATATGTTATATATATATATATATATATATATTATAGTATATATTATATATATATACTATATATTATATTATATATATATTATACAGAGAGAGAGAGAGAGAGGCAAATTATCTTTAATAATCCGTGTTCAGTACGTTTATTTCGCAAAAAAGTAAGGGGAACTTCTATCCCTACTGAACCCAGAGCTTCTATTTCATTCCTTTTAACCGTAATATGAACGTTTCGCCGGCTTTCATCAAACACCAACAATAAGAAGAAAAGAATCACACGTCGATTGAATAAACTCACTATAAAATCAACTCAACTT
This sequence comes from Macrobrachium nipponense, assembly GCF_015104395.2. Lineage (NCBI taxonomy): Eukaryota > Metazoa > Arthropoda > Malacostraca > Decapoda > Palaemonidae > Macrobrachium > Macrobrachium nipponense. The sequence goes on from NC_061091.1 coordinate 35,260,517, forward strand.
ATGCTGCCATTCTTACTGGAAATCTTCATTTAACTAGAAGTTACTGCGAGCCGAACCTTTCAACCTCACTAATAATGAAAAATAGTACGGCTCCATCAACGGAAAAAGAAGTTGAATCTGATATAGTATATAAGTTTGTCTGCTCTGATAAGCAGTCAATACCCCAAGAAATGCTATATATCGGACACACAACCACTTCACGAACGACATATGCGGGCCCATAGGAATCAAGGCGCAATTCACCAGCACTTGTAGATACCACAATAAAATACCATCCTTACAAGAAGCAGTCAGCATCACCATGCAACGCCCCAACTTTAACATCCAACGCCAGGCAGAAAGATCCTTGCACTCGTGTAGGAGACACCTCTTCAACCATGTGGAACAAGACCGCGAACACGCGGATAGGGACGTATACTAAAATTGAAGAAATTAAACATGACTAATTAATATATATATATATATATATATATATATAATATATATATCATATATATATATATATATATATGTATGTGTATGTATGTATATGTATACAAAAAACTTATTTTCAACTTATGATTCTTAATTCTTTGTCAACATTTTGCCACAGTCTTTGGCAAATACTTAAAACTTTATGACGTTGCAAAAACGCATGCGGGGTTTATATTTGCATTTAAGGGCTGCTCTAGGATCAAGAGCCCGTGCTGGCACAAAGCCACCTAAATCATAAACAACATCATACTTGTATTTGTACGCTTCATAACGTATAGGCTGACGAAACAGTGAATAGAACCCCCACTACCTGAATGTAACTATTAGTAACCTAAACAATGATGTGAAGAAATAAATGAGAAAATATGAAGCAATTTAAAAAAAATCTGTTTCTTTAAAAATAAAAAAGCCATTCTATTCAATGAATGTTGTATCCGTGAAAAATTGTGTCCTAAAGGTGTGTGTATATTATATATATATATATATATATATATATATATATATATATATATATATATATAGATATGTATTATAATATATAATCTATATATATATATATATATATATATTATATATATATATCTATATATATATATATCATATATATATATATATATATAGGACAAAGGACTAACCGGTAACCCAGTTATGTTCTTCCGTTAGCCAATATTGCTTCACATTCAGTATTCAAATTTTAATGTCTTTTTACTCTCATTATTCCGCAAGATTCTCAGCGAGGGAGAAAAACTGTTTCTATATGCAAGCACTCCCACGAAAAAAATATGAACTTGAATAAAAGGGGGCGGTCTAAATTTACCATCACGGTAATGAATTACTAAATAAAATAATGTTAAACGAAATTTTTCTTTTCTTGAGTGAAAAATAATTTTTTTGAATAATAAATCGGCGAGGTCTTATACTTTCAGGCGCACCCAAGAATTAAGCAAATTATATATTTTTTTTCTATTTTACTTGACCAAGGGTATGCGTTTTTGCTTTGAATATCCAGTTAAATAAATAATTTAATAATTTCTCGGTAATCATTTTGTTAATCAAATTCGTGTTCATCTGAATGCCTAAATATGACGTCATTACCATTCCTGTGAAATTGTCACAATACTAATTTTAACTGGAGGTGGTTTTTCTGTCTCCGGAATTCTAAGCGATAAGATAAACATTTTTTATGTCATTTTAATCATAAATACTTTAATAAGAATATTTTATTTGACATTTGTGGGGTCTGAATAACAATTATTTTTAATAATTGTTATTCATCATAATTATATATATTCGCAGCATATGTATAATTGTTATTATATATATGCTGCGAATATATATAATTATGATGATGTAGAACTGTATTTGAAACTTCTTTAATTTGCAATAAGAATACTAACGGCATCAATACATTTATCAATAACGCCAAATGAGTTGGGCGAAAGTGATATTTGTTTGTCATAGTCTTTTGCGAATTTTTAAGAACACTTAACCAGAGGTAAAACGTTCGTAAACCTTACTCTTGCTCATATTGACTTTCATCGTTCTCGCAAAAGCACAATCGTTCCTTTGTTTTTGCAGTTTCTAATCACTAGCTCAAATCTTTAGTGTCTCTCTAAAAAGATCAACTATTCCATATTCCAGTCTCCTTTAATTTTCCTGTACATCAGATAAGCAACTCATGCGCTGCTCTTTCTCTGACTCGTCGCATCACTCAAGAACTAAAGATATTCAAAACCAACTCAACAAAACACTTACTCGCAAACTAGTCTCTCTTTCTTCGACTTATTATAGCAGATACTCTGCTTCCGTCTTAAAAAGAAATGGCTCGTCAAGCTATATCTATCACACCGCTGAACCAAGGAAAATGTTATCGGGATTAATAGTTTGTTAATATTTATAACAACAATGTATTATAAGACTGTCTAATATACTGTAAAATAACAGCACAGCCAAAAGAGCTAATAACTTACACCTACATTTATTATCTTCCTTTCTCCATGTCAACTTTCTATTACTAATAGATTCAGAGACCATTCTATTTTCTGCCCTATGAATTTGTCCATTATATTCTATATATATATATATATATATATATTTACATATATAATATATATATAATATATATATATAATAAATATTATATATACCATATACATATACATAATGTATAACTATATATATTACATATAGTATATTATATATAGATATATCTATATATGTATACATATATATATATATATATATATATATATATATCTATAATATATATATATATATATATATATATATATATATATATATATATATAAACTTTAATAAATGCATTCCTAGCAAACAGAATTGGGAAAATTACATAACACAATGGAAAGCTAATATAATGGCTTCATATATATTTCCTACGAATATAATATCGAGATATTACTTAAGTATTCGACATCTGGAGGTTTGCAGAATTCATTTCCAACAAGAGCATTTGGAGATCGCAAACCTCCGCTGAGGCTTAGTAGTCCATCCCCAATAGGTAGAATACAGTACCTTCTCTCCACAGGTTACATTCCTATCTCTCCAAAAATCGAAATGTTTCTTGCTACTGGGTCCATCCTTTGGTAAAATTTGTGCAAAAACCACAGGCAAATATTTGCTCAGTTCTATGTGCAAAAAGACAATCAAACATTCCTGCGAATGAACTGACATCGTACAAAAATAATAAACCATCGTAGGCAAAGTAAGTATTGCATTTAGTTACCAAAAGCTTTGGCAATGTATAAGGTCTCGATTTCTTATAGTAGAAGCATAAAGAAAAATTTGCTTAACATATTCTAGAATACATTTAACTGTAGTAGTGATTGTAGTTACGTATCATTAGTATACGGTATGTTTGTGTTTTGAGTATGAAAATATATTAATTCCGAGGAAGAGTGAATTAGATATTAAAGGACATTTGTAGGGCGAAATGTATTTGAGGGTGAGAGACGGCATTAACTTATAGCCTCTTGCGGTGGTGGAGTGGGTAAATAGCTTCACTGACGTCCTGGAGTTGTATGGTGTCCTGGGTTCACGCCCGGGCGCCGACAATTCTATTATCGCCTAATAAAAATTCCCCTTCGGTTAAGCATATATGAAAATATATTAATTCCGAGGTAGAGTGAATTAGATATCAAAGGACATTTGTAGCTCGGTGTATGTATATGAATCTGAACAGAAATCCTAGGGAGGAGAATGAATAGACCAACTAAAATCCAAACTTATTTATTAGAAATGACTGAATAGGTGAACAGTAACTGCTTGTTGGTTGTCTGGACTGGATTCTATCAAGTAGAAGAAGACCGATGACCCAGATCTCCCAATCCATCCCCAAGTTCCGTCCCACTCACTAAAACACGAGAATTAAAAATTTGAAATACCGAAAGCACAACGAAGTAATATACTAGTCCCGTCGTAATAATTGAAATTCCGTACAAGTGAATATGGAAAGAACTCTTCTTACAAAATCGAGAGAAACCTTTATAGCAATGAAATCCGCTAAATATGAATATGAAATATAAAGTGTGGCAACAGGCCTATACTATAATAATTCAAAGATAAGTTTACGAAAGCTGGATCACATACTATAAACCAACAAACCTATACGGGAACAACATGATTGAACAAAATGAAAAGAACTGCTTTCGTTTAAGGATTACGATGAATTAGCGAGCTTTATTATTTAAAAGGGCTGAATGCAAGGAACAGATTATTTAAGGAATCTTGGGAAAAATCTTAAAGCCACGAAATCACGGTGTCTAATGAAAGTGACATACCTCAAGAAATTTCCATTCTTAGAACTGTTAGTACAAGACATCAGTTGATGGTATGCGACGTCTGTCGTTGGTGTCGATGGCTTGTGGCTACTGTAGCAGATGAGGGTTAATTAGTGCTCCATTGCGAGTGAAAGTTCGACAGAATACTGAGTTTCCAGTCCTTCGGACTATGAAGGAGCTGTGAGCTGCGCTGCAAACTATGATGGAGCTGTGAGCCGAACTGCAAACTATGATGGAGCTGTGAGCCGAACTGGCAACCTTCGGCCCTTCTTGCCGCGAAGAAATACATAAACAGCCGGTTTCTACCTGAGTGGAGTAATTTCAGGCAGTCAAAGTTCTCCAACAAGGATTCGGGAAGGCGGTGGTGTCACTTTAAACACCGTGATTTCTATACAAATTTACATTCACAAAAGCAATTATTTTAACATTTGTCACAAAAATGTTAGAGAAAAAGTTAAGTTAACGTTACTAAAAAAAATATTAGAAAAAGGTTAAAAGTCTAAACAAATAACTGAAAATTTATATTTTCTTCAGAATCACGGTAATGTGACATGACTCATATATATATATATATATATATACTATATATATATATATATATATATATATATATATATATATATATATATTACACCTTCCACCTTCCCACATTATTGTAATTATTGTATATATTTTGCCTGACTGTTTTCCCCTGTATACCACTTTCCTTTGTCCTTTCCCAGAAACTTGTTTTCCTTGTTTCACACTCCTTGTTCTTACTTGCTCCGCCCATCCTAAATTTCTTCAACCCCTAAATGTAATTTTGAACCAGTCTCCGCTCAGCAACTAAATCAAGGACTTTGGTGTCCGGCAGGGAAGCAGTCCACTTTATTGTGATGTATCTATAACCTAAGTATAAGTGATATTGTTGTAAGGGTTTAATAACGAATTGTGCTTTTGTTTCAAGTGTTCTTAATTTTTAGTGTGATTGCTTTTCGGGGGACGTGGTTGTCATTTGTCATTTATTTTGTTGTCCTATGGTGTCATTCCTGTCCTTTATGGCATTTGTGTTCCTTTTATATTGACGTTAAGTCTAATTGCAATGTTTTGTAAATAATTTTTGCATTATTATCTTTAAACCTTGTTTGATCGTATTCTCATTCAAATACCTTTATTTTGTATTATTATGGTCCATTGAACCCACCTGCTGAAATGGTAAATTACCCTTCTCTCTCACGACTGTAATAATATTATGGGGGCCTGTCCGGGATATTTTTGCTAAACTTCGTGGGTATGTAATAATTGACAACCTCGTTAAGAATCAGTTGTTGTTTATGTAGTTGGTGATTCGTTATTCAACCTTGCGTGATACAAACATCCTGAGTTATAGATAGTTAGGTGACTGTTTTTGTGTTTGCTAGACCGCTGAAGAATTTATTTTCATTGTGCGTAAATTTTTCGGTGACAGAAGTGGCCAACTTCTGTTTTAGTAAACGACTGCCGGTAACCTTGTTATGGTCCCCCCCCCCCCCGCCCCCCAACCCCCTCACCTAACTGAGACTCAGTGCACGGGTTAAAAAGTTAATCTGTCGTACCATTGTTAAAAATTCATTTCTCTCGAATCATTCGTGACTTTCACGTGCTTATAGTCTTCCCTAGTCTCTTGCGTTATTCATTTTCTGTAAAGTGTAATGAATCTTGTTAACGCCTCGACATATGTGTGTGAAGTTACCGTTCTAATCAAAGTGTAGCAAGTTACGGTTGTTAGCTGAGCGACGGTACTTCCTTTTGACTTCATTTTGGTTTGAACCGGGAGTAAAATACTTCCAGTGCGTCCTTATTCATTCTCATTTTCCCGTATCTAAAATGTTTTGTGTATAAATATTTGTCTAATCTGTTGCTATTTATGCGTGGTTTATGGTTTTATGCGTGGTCAATGCTTAACTAAGTTAGCTCCAATTTAAGAATTGTAAAACTCTAATTCCGGTGTTTATATTATTCTTAAAGTTTCTTTTTAATTTTCACAATGGCGAAGTTTGATACTCAAAAGTTTGTGGCGGATCCTTCCTCTGAATTGCATACCCTTACCGATGCTAGGAAGTCTGAATTAATGGAAGTACCTGGGTATTAGACCTTGAGGTACGTTCTAGTATGCGCAAGTTTGACATTAGGAAAGTGATAATAGATCACTATATGCGTATTGGAACCTTGGGTGACGAAGCTTGGCAGTATCTTGTTCCAGAAACCCCTTCTCTCACAATTGAACAAAAGCTAGAGTTTGAACGTCTTGCAGTCGAGCGTGAAAAAGCTCAGTTAGCTTCAAGACAGGAAGAGTTAGCTTTGCAAGCCGCTGAAAAGAGAAGTGAATTTTCTCTTAAGGAAGAAAGAGAAAAATTTGAAATGGAGAAAGCTAAGTTAGAATTTAAAGCTAGAGAAGAAAAAGCTAAGTTAGAATTTCAAGCTAAGGAAGAAAGAGAAAAAGAAAGAGAAAAGTTGGAAATGGAGAAAGCTAAATTAGAATTAGAAGCTAGTTTAGCTGTCAAGGTGGAACAAGAGGGCTTCAATCAATCTTCAGATTAGGCAAACGGAACAAGAGTTATCTCCCTTTGACCTGACTAAAAATATAAAGTTAGTTCCCTTATTCACAGAGTATGATCCAGAGGATTATTTTCGGGTATTTGAGGAAACTGCTAATCACCTTAATTGGCCTGCTGAACAGTGGGTATGGCTCCTTAAACCTAAATTGTCAGGTAAAGCTGCTAAGGTTGTTAGGCATCTGGATGATACTAATGATTATAAACAGGTTAAGAAAGCAATCTTAGATGCATTTTCCATAACAGAGGAAGGATAAAGACAAGCTTTTCGTAACTTATGTAAATCAAATATCCAAACTTTCCTAGAATTCGCTTCTGACAAGCTTAGAGCTTTCAAGAAATGGTTTAAGTGTGCTGAAGTAACTTCTTTTGAAGAACTGACGAATTTATTGGTTCTTGAAGAATTTAAAAGGAAACTTCCCATTAATGTAATGTTCTATATTGAAGATAGGCAGGAGAAAGATTTACTTAAGGCTGCTTCCTTGGCTGACACTTATTCCTTAATACATAAGTCTATTCCTAATAAAAGAGCTGAGGTTTATGTAAAACCAGTTTCAGGAAAATCCCAGCAGATTTCGGATGATAATCCCAAAGGTTCTGATAATCCTAAATGTAGTTATTGTAAGAAAGAAGGACATACTATTCGTAATTGAAAAGACCCTAAATGTAAAGGATCTGATAACTACCGTAATGTTTTTTATGAAACCCAACGTAAAATTTTCAACCTTCAAGAGTAAACCTGTTTCGCATGTGCAAGCAAATGTACTAGATGTGTTTGATGATTTTAAGTCTGAAGGTATAATAGCCTTGGGGGAGAAAGAACAGAAGTCTATGGTCACTATATTACGAGACACTGGAGCTGGTTTAACTTTGTTGCATAGTAAGGTTTTACCTAATGTTGAGAATAATCTAACTGGTGAGAAGGTGGTTGTAAGGGATCTTACTGGAATCTCATCCATTCCCCTTGCCAGTGTCTACCTTGATTGTCCACTTATAAAAGGGAAAGTTGAATTAGGGGTGATTGATACAGAATTGCCGGTAAAAGGAGTTTCATTGCTATTGGGTAATGATTTAGCCAGGAAATTAATTGTACCAAATTTAATTGTCACTGATACCCCCATGGAGGATAAGGTAGTTTTGGACAAACCTTTGATGGATGATGAGAAGGTAGATCTTGAACAAGCCCCAACACATATAGACACTCTGTCCCAAGCAGGAGAAAAGGAAAATGACTTTGAAGTTGATAGTGATTTCTTAGCTAAGGTAATGTCTAGAGATAAACTAATAGTTGCCCAGAGGTCAGATCAATCTTTATCTTGTTTGGATAAGGCTGTTGATATAAAATCTTTGAATAAATCCCCTTCTTTTTATCATAATAATGGTATCCTAATGCGTTTTTACCGTCCTTCTAACTATTCAAATCTCGATACTGTTAGAATTATCCAACTCAAATCAATTATAAGGCAAGTCTTTATATTTCAACTTACCTGCACCATCTTCAAGAATAATTTCTTCTTAACTTCGAATTTTAAATCCTTAATTAACTCTTTACGGCAGAAAAAGAACACCCGTTCTTCTGTCCGACAGGTACCAAAAGACTCTCGACTCCTTGTCGGACCAAAAACTGTCAACGACTCCGTTTCCTTTCACTTTGTCCGAATCTCTCGAACAATGTTGAAATATAAAGACGGGAAAGCAAAACTGTTTCCTTATAAGGAATACATTTAACATTGAATTAATTAATTCAATTAGAATACAAAAAGGGGAAAGTTAAGAATTTACATTTAATATTAACAAACGGCAATCATTCAGTTTACTTTCCGTCCATAAACGAACACCAAAAATGGGGACAAAAAGTAAGAAACAAACGAACTAGTCAATTCGATTATTCTCCCACGAATGAAATTACCATTCTCCAATCAACTATTTCTACGTCTTCCCCAATCAACAAAAAGAAAAGTGGTTACACAAAGAACCATTTTGACAGATTAACTCCACAACAAAAGACAACTTTTATAAAACAAAAGCAAACCATTGTTTACAATCTACCCTCCCGAGCTAAACTTCTTATTAGGTTTCTGGAGGCAAGAGCAGTACTACGGGTAGGCCTAGTAGATGTTTCATTGGGCAAAGCTGTTCCAGTGTCAGGTATTTCATCTGTTGCCAACTCACTAACATTTTCTTCTTGTTCTTCAATTTGAACATATAAATTAGGATCATTAAGTTCAGAATATAATTCTAAAGGTAGTAAAAAACTATTTCACTTTCACTTTTATCAGGCTTAACAATACGAACAGTACGTACAACACCTTCGTTATCACTTAATGTTTCAACAATTCTAACCAATGGCCAATAAGTTCTAGATTTGGAAGGTAATTTAAAGAGGGCAATTTCCCCTTTTTCCCATTTTCTTTGAGGATGAAAAGAAGATCTATCCTTTTCTTTCAAACTTACTAGATATTCAGAAAGTCACCTTTCCTTAAAGCTTTCATAAAGTCCATCCCTAGTTTCCAAAGTACGAGCAAGGAGAGAAGAATACTCATCCTCCTCACCATACTCCCACTCAGAATCACCAAACATTAATGAAGGAATAAATCTGCCAACCAAGAAATGATTAGGAGAAATTATATCTATCTCATTTTCACAAGATCTATAAGTTAAAGGACTATTATTAAAAATTTTCTGAATGTCAGAGAGGAAAGTGACAAATTCAGAAAATGAAGGAGTAAATCTACCAAGAGTTTTAAAAAGGCAATGCTTAACTGTTTTAACTAATCTTTCCCAAACAGCACCATACCACGCTGCGTACACAGGGATAGTCTTATGAGAAATTGAAGCGACCCTAAACTTCTCCTCAAACTCAGAAGAAGTAAGTAACTGTTCAATTATATTACCAGCCTGAACAAAGGACTTGGCATTATCTGAATAAACAGCAACAGGAACACCAAACCTATTAGAAAATCTAATGAAAGCTAATATAAATTCCAAGGTTGACATAGACTGGACAACTTCCAAATGTATTGCTCTTGTATTGAAACAAGTGAAAATTAGAGTGTACGCCTTAAATTTTTCTCCATTTTTCTCCCTCAACCATAAGTGGCCTGTATAATCCACACCAGTATGAGCAAAAGGCACACTCAAATTAACCCTGGAAGAAGGAAGCGAAGAAGGAGAAGGATACTTCACTGTGCTAGAATTATAACGCTTGCATACAATACAATCCTTAAGGGCAGACAAAACTGCTTGCCTAGCCTTCACAATCCACAAACCATGCACTCGCAAAAAACTAAAAGTGGATTGCAAACCCATATGCATAGACTTACAATGGGCATAATAAATCAACAACCGGGTCAAATGATGCTTCTTATTCACAAGAATAGGATTGACAATATTAAATTATAAAGTATTGTTTTTGTCAATCCGACCTTTAGTTCGCATTATACCATTATCATCCAGAAACAAATTAAACTGCCTAACTAAAGGTGGAATTTCAACTAAAGAATTTCTACTCTTCAGATAAGATAATTCAAGAGGAAAAGCTTCCTCTTGCATTAACCTTAGAAGGTAATTAGAAGCTGCCTCAACAGGGTCAGCTTGAATTTTCCTAAACTTATATACAACAGTAAATACCTTAGAAACTACACTTATAAGACTAGAAAAACTAGAAAAAATACTAATATTTACAAGAGGTTCCTTATTAGGAAACATTACAGGAGAAATTAAGTCACCCTTCAGATAATCCGGAATACAACCCAAAAGACCCTTAGGCCACTCGTCAGGAGAATTCAACCAAGAAGGCCCTTTGATCCAAAGACTGGAATTTTCTAGAAAATGCTTACAAGTACAAGGTTTAGCAAGTAAATCAGCCTGATTGCTAGATGAAGGAATATAAGCTAATGAAACTCTACAAAATCTATCAGAAATCCTATCTAACAGATTAGAAATTTCCTTCAACCTATTATTCACAAATGTGTTTCTCATAGGAGCCCTATTAGTATGAATCCAACTAAGAACTACTTGGCTATCTATAAAAAGAGTTATGCTTTCAATTTTAGTACAATTTAATAGATTATTTTCAAAAATAGTATCAAAACACTTCAAAGCTAATTGAGCAGCCAAAAGTTCTAAAGTCGGGAGAGTTTTCTCCTTAATAGGGCTAACCTTAGTCTTAGCAAATATCAGGGAACTATGACCACCTTGCACAGCATACATAGCACAACCATAAGCTTCCTTAGAAGCATCAGCAAACAAAAACAGCTTGATAGGAGCATCAGTTTTATAAGTTTGTCTGCAAAAAGAAGCTTGACTAACCTCACTGTAAGAACTGCAAAATTTACTCCATAACTTAGCAATTTCAGCACTTGCTGTTTCATCCCAGTTCGAAACTTGCTGGCACAACTTACGAATAATAAGCTTGCCCTGCAGTATTATAGGTGCAAATATGCCAATAGGGTCAAAGACAGAAGACAAAGCTGACAAAATCTGACGCTTTGAGGAAGCACCCTTGTTCAATTGCTTAACCTTTAATTGTAAGGTATCCTGGTTAGAGTCATAAATATATCCTAAAATCTTCATTTCAGAAGAAGCTACCTTTTCATCTTCATCAAGAGTAGATAACGAAGCAGGACAATTAGAACCCCACTCCCGTAAAGGCAACCCCCCTGAATTCATAATTTCCTTAATAGAATTGATAATAAATGGCGACTGGGCTCCCTGATTAGAAGAGAGCACCAAGTTATCCATATAAAATTTGTCTTTAATCAGAAAAGCTACTTCATTCCCTCTATAACTAGACAAATGATGTTGAATAATATAATTCAATATAAAAGGAGAACTTACAAATCCAAAAATTATGGTATTATACCTATAAGCAACAAACTTCCCATTTATCTTTCTAAAGAAACAAAATCTATTTCGATCACTCTTCAGATAACCTAACTTGGAGAAAAGCCTTCACTATATCAGCTACAACTACATAATCATTATTCCTGAAATACAAAACTAATGACAACAAGTTGTTCATCAAATCAATACCAGGAAAAGCGGCTTCATTTAATGAAGGAGCTTTTCCCACCTTTAAACTACAATTGAATACAGGACGGATTTTAGTGGTGGCATTTTCATTTCTTATGACAGGACGATGAGGAATGAATACTTGGCCTGCGGCTCTATTTTTAACAGGCTCAATAATGCTAAGCTCCTCCTGTCTATCAAAAACTTCCTCATATTTAGAGGATATATTTGATCTTCTAATTTAGAGTAAATCCGCTCAGCAACTGACAATGAAATCTTTAAATTGTTAGGGACTTTTTCAATTAAATCCTTTTTCCATGGTAACTGAACGTGATAATGTCCTTCATGAAAAGAAATTGATTTAGCAAATTCAGCAACTTGTTGGTCTTCATAAGGAAGGAAATTTTCATCTTTAATCCCAATCGATTCCAAGTTATAGAAATTGTCGCGTCCATACTCGACACAAGAATCAGGAAAGATATCATTCAATGGATCGAACTTATAGCCTACTGGATTAATTGCAAAATTTACTAATAACTTCTGTTTTCCAAGTTGCCTTGGAGGAACAAATTCCAGAAGTCTAATTTTATTAGGCTTAGAAGTCTGTTTAATCTCCAAATTACGGGAAGAATTATAAAAAACTCTAGATTCTCTGTTACATTCAGGTATATATTTAATCTCCTTATTAGGAATAAACCTAACAGATTCAGCTTTACCATTACCTTTTGGTCTATTTTCCAAGATTTTATTACTATCAATTATAGGACAAGACTCTACCGCTCTTACTGGTTTATCTCTAACACAAGGTTCATAAGAATCAATTCTCTCATAAAAAAAGCTTCCTTTGTGAAGGATGAACAAAATTGACTACTGTACCAAATGGAATAACCCCATTGGCCAACTTAATTACTCTAACCTTAATATTAAATAACTCTACGGAGTCTAAATCTAACTGACTAAATTCCTGAAGGATATCATTCCCTAGGATACCTAATTTATTTACAATTTCAGTTTTCCTTCCTGGGTAATTATTACATACAGAATAACCTGCAGATTCCAAGTTTTTAGCTACAGAAGGCAACATAGGAATTTGGAGGGAAAGATTAAAATTTTCCAATGCAAAAAAAAAAGACAACTAGACTTTATCCCACAAGGCATTGTTAAATCAGCTATCAAATGAAATCCCTCACTAACTCTAGTTGGCAACCCATAAGAGGAAACTAACCTAGATAAAGGAGCACCACAATAATCTCCTAATTTACAATCAACAATTTGTTTATTAATAACACTAAACTGGGCTCCAGTGTCTAATAGAAAACAACATTTAAAAGATTTCCTACCCCTACCAACTTTGAGTGTAATAAAGGGAACAAATATTTCAGACCCTAATTGACAACTTAATACTTTTTTACCAAAATCCTTAATAGCATGAGGACACATTGCTCCATGATGTTCAGATTTATTGCAAAAAAACATTTATAAGGTAACAATGATTTATTTCCCGGACATTCCGAGGCCCTATGCCTATCACTGAAGCATTTAATGCAAAAAGTTAGTTCTTCAGCTCTATTCATCCTAGCTTGCAAACTATCAAACCTAGTACATTTAGAAGAGTTATGACATGTTTCTTTACAAAATTTACATCTACCAGAAGATAAAGGTTTACTGGTAAATTGAACTTTATTAGAGTCATTACTAGCAGTAGATTTATTACTATACTTTGATTGTTGGAAATTACGGTCTTTACCTTCATATTTAACTTTAGGTTTTGCACCAGAATTTTCATTATGACCTAAACTAAGGCCTGCAATAATACTCTGATAATTATCTAACAACTGGTTAAAATTAGGATAAGAAGATTCTGTAGTTCTAGAGAGTTCTATCAAAAAATTTCTAGGAAGTTTCCTATTTACAATTTTGCTAATTAGCAATAGAGCAGCCGAATCGACTTCAATCAGATCTATACCAAGTCCCTTCAAGTCAATGAATTTATTATTCAAAGATCGAACCAAAGATTCTACTTCACTAAGAGATTTTACTTCAGAAAGTTCAAAACTTCACCTATTACTTGATCAATTATGTTGTCTTCATCCAGAAAATTAAGATCTAATTGCTTAAAAGCCAAATCAAAACCTTTATCATTTACTGTAATGTTTTCTACTATACTTTACGCTTCACCTAACAAATAACCCTTTAAATAAATAAACTTTTGAGCATTAGTTAAGTTAGGCATACCAGCCAAAGCATTATTAAAAGCCTTCTCAAAGTTAAAATAGGCAAATGGATTAACTGCATTGTTTTCAAACTTCTGAATTTGAATAGGAGGGAGAGGTAATTTTACAATTTTACTAGAACCATTTTGAGGAGTATTCTTACCTCCAAACAAGTTATCAAATTTTACTCTAAATTCTGACAGAGTTTTCTGTATTTCATAATGATAATCTCTTGCTGGTTGCATAATACTATCTAGTTCATTTTCAGCAGCAATTTCACAAATGCTTGCGTCAAAATTCTCAACTATTACTACATTAGCATCAATTTTATGAATAAATTCTTGTAACAAATTACTATCAATTTGATCGTCCTTTAAAGAGTCAACCTTCTTAACATCAAGAGTTATTAAACCCTTAACATAAGCCCTCTTTTTAATTAACTTTTTTTATTTCAGAATCAGTCATCTTGAACAATGCTATTAACCAATACTAAATTACCCAAAGAAAAAATCAAAACTTAACTTAATCAAGTCAATGCAAAGCAAGTTATCATCAATTACTTCCTAATGAAAAAAATACAGCATACTATGCTAACAGCAAAACTTAGGCTAGCCTACCTCAAACTTGATCAAAAATAATTTAGATTACACTTAACATCAGCTAGGCTAATCAACAGGTTATTTAAATGAAAAGGTTACTAACTTAACCTAAACTAAATTAATCTAAGCTTAAATTAATACAAGTATAAATAAGGACCAATACTGCTCCTTTCCTTATAAGGAATAACAACAGTATACAAAAAATCCTAACATTACAAAACCCAGATGAGCCTAGAGAAAAAAAATATATACTTGACACTAGAACAGCTAGACTAACTTAACCTAGGCCTTTGCTCATACTAAAAGTCAGCCATTCTCTGAGCCAACTTCACATTACCATCAATATTTCGGTGTACTCCATCCCTGGCATAAAGGCATGGGTTGGAAAATCCCTTAACCCCTTTCATTAGAAACAAACTATCCTTGCCCTTCCATTTATTCAACCACTTATTGAATTTATTAGATTTTGCCTTGAAATCCTGCCGCAACGCGTCAAAACTTTCACAGTGGTTTCTAACAAATCTATCCTCTATTTGGGCAAAAATTAGTTTAGCATCAGGACACAACTTTTTCAGTAATTCAGCAAAGGCCTCACAACAGTGCTCTACTTTCCATACCTCCGCAGTACTGTGGATAGCATCCAAATCATTGCTGCCCAGGAACACAAAGATGCGACTAGGCCTAGACCTCTTAGGGTTAGCGAAATACCGCTCTACTTCAACCTTGATGTTTTCAAAGGTTGCGCCCCCTTTGCAGATGTAATTAAACCCGTCACATTCTCTTAAGCATGACTCGGACAACCTCCGCACCCAGCTATGCCCAATAACAAGTGTCATAGCCAAAGAAAAATCAAACAAACAAGACGAAAAGTAAACTGAAATCTTCCGGAGTAAAATTTAAAATTCGAATATGTTAGAATTATCCAACTCAAATCAATTATAAGGCAAGTCTTTATATTTCAACTTACCTGCACCATCTTCACGAACAATTTCTTCTTAACTTCGAATTTTAAATCCTTAATTGACTCTTTACGGCAGAAAAAGAACACTCGTTCTTCTGTCCGACAGGTACCACAAGACTCTCGACTCCTTGTCGGACCAAAAACTGTCAACAATTCCGTTTCCTTTCACTTTGTCCGAAACTCTCGAACAACGTTCAAATATAAAGACGGGAAAGCAAAACTGTTTCCTTATAAGGAATACATTTAACATTGAATTAATTAATTCAATTAGTATACAAAAAGGGGAAAGTTAAGAATTTACATTTAATATTAACAAACGGCAATCACTCAGTCAACTTTCCGTCCATAAACGAACACCAAAAATGGAGACAAAAAGTAAGAAACAAACGAACTAGTCAATTCGATTATTCTCCCACGAATGAAATTACCATTCTCCAATCAACTATTTCTACAATACCTAGAGTGAGAAATACCAAATTGTTGTCCCTTCTCCAGTACGCACTCATACAATGGAAATTGCACATGATGAACCAGGTGGTCATTTGGGACAATACAAAACTTACTATAGAATACTTGATAAGTTCTATTAGCGTAATTTGAGGAAAGACGTAGGAGATTTCATAAAGACATGTCATGTATGCCAAATAGCTGGCAAACCTAACCAAGTCATTCCTAAAGCCCCTTTACAGCCTATATTAGTTCCACATGAGCCCTTTGAGAAATTAGTAATATACTGTGTTGGACCCTTGCCCAAGACGAAAGGTGGTAACCAATATTTATTAACTCTTATGTGTCCCAGTACTCGTTTTCCAGAGGCCATTCCACTTAAGAATATATCTGCCAAAAATATTGCTAAACACCTTTTAAGTTTCTTTACTACTTACGGGATCCCCAAGGATATCCAAACTGATCGTGGTTCTAACTTTACAAGTAAACTTTTCAGAAATCCTTAAGGAATTAAATATAAAACATAGCTTATCATCTGCATATCATCCGGAATCTCAGGGAGTCCTTGAACGATGGCACCAAACATTTAAAAGTATGTCAAAAAAGTTTTGCTTAGAGAGCAATCTTGATGAAGGAGTAAAGTTTTTGTTGTTTGCTATATGTGAGTCCCCCCAGGAATCCCTTGGTGTTTCTCCTTTTGAAATGGTATATGAGAGATTATTAAGAGGACCCCGTGCATTAATTAAAGATGAATGGTCAAAGCCCCCAGACTCTAATCAGACTGTAACTGTTCAACAATATTTGAGTAACTTTAAGGAAACCCTTTCCAAAGTCTGTAAAATAGCCAGTGAAAACTTAAGCAAAGCTCAGATTAAAATGAAAAATAGTTTTGATCAAAAAAACTAAAATTAGGAAGTTCAACCCAGGAGATCTTGTGTTAGCATATTTTCCTATCCCTGGATCCCCATTTTCCTCCAAAATATTTGGTCCATATAAAGTAGTTAAAAATGTCAATAACCATACCTATGTGATTGAAACCCCTGATAGAAGGAAAAGTACTCAAATTATCCATGCCAATATGCTTAAAAGGTATCATTCCAGGAATACTGAAACTGGTTATGGAGACAAAATTGTAAATGTTAATGTTAAGGTCAAGGACGAGAAACCTGAAGTAAGTGAACCTGAATTCATCAATTCATGGCGTTTTGTAGATAATGGTGCTGCTCTGAAAGACTTTGAAAACTCATGTCGTCTTTCTCCTTTTCAATCAGAAGGACTTCAAAATCTTATTTACTCTTACCCAGAACTTTATGGGGAAAATCCAGGTCAGTGTAGAGTTCTCACCCATGACATCGAACTTCTACCAGGAAATGCTCCCATACGACAACGCCCTTATCGCATCAGCCCGGCCAAGAAACTAGTGATGAAAGAAGAAGTGGAATATCTTCTAAGAGCTGGATTAGCTAAACCAAGCAAGTCACCATGGGCGTCTCCCTGTCTATTGGTACTAAAGGAGGATGGCAGCATGCGACTGTGTACAGACTACAGGAGAGTAAATTCTGCTACTGTTAAGGATAGTTACCCTTCACCCCGTCTAGATGACCTTATAGACTCTGTGGGCCAAGCAAAGTATGTAGCTAAGATAGATCTCCTCAAGGGGTATTATCAGGTGAAGTTAGCATCTAGAGCCAAGCTTATATCGACTTTCATAACTCCTTTTGAGTTATTCCAATATGAAGTAATGCCTTTTGGTTTAACAAATGCCCCATCCACATTTCAACGCATAATTAACTACACCATTCAGGGTCTAGAGGGAGTATTTGCATATCTAGATGATATATTGGTGATGGGAGAATCTTGGGAAGAGCTTATGAAACATTTGAATATGCTCTTTGATAGATTGAGAGAAGCCCAGTTAACAATAAATTTACAAAAATGTGTTTTTGGTCAAGCTACAGTTACTTACTTGGGACATATTGTGGGTGGAGGTAATGTCAGGCCTAAAACTGCAAATGTTAATGCCATTCTTGACTATCCAGAACCTAAGACTAGGAAATCCCTTAAAAGATTTCTAGGCATGGTTTCATATTACAGGAAGTTCTGCCATAATTTTGCTTCAGTAGCTGCCCCTTACCAGCCCTAAAAAGAAGTATGAATGGGATGAGAGATGTCAGGCAGCATTTGAACATTTAAAATATTTTTTGAGCAGTGAGCCAGTCTTACACAGTCCTAATTTTTCTAAACCCTTCTCTTTGCAAGAAGGCGCTTTCGACACGGGTGCTGGAGGAGTGTTGCTGCAGGAAATTGATGGGGTACTCCACCCAATAGGATACACCTCCAGTAGCTTCAAGCCTCATCAGCTGTCCCACAGTACCATAGAGAAGGAGCTTTTAAGTTTGGTTCTTGCTCTCCAAAAGTTTGAATGTTATCTGCAAGGAGCTCCCGTCATCCATGTCTATACGGACCACAACCCCCTCACCTTTCTTGAGCGCACCAAGGCCCATAATCAGTGCTTGCTAAGATGAGCTTTATATCTTTAAAACTTCAACCTTCAAATAAAGCACCTCAAGGGCAGCGACAACGTATTTGCTGATGCCTTGTCACGGGCCCATTCTCAACCTTCTCAGGAGATGTAAGGTGTTTAACTTTGATCAAGCCACTCTGCTGGGCTTGATCCTCTAGGGGGAGGCATTACACCTTCCACATTATTGTAATTATTGCATATATTTTGCCTGACTGTTTTCCCCTGTATACTACTTTCCTTTGTCCTTTCCCAGAAACTTGTTTGCCTTGTTTCACACTCCTTGTTCTTACTTACTCCGCCCATCCTAAATTTCTTCAACCCCTAAATGTAATTTTGAATCAGTCTCCACTCAGCAACTAAACCAAGGACTTTGGTGTCCGGCAAGGAAGCAGTCCACTTTATTGTGATGTATCTATAACCTAAGTATAAGTGATATTGTTGTAAGGGTTTAATAACGAATTGTGCTTTTGTTTCAAGTGTTCTTAATTTCTAGTGTGATTACTTTTCGAAACGTGGTTGTCATTTGTCATTTGTCAATTGTCATTTATTTTGTCCTATTGTGTCATTCCTGTCCTTTATGGCATTTGTGTTCCTTTTATATTGACGTTAAGTCTGATTGCAATGTTTTGTAAATAATTTTTGCATTATTATATTTAAATCTTGTTTGATTGTATTCTCATTCAAATACCATTATTTTGTATTATTATGGTCCATTGAACCCACCTGCTAAACTGGTAAATTACCCTACTCTCCCACGACTTTAATATATATATATATATATATATATATATATATATATATATATATATATATATATGTATATATATATATATATATATATATATATATATATATATATATACTGGGTGTCTCAAAATTAGAGCCCTCCCCTCACAGAACAAATGGAAAGTTATGAAGCTTTCTGCTATAGCCTATCTCCAGGTACATTATCTTAAGTTTTTATTAGGCTATTTTTCATTTTACATTTCTTGTGTTTTCAGACTGAGTGACAGAGTTAGATACAGCCATGGCTAATGACTCGGAGGAAATCAGATGGATTGACCGAATCCGGGTTATAACCTTCAGAGAGGCCAGGGATGCTGGCGAATCCTTCATTTCATGTTCCTGGATAGCTAAATACATTAAAAGAGATGAATTCTTTGTTAAAAGAAACTGGAACAAAAATCCATATGACTATCATCACGAAAAGAGTGAGAATCTTGGAAGGCCTGCAGTCCTTTCTCAGGAGTCAAAAGACATCATAGCTGAGGCAATCTGTTGACCAAGAAAGTCTTTATGTAAATTGGCACTTGAACTAGTACTAAAAAGGGGAAAGAAGAGAAGTTATAGTGCTGTATATCGTGAGTTGAAAAAATCTGGTATCAAGCCATTTCATGTTATCAGCAAGCCCAACATCACTCAGCAACAGAGAAGACCGTGCATGGTTTTGTGGTTCATTTCTTAAAGATTGGGATGAAGCTGATTTTCTTCAAGTTGTGACATCAGAAGAATTCTTCATTTACATAGTCCAGGAAGCCAAATCATAAAAAAGACATCATTTGGGCTGCAAAGTTGTGAAATTTCCTGAATGTTTTGGGAATTTTTCTATTTCACAGCCAATCGGTTAATGTGGATCATCAAAGAAAAAGGACAGTCATGGAAGGGCGAATACTTCATAGAAACTGTGCTTACTGATTAAGTATTTCTTTTCCTCAAAGATCCTGAAAATGTGTTATCTGTTGAAGAAGTCACAATTTTACATGATAAGGCACCATGTTCCAAGGCTCTTCAGACACGGGAGCTACTTCAAAACAGTGGTGCTGATTTCTCCTTGTCAAGTGAATTTCCAGGTAGCCCCCTGACCTTAAGGTAGTCTCCACTTTGGAGGGTGCCAATCGTAAAACATATTTGCCAAAAATACACTAATCAAGACAGGCTAATGAAATTTTCAGGCATTATCAGCACTATAATAATGCATATTCTCTGTGAGTTTTATCATCCTACAGGGAAAATTAATGATTTTATGAAAAAAAATGTGAAAAAACGGAAATTTCCGGGCCTCTCGTACTGAAGGTTATTTGGTGATTGGTGAGAAACTACAGTCTTGAATAGAAATTCAGCCTGACAGAATGTTGGTATATCCACCTGGAACATGCACAAAACAAATTATCAAAATAGAACAGTAAATAAGCACGTTATAACAAAAAAAAGAGCAACAACTTCGTAAGTTCAGCGAAAGCCCCGCCGAAAAGTCAGACTATAGCTAGGAAGAAATATTCAGGAAAAATTCAAATCTCGATTTAGGGACAAAACCTTTTGAGAGTTTGTAGTTATTATGTCACTTGATAGCCTAAAACATCTAAAAATTATATTATTTAGGACAATCAAAGAACCCCCCCTTTTTTTTGGGGGGGGGGGTTTCTTTGATTGTCCTAAATAATTAATTTTTAAATTTTTAGATGTTTTTAGGCTTAATCAAGTGACATAATAACTACAAACTCTCAAAAGGTTTTGTCCCTAAATCGAGATTTGAATTTTTCCTGAATATTTCTTCCTAGCTATAGTCTGACTTTTCGGCGGGGCTTTCGCTGAACTTACGAAGTTGTTGCTCTTTTTTTTGTTATCACGTGCTTATTTACTGTTCTATTTTGATAATTTTTTTTGTGCATGTTCCAGGTGGATATACCAACATTCTGTCAGACCGAATTTCTATTCAAGACTGTAGTTTCTCACCAATCACCAAATAACCTTCAGTACGAGGGGCCCGGAAATTTCCGTTTTTTCACATTTTTTTTTCATAATATCATTAATTTTCCCTGTTGATGATAAAACTCACAGAGAATATTGCGTTATTATAGTGCTGATAATGCCGGGAAAATTTCATTAGGCCATGTCTTGATTAGTGTATTTTTGGCAAATATTTTTTACGATTTTTTACAATCGGGACCCCTCCAAAGTGGAGCCTACCCTTAATGTGTGTGAAAACATTGTTAGTATCTTAAAGGATCGTGTTGAAGTGTGCACATTGAACTATGATGGTATACCAAGCCTTGACGACCTGCGAAGAGAGGTGACCGAAGTGCTCAGTGAAATAGAGTTTGAGTCTCAGCAATTTTGCGATTTGCTGAAATCATACCCCTCAAGAATGCAGTCAGTGGTACAGGCAGATGGAAGTCACACAAAATATTAAATACTCAGAGAGAAACTTAAATAAATACCTGTTCAGCATTACTTTTGTATTTGTCCATATCAATTTTACACACACACACACATACACACATACACACACACACACACACACATATATATATATAAATATATATATATTATATATATATATATATATATATATATATATATATATATATATATATATATATATACGCATGTATGTATGTGAGAATGTGTGTGTATGTGCTGCATACACTTTGACATGCATTGAGAAATTTTAACCAAACGTGTAATAACTATAACTTAGCATCTTGGAAAGAATACTGTGAAGATAAGACAACACTGGCACCAAAGGGGGTCTTGTGGGAAGGGTGGGAAAGGGGTGAAAAGTCAAAATAACTGAAAACAACAGATATTAGTGACTAATCCATAGTGTTTGAGGCTGATAAGATTAATTATGACACTCCTGATGCCCTTCAAGTCCAAATTCAGCCCCAATATGGAGGAGGGTGAAAAGGGGAGGGAATGAGGTGGCATAAATATAACCGAAAACGACTGATATTAGTGTCTAACCCATAGTTTTCTAGGTCACTGAGATGAGTAGTGACTATCCCATTGTTCTTTAGGGCCAAGCTAAGCCCCACTAGTGAAGGAGTTGACATGTAAAAATAACCGTAAATAACAGATATTAGCATCTAATCCATAGTTTTGAGGTTGCTGAGATGAATAGAGACACTCTCAATGCCCTTTTAGTCCAAATTAAGCCCTGATAGGGATGGGACTGGAAAGGGGATTGAAGGGGATGTCGTGGTACAATAACCTAAAACAACACATATTAGTGTCTAATGCATAGTTTTCACGGTTGCTGTGATGAAGTGACACTCCAGATGCCATTCAAGTCCAAGTTCAGCCCCAGTAGGAAGGGTGGTAAGAAGGGTTGGGAAGGGAGTGACATGTAAAAATAACCAAAAAATATAGATATTAGTGTCTAATCCATAGTTTTTGAGGCTGCTGACATGAATAGTGATGCTCCTTTAAAATTCCCCATTCAGCCCTAACAGGAAGAGGGTTGTTATGAGAAGGGGTGGGAAAGGGGTGAAATGTAAAATACTGAAAATGACAGATATTACTGTCTAATTCATAGTTTTTGAGGTTGCTGAGATGAATAGTGACACTTCTAATGCTCTTTTAAGTCCAAGTTTCTCCCCCAATAATGAAGGGGGATGAGAAGTGGGTGTGAAGGGGGTGACATGTAAAAATAATGGACAATGACAGATACTAGTGTCTAATCCATTATTTTTGAGATTGCTGAGATGGATAGTGACACTCCCCATGGCCCCAAAGCCCAAGTTCAGCACCAATAGGAAGGGTGTGGTGAGAAAGGGTGGGTAGGGGATGACATAGAAACATTTAAAAATGACAGATATTATTGTGTAATTTATTGTTTTCAAGGCCACTGAGATGAATAATGACACTCCCAATATCCTTTAAGCTAAATTTAGCTCTAATAAGAAGAGAGGGTGGGGAGGTGGTATGATCTAAAAAGTGATTTGTGGTCATCAAAATTACAAATGCATTAGGTGAAAAGTGGCCCCAGCAGATTCAATATACTATATCTATATATATTTATAATCTATATAATCTATATATATAATTATATATAATATCATATATATATATATATATTAATAAATATATATACATATATATATATAATATATAGTATATATATATATAGATATATATATATATATATATATATATCTAAGTCTTATCGCTTGGCGATAGACTTTTTGTGTTCTCCACGACTGTCATTCGTAAGTATTTGGTTGGTTCCTCTCATCTCCCTTGGATATCTTTAGTAGAGAGGTTCTTTCTTGACTAAGCAAGATGATTCAAACAGGCAAGTTGAACAAGAGTAACAACTTTATTCTGTAACTCCATACTAGGATATGCAGCTCGGTCGGAAGACCGATATGTTTGATGGTTGGCGCGGAACTGCCATTCTAAAGCATCGCGTCGATAGCGGAACATTAGCTATCTCAGCAATTCATATAAAAAAACATACGTAGTCCGCCGGCTCGGAAGTTACAAGTTTCCGGCGTAGGTTAACAGGTCAACCGCTTCCCATGGAAGTTGTTGTGCAAAGTTATCATAGACATAAAATGTTGACAAAGCTTTGAGCTAGATCAGGCTACTGCAGACAGCGCATAGCGTAATCTAGGTCTGCTTTGGTTACGTCGAACCCTCCTAATGCCATGACCTCAGGTCATGGGTTATATTTACAGATCTTGTAAATCTAATATATGTAATTATTACATTAGGCTCGGACTGCTACCTATTCAAGCCTTGAATAACAAAAAAAAATTACTTTAAACATTGTTCATAGGAGCGTGCTCGTAACATAACGCCTAGGTATAACATAATAAGTGATTAAATGCATAAAAAGGTTCTGTTACATACCCTTGTTACATAATTCATAAACAAAGATAAATCATATCATAAACTAAGATTAAATCCCAAAAGGAAAATAAATGCATGGAAAATATAGATCCATGTTTGGTAATACTAATGATTAGGTACCCAAAAATAATAAAAAGGTAAATCAAAACATGTATACATGATTAATATGATAACAGGTAACCTGATTAAGAATAATGGTTACTAAATAATGATTATAGCATGATCATGGATAATTGTTAAAGAGTACTTGACACTCTTTGTATAGATAAATATAATTGTACAATGGTATAATAGTATAACTATGGAAATCTGCAGAAAAGCAATATATAGGGCTGATATATTTTATTAGGTGCCCGAAAAATACCTTTAGGAATATATTAATGTATAATATTGGGCTATAATGCTTTATTAGGCGCCCTGGAGATACTTTAACTGTTCAATGCAAGGCGTGAGTCTTTCTTGTCTACATTTTTGCCAGCATACGGGCCGCTTTTCACACACAACACTATTCCAGACAATTCCCTAGGCACGAACTGAAGTGGCCAGGTTCAGGCGGCCCTAAACGCAAACGACTTGAGTTTAACGGGTACGTCATCTAGACGGGCCAGTACGTTCCCTTGGAGATCCTTCTGTTTACGCCTCAGCCTACGCCAAGCAAAGATGTTGACGGCGATAACCAATATGGCCGTCACGCTGAACACGGCTAGCAGAATGTAGTAGCGAAGATTTTCTCCACCTGCATAAGTCGATGACGCGTGGGTCATCTCAGCCCAGTTGCGTCAAACGATGAGCTACTCGCGCGTTTTGTATGGGAGAGGAGTGACGGGATGATTGTGGACGCCCACGTGTAGTTCGCGAATACTCCTTTCTCACGTATTATCGTGTTGACCCCTCTGACGGTGTAGTTTGTAGATGTCCCCGTACAACCACGGTCCAGATACGTATCTGGACCGTGCGTACAACCATCGGCTGCTACGAAGATAGGGGCATGGGCATTGGTACTGTCCGGACACACGACGTCGAATCCGGCCTTATCATAACGGATCCAGGAACCATTATTCATCCTGTAATTGAATTTATTACCGTAAAAGGGATAAAAGTTTTCCCCAGACAACCTTCGCTTGTATGAGAGAGAGAGCCGTTTAGCACTATGTCTAACTCACATGAATCCGTTGATATGGATAGATTCAAAAGAGTCAGCTGTACAAATTTTATTATTCATGGCTTCTGAACAGTGAGTGAGTTTTATCTAAGTCTTTAATGATTTGTAATGAATTTCTTATCATAAGAATCAGTACATGCCCCGTTAAATTGGATATTACTGGATTTGAGTTATTCGTCATGAAAGTAGGAAACGGTGCTATTTTGTATGATTGCCAAGCATCGGAAGAATCAAAAGGAATTGTGATCATAATTCTATAATTTTCAAGCGCTGATATTAGGCTATAATAGAACTCTACTTTATGGCATCTAATAAAGGATATAACCTAGCTTCTCCCGTCCGTTTTCCAAAGTTAACGTCAGATCTTTATAGGCATGAGGTGAGGAGATAACACACGGCCCTTTGTTTGCTAACGTAATTGCTTCTACGTAATCTTTTGACTTTTCAATAAAATGTGATATTTTCACACGGATATGATCTATTTTCGAACTATAGTAAGCTAACGTAGCCAGCAAATGTTGAACTTCCATGACCTGATCGATATTATTTGAATGTTCATTAACGATACTCATTATTTGATTGATCGAAGATAACTGGCTGCGAAGTTCAGATAAGGCCAGTTCTGTTTTGTGTTGCAAAAACTCAATTCTTTTATTTTGATTATTTATCTTGAGGCGATTTGAGATTCCTAAGCCTAGATTCGCAACTGATCCTAAGATGTTTAGTCCAGCCAGAATAAGCGGGTTGCGGCGTTCAAGAGTATTGTGCCGGCACAGACCACATCAGCAGGTCACGAGCGAGTTCTTCTGCCTCGGCGGTTTTATTTTGTATGTCATAAAACAACATTTCCGCGACGCTTTAGCATGAAAGTTACGTTCGTGCATTTCCTTAAGGGAAATACCAAACCTCATCAGGTCATTCTTTAAGTTAAGGACGTCATCTTCAGGCAAGAAATAGCATGCATATCTACTTCTATAACAATATTACTTGACACGATGTATACATCATCTATTCTCTCGATAATCGAGCCATGATTAAATTCTATTTCTTTCGTCCTAGCGCTCTTTCCATACAACAAAGATGTCTGAATACACAATATCACTCCTAACAATAACAGATTCATTTTTGAAACCTGCAATGAGTAACACATATGTAATAACTCGCGTAAAAGAATAGGTTTACATACAATATGATTAATAGATATATATATATATAAATTATTATACAAGTTTCATAGATACAACCATTTTTTCCCTCACTCCATCTACCTTTCTTTAGATTCTGATATGTGCCAATGGGACTATTCTCACATCAGTGGGTTTGGATACATTTTGAACCCTAACTCTATTGGCCGTTAAATTTTCTAAAATGTTAAACGGGCCTTCAAACTTAGGTGTCAGTTTATAATTTAAACCTTTACGTACGTATACTTACTTGTATGTATACCTGATCGCCCACGGCATATGTTCTAGTTGGCTTAGCTGTTTTATCATGATTTTTTTTCATTATGATTTGTGCTTCTTCTAAATTCTTACGAATTATATTATATCGACTTATGCTTGCATCCCATAACATCCTTTAGAGGATTTGATAAATTAGTTGTTGTAGGCTTTAAGATGTGGAAAGGCGTTCGGGCCGGGATACCGTACAGTGCCTCGTGCTAGGTGTCATTTGTAATAGACACATGATACGAGTGATTAAGTGTGCTTAGTACCGCAGGTATGGCAATGTTTCCCCGTTGGGGTCTGCCCCCCCTAGGGTGACCCTTAAAATGTTTAAAACCTTACGATTTGCCTTTCCACTAGCCCATTAGACTCTGGGTGATAGATCATGGTATTGGATTTTCTTTATACAAAGGAATTCGCACAAGGAGTTAAGGACATGATTATTGAACTCCCCGCCCGAGTCTGAGATAATGACGTGTGGGAATTCCATGTTTACAAATGTAGCACTCGTAAAACTTCCTAGCGCACTCGACCGCGGTTTTTGTTTTAAGCGCTATAAGTTCTGTATATCGAGTCAAAGCGTCTATAATTACTAGGAGGGGCTTATTTCCTCTGTCTGACTCGTAAAATCCTGTTAATAAACTAATGTACTCTTTCAAAGGGTTGATTTGGCACGGGGTAAGCCCTAGGCTGACAGGTCTTCGTGTGCCCTTTGTATTCTTGACAAGTGCGACAATTTGCTATGTGCTTTTTTTTATATCTGTAAGCATCGTATGCCAATAAAACATAAGGATTTGGCTTTCTGTGACATCAAGGTATAACCCGGGTGTCCGTGCAGTGGATTTTCATGCAACCACTTTAAGACAGTGGGTATGAGTGAGATAGGCACCACCACCTGGTTGTTATTCAACTGTGGTGTGTTGCGGGTTTTCCTCGTCACGGATCTACACAGGATGTCCTGTAGGATATAATTCTGCTGCTTATACTTTAGGT
Source organism: Macrobrachium nipponense (assembly GCF_015104395.2). Classification (NCBI taxonomy): domain Eukaryota; kingdom Metazoa; phylum Arthropoda; class Malacostraca; order Decapoda; family Palaemonidae; genus Macrobrachium; species Macrobrachium nipponense. Next base: position 35,288,355 of record NC_061091.1, read on the forward strand.
ATTCCTTTTCCTTCGGATTTCCGTTTAACGCAATGATGATTTTTTCTATTTGCGGATCTTTTCTTTGTTCCGTCTGTAATAGTTCAGCACTCCAGCCCAGATCTTCCTGTTCAGATATAGTTTTTAACAACGGGCGTGGAGGTTGAGATATCTATTAATTCAGCTAATGGCTCGTACAAGATGAAGAGGGGTTGCGTGATAATGCGTCAGCAATGATATTTGCTTTCCCAGGTAAATACCCGATCCTCGCGCCAAAGTCCTGAATGATCATTGTGCCACCGAGTTCGCTTGGGGCTGTGACTAAAGCCTTTAAAGAAGTCGGTTAGGGGCTTATGATCAGTGAGAACCTTGACGGGGTAACCGTATATTATGAATTTAAAATGCACGAGTGAATTAACAATAGCGAGCCCTTCCTTGCTATTACTGCATATTTACTTTCGGAAGGTCTCAGTTTACGTGATAAAAAGCTATAGGGAAAAACTGTTTATCATATTGTTGAAGCATACCCCACCTACTCCTAGGTCTGAGGCGTCTGTTGCTATGAAAAATTCCTTACCGAAGTCAGGAAATTTCAAGATAGGAGAAACTACACAGTTCATCTTTCATTTATCGAACGCCTGTTGATGAATTTCAGACCATACGAAATCTACGCCCTTCCTTATAGATCGGTTAGGGGAGCGGCTATGATTGAGTAGTTGCGGATGAAGCGGCGATAGTAGCCGCTGCATCCTAAAATTGCTGTATTCCCTTGACGTTAGTAGGTATCGGAAGTTACGGATAGCCGACACCTTATCGTGGACGACTTTAAGACCTTCACTAGAAACCGTGAAACCTAGATAGACTAGTTCTGTTTTAAAAAATTCACACTTACTTATCTTTACCCTTAAATTATGCTGCCTCAATCTCTGTAGCACTAACTCCAATTTACGGTAAATGTTCTTCTAATGTGTTGGAAAAGATACTAAGTCATCCATGTAGGCATGTAGGATATCTCCCAACAAGTCTCCAAACACGATGTTTATCATACGAGTAAAAGTTATAGGAGCACAACGTAAACCAAAAGGCATACGCAAAAACTTCATAATGTCCCCTGGCTGTGCTGAAGGCAGTGTATGGGATACTCTCTTGTTCCAACGGAATCTGATGAAATCCTTTTAGTAAGTCTAGGCTGTGAAATATTTATTCTGGCCTAGTAAGGAATAGGATATCATCGGTACATGGTACTGGGAATCTGTCAGGGATTGTTTCTTCATTTAAACGACGAAAAATCTACGCATATCCGCCAAGTTCGATCTTTTTCGGTACTACTATTAACGGAAAATTATAAGGGCTGTTTGATTTCCTAATGACTCCTTCTTTTAACATTTTACCTACTTCCTCTGCTTATCTCATTGCTGAAATTTCATAGGAAGTCGGTACGAAGGTACATAGATTACTTTCTGTTTGTCCTTGAGCCTTATTTGATGCTCGATGACATCCGTTTTTCCTAAGGTTCCATCCGTAGTGGAAAAAACATCATGATATTTAGTTAAAAGATTCAAAAATTTTCTGCTGAATTTCTTCTTCTTGAATGTCCTTATTGATTTTGTTCCTTATAGATTGCAAAAGGGGTTCATCCGCACTGATTGAGCGTGATTTATCTCAGCTACGGTAAGAATGCGATGTTTTATAAACTTCGGCATCCAAGATATGTTGATTTTTTGTGGATTACTAAAGTGGTATTCAATGATTACAGACTTCGATGTTACATTGTTGTTGTGAGCCGACTGTATAAATGGCTTGTGTGACGGAATAATTCCGTGTTGTTTTCAGAGATTTCAGGAAATGGATTAAATGTTTCAGATCCTAGGCAAGGTTCCTCTTTAAGCACGCACTAATAATATTTGAAGTTACAGTTAGGCTTCGAGAGTTTGCGTGCAAGCTGATATTACGGGTGAGCGAGAGTTCTGTTGGGTTGCCTGTATTATTTCTTGGTTCATGAGACAGGTGATTGGTTCCGTAATGTAAGTGACAACTCTGTCTGTCTTTATTATCTAAAACTGATTTTAGGGTATTAGAAGACCTATAGAATTTCCCTTTGATATACACGCCGTGTTTTGCAGGTGCTCAGATAATATTTTGAGTGCCCATAGACGGGTATCCGATAATTACTGCGGGATACATATTAATGTGTACAACGACAAAGGTATCAGCAAACGTGCGCTTACCGACCTTGTACTGTACATGAGTTACGCCCACAACATTTAATTCATTATTCCCAATGCCTGAGAGCCTTATTCCGGACTTTTCTATAGGGAAATTTGAAAAGAGTAAATGATGAGTTCTTAAATCCATGATATTACGGGGACTACCAGAATCAAAGAACAAAGTGAATGACTTATGGTCCAAATTTACTGCATGTAAGGTTGGTCGCAACTCGTCTTGACTAATAATTGCATGAATTTGTTGCAAATCTACGGGAACCTGCACAGATTTTTTGATTCGGCCGTGTGTTTCATAGGACAATCAATTGTCTCACAATGATCCTGATAAATGATTTAAACTGATTATTGATACAAAATATGTTGATATTGATGACCCAACATCGCCCTCTCCCCCCTTGGAGTGAACTACGTGGTATTTGTTTTGTTATCACACCTTGAAAATTCGCTTGCCCTTGCGAGTTCTGGCTAGACGGCCCAGGAACAGAAGGTACCTGAAGCACGATTTGTTGTTTCTGCTGTTGTGCAGAATTTCCGTTTGGTTGTTTCTTCTTATAGTACTGAGGACCCTTCTTTTATTTGCACTGGCAACTGGTTGCGTGTTTGTAGCATTCTGCTGTTGATTCCTCGAGTAGCAACGGTTATATGAATGAGTTGAACTATTGTGTATTGAACAAAAACGCGTCCGACAGTCTGAAATCATGTGACCTGGTCGTTTACAGTTATAACAAACCATCCCTGCAACTTGATTATTATTATGTACCACATTTACTTGTTGTGGCTTGTTCTCATTTTTTGCAAAAACTTGAATGAGCGAAGGATCTAGGTCGGTACATTTAGACATGTGTTTTTGTTATTTGTTTATACACATCTAATTCCGTACTGTCGGGCTGCAATTTTTATCAAAACACCGTACTAACGCTTCAGGCAACATTGCGTATAGACGTAAGGTAGATCAAGTGAATAGACGTAGGTAGGATAAAATCTTTCACTTTGATTTTGAGCACCTAACAACCCACCCGGAGTTACTTAAACTATCCTGATCTTCTTTAGCCGGTCGGCAATTAGCGCCGCCCCGTCGACAACATTGAGCTGAGTCATGGAGGCTTGGTTAGGATATTTTCTCATGCCAATACTACATCTAAAGCCTCTCACCCCCCATACACGGCACGTAATCTAATTTTGAACTCGTCCCATGTAAGCGCCTCTTGGAAAGAAACCCCCCTTAGATACTCACTTGCGTCACCTTTTGCAAAGTCAATGAAGCTCTTGGCCTCCTGTAATTGTACAGCTGGGTCTGTGATGCTTTTTGCTTTTAAATGAGCGTCTACAGATGAGATCCATGCCTGAACATTTTGAGGCAGGAACCCATTGACCCGACCTTGAAAAGGGACAATCGCTGACCTCGCGCTAACGAGAGTCACACATGGGGGTTGCCAGCCGGAGTAGTTGCCATTTCGACTTTCACTTTTTTCTTATCACTTCTAGTCCTGCAATCCGATCAAATATCTATAAGAGTACACTCGACCATTTACGTAACGCAGAAGCAATGTACTGTCTAAGTGTGTTATAATAATAGGAAAATCCCCCAAAAGATTACAAAAATACAGATAATATGATAAAATATTATACGGAGGAATTCCTGCAAGAAACGGGTTAATGGACAACGAGAAGAGAAAAAAAAAATAATCTGCGGGCGAGAACCTCGTCGTGGAAGATTGATCTGTAATGAAGGAACGATTAATATGGCGAACCACTCACCCCCAGAATACGATGATCGATTTGATGACAACACTCACTGAGGAAAAGACCTGAATAGATAAAAATGGTACTTAGCTCCAGATATATTGCGAAGGATTGTTGACATGGGATGAACGGTCTCAGTTCCTGTCTACGTCTCGGTAGGAAGTCGTGATGGACGCACGGTCTTCTCTCGGTGCACGATGCGTGGGGAAGTCCAAGATGATGACGTACAGCCTCCGTCCTGCACTACTTGCGGTCTAGCTGACACCTCTGCGTCCTTGCTTGATCGGGTGATTTTCCCTGTGTTTGTTTCTCTTTACCGTGATGTTCGATGTGCTCTCGTCCGGTGTAGATTCTAGAAGAAAGTGACAAAGTGCTCAACGCCCCCCGGTTGTTAAATGCGGTATCCTCCCGATGAAGGACATAGTTGCGCTTCAAAAACTGTGGCGTTGATTGAAGATCCCGTTTCCTAGTGTTTAGTTGTGTGAAGGTGGAAGCTTGGTCTTGTAGACTTCGGTGGCTCGATATGGGTCTTGTTAAGTATATTCTTCGTTTACGCTGCCACCACATCTAGTTCTTATCGCTGGCGATAGATTTTTGTGTTCTCCTTACGATGTCATTCGTACGTTTTTTGTTCCTCTCATCTCCTGGATATCTTTAGTAGAGAGGTTCTTTATACTAAGGCAGATGATCAAAACAGCAAGTTGAAAAGATAATAACTTTATTCTGTAAACTCCATACTAGGAGATGCAGCTCGGTCGAAGACGATATGTTGATGGTTGGCGCGAAATGCCATTCTAAAGCATCGCTCGATAGCGGAACAGTAGCTATCTCACAATTCATATAAAAAAATACGTAGTCCGCCGGCGCGGAAGTTAACAAGTTGCGGACGTATGTTAACCAGGTTCAACGCTTCCCAGGAAGTTGTTGTGCAAAAGTTATATAGACATAAAAATGTGACAAAGCTTTGAGCTAGATCAGGCTACTGCAGACACGCATAGCGTAATCTAGGTCTGCTTTGGTCACGTAGAACCCTCCTAATGCCATGACCTCAGGTCATGGGTTTATATTTACAGATCTTGTAAATCTAATATATGTATTATTACATATATATATCTATATATATATATATATATATATATATATATATATATATATATATATATATAATATATAGTATATATATATCTCAAGGCACTGGTCAGGGGAATAAATAGACATATATTAAAAAAAGCGGGGTCCAAAACCTTAGCTCTTGCTGGTTAGAGACACGTGCAAAACACTGGATTCCTCAGAAATGCTGAGATAAAAAAACAAATAGAAAACAAACCGTGTGCATAAACGAGATCGTGAATACATTCCAGAGACATGAGATAATCACGGGAAGGTTACAGTACATGGGAACAGACTAGCGTGCATACGTTTGTGTACTCAATAGCATGCGTGTATCCGTACGTCTGTTGGTGGGCGTACATACGTACTTCGGTTACAGTAAATGAGATATAAATTCTAGTATGAGAATTAAAGGGTTATTACCCGATATTGATTGTGCGTGTGGAACACGCCGCAGAAGAAGGCGCTTTGAGGTCCGTCAAAATGGTAAAAGTGGAAGACGTTGAAAAAGATACATAATTTTACGTAGTGACATTGAGTTTAGTTCTAGAGAAAGGGGAGTGCGATGCGACACGCATTTATTGACGAACTTTAGCATTTCATTGCTTGATAATTATATTCGCATTTTCAGATGGATTCGAAGTCACCATATAGAAAAATGGGATTTCTCTAGACTTGTATTGACTATTGATAGACTATGAAAAGTGGACAGAAAGAGATGAGAGGGAGTACTTACTTAAATATGATTTTCGAAAGAATATGATAGTTTACCATTTTTTTTTTTTTGAGATACTCTTTAACTCATTTTATTCCATTTTCATGTTAGCTATTTTGGTAAATAAAACTATATTTTTGTAATAGCGGGAGTTTGAATTTGCCTAGAGTTAGATATTTGATTTACAGCTAGCTTCAGAGGTGACACTTAAAGGGAACAATGGAAGGTAGGTTACGTTTCCCAGTTAGGAGTTCTCTCCAATTATTTAATCGAGCGTCATTTTGACCCTCGTAGTATATATATACTCAATGCAAGGTGTTTTTCTTGTTCAGTTTTGGTTATTAATCATAAGTTAACATTGAAAATAAGAGTGATGAGTGAAAAGTTCATATTGTGAAAAGTGACGATGCATTTTGAAAATTTTTGTGTTAGATGATTGGGCATAAGAGTCAAAGAAAAAACTATATTTCGAATCCAAATATTAACTAATAAGATAACATTGAATAATCATCACTCATTATCGTAATTATATAAATAAACAAAGAAACAATTCTACCATTACTGTTATAAAAAAATAGGAGAAAAAATCCCACGCCACACTCGGTCAGGAAAGTCGAACTGTCTCGTCACTTGCACCAGTAAGATGGGTAATAGACTTTGCCGCACCACCTTATCTCACAGTCGTTGATCCTGAGTTTACATGAGACTAATGTTTATATCGTAGATGTTGCTCGGCAGCTTGGTTTCAATAGAGTAACTGAATACAGATGAATATAACAATAGAATGAAAGAGAAATATAATAAATTTCTTGAAAAAAGTGGAGAACCACCCATGGTTGTGCTATCGTTGAATATCATCATCGGATGATCACTGAAGGAGCTTCGCCTAACTCCCTTGACTACCGGTGATGTTCTAAAGAGATAATTAATGGAAGGACTATGTTTATGCGATACTACTAGAGATAGGTGTCTCCTATCTACTTAGTAATGCATGTCAGTGGATGTGATATGACGTTTTTTATCACTTCGTATCGTTCACGTCAATTTTGCTACATGAAAAATAGTTTTACTCAATAACATAACGTGATGTTCTAAAGTTATCAGTAACTTTAGAACGTTAGAAACAGTTATCAGTAACTGTTTCTAACGTCATTACATAAGATATCTTCCATCTCCGAAAAAAAAAGATTAATAAGGAATGAATCATGCATCAGGCAGGTAAACGAAAAATTATGGAACAACTAATTTGAGCGTGTGTACAAGAAGTGATGTATGTAATTTTGTTAAACGAGGAATGATGTGTGTTGTTTGATAATGATTATTGAAATATCTTCATAATGTCAGATCTCATATAAAACAAATTTAGGTAACGTATGGCGGAAGAAGATTTTGTCATCCAGCCACCATGTGGTTCTGGGGTCGTCATCGAGTTGTCATCGGGCCTTTGCTCTGATTTTATCGATGATAAGTCGTGTTAACCGATGAGATAGCAGACGGGCGCGCAGTCGCGTAAACCAATTTTGTTCCATTACAAGAAAGAGGGAATGACTGGACGATGTTACATCATCCTTTGTCTCAGAGAGAGAGAGAGAGAGAGAGAGAGAGATATTGGGCTAAACCGTCTGTCTATTACGTCATTTAATCTCTGGTAACATATTGTCCATTTTTAAGTCAGAGATGCTTTGCCTTGATAATAACGTCATCCCTCTTGCTAGAATGATCTGTAGGGTCTTGCTTTTGAGTGTAGATAGCAATCGTTGTTATAGAGGGACTGGGAACCGTGCGGTGTTGATTTAAAAAGAAGTTCTCTCTCTCACTCTCTCTCTCTCTCTCAAAAAAAAAGAAAAAAAAAGTAAAATTATAACTTAACATAAAGTAATTAATTGTTGGTCTCTGTCCCTTTTGAGGAATAAGGTATTTTTGGTAACGGTCATAACTACGGGTAACAGGTACTGGAATGAAAATTTATACCAAGGACCAAGGTATAATTTGTAGTGTATAATTTGAAATGTATAATGTTAATGGTATAATTTGAAGTGTTTAAATATGTAATTATCAGCCGGTCAATTAAATAAGATTTTTAGTGAATTTATTTCTTTTACACTTTTCAACTTTGTGTGTTTTTGTATGTTCTTGCGTTTTCAAATTAAGTACTTCTTAATGGTTTAACTATTGTTTAATTACCTTTGTTTCACATTTTAACATTTTGGTGGTTTAATTTTGCTATTTATCTAAATTCATACCTTAATTAAGTTTTGTATTTTAAAGTAACAGAAATTTTTCCTTAAAATAAAACAGTAAATTTTGATTATAAATTCTGAATAGAAAATAAAATTTTCTATTTAACGTTTTTACAATAGTCTTTCATTTATTGACCATCAGTGGTAGGGATAAATCTGCGAATAAGCTATAGTGATAAAAGTTTTGTCCCTTCAGTTTTCCTGAAGTGACAGTTATAATTGTAGATGAAGTGATACCCTTTAACATACTGTGTTATATTGATACCTCACAATTGTTTTTGATAAACTTTAATATACTTTGATACCTCACGTTAATGATAATTCTTTTAAGGGATCAATGTTGCCTTTTGAGTATTTTTTTTCTATGAGAGCTCAGGTATCTTGATGTAGTGAGGTAGTAAGGTCTGAATTTTATGATTGGTAATATACCAACCAAGTACTGGAACGCTTCATGATAATATCATATATATATATATATATATATATATATATATATATATATATATATATATATATATATATATATATATATATATATATAGAGAGAGAAGAGAGAGAGAGAGAGAGAGAGAGAGAGAGAGAGAGAGAGAGAGAGAGAGTCGTCTTTTCCCTCAGTCCTCCGTAGCAGCTACGGCGTCAACACACAATGCTCTGGCTGTATTTATAATAGAAAAAAATCATAAACGTTAAGTAAGGCGTCCAATGAAAAAAACAAATTAAATACTCCCACGTGAATTAGATTTCTTTAAATCTGGCCCCAATAACTTCCATAATGTTATTGAATATTTTATGAATGAAGGAAGAGTCCCTGGAAAGATCATTTAAGTTCGTAATCGTTTACTTTCGTTTCAAAGTTGACACATATAGGCCTAATATTTCTTCTATTTCATTAAAAGGGGTTACACTGATTTGTTTTCATTTTAAGACTGACTTTTTTTTATGGTCCGTTAGAATAAATAAAAGTCCATAGTTTACTACTGTCTTCCTTTATTTAATTTCAAAACGAACTTACGGGGGATGTAAGCAATAACTAAACATACACAGTCCAATATTGTTTGATTTTGTTTCATCAGAAAGCAGAATATTTTTTTGTTCTCTTTTTATGAAGGAATTACATACATGATGCATAATTATGAATAGAGGGACATAGGCCAATTCTTGTTTTACATTATTTTATTATAATAAATATTTATTCTCACTGAAAACCTGACTTGCATATATGGTTAATAACCACGAATAAACATACATTGGCTTAGTAATCTGTTACGTTAGCCTTTGGATTTTACTTGCCTAAGCAAATTCTTACAGTAGGTTTCAATGAAATCTACAAGATACCCAGGAATCATGATACATCTTTCAGCCTTCGTTATACACAATAGTTTTTCCTGTGGAAAAGTTATAAATGTATTTTTTATTTGACATCCGTATCAATTATTGAAAACAAAAAAGTCCAATAAATTAAAAGTTTAGGTATAAACACTTTTCATTTTAATAAAACCCAACTTAATGTTCTTGATTGGTACTTGTTATCTGTTCGCGGACGGACAGCAAACTGGGCCACAAAACCAATGTTGCCTCCACCACAATGTTGCAGCGCGCATCCGCAGCGGTTCGGCCAGAGGTTCATCGCTTGATATGAGTTATTTACTCAGGCTGCCTGAGCAGGCAAAAAAAGAAAAAAAAAATGTGCAGGTTGTCCACACTAACGTTCAGTGATAACTGCATAGTCCAACTGCACAGCCATGACTGAACGTTAGCGGGGGTCTTTAGGTAGGGGATTTACTTCAGTGATGAAAACTTGAACCATGATTTTCTGGTTTATGAAAGTTATATAATAATACTTAGATGCTATAAACCTGACGAGAAATCTAAAACAGGAAGAGAATTCTTGAAGTGGCTTGTGATTGACATCCAGACAGATATGTCAAGTTTCGAAAGTATGATGATATCCCAGAGGAAAGAGAAGGAAATGTGTGATGAATGAATATACTAGTACGGATTTCTAATCGATTTCCCGCCTTTTCCAATTAAGGAACTGAGAAGGAAAATTCATTTAAGGTAGAGTGAGGATGTATTCATGAAAGAGAATGAAGGTGATACCCATTTAGTGCGATTTCCAAAAGTGGCTTGAAATT